>NC_058080.1:485350239-485715817 GCF_014858855.1 Bufo gargarizans
GGGAAAAAAAATGTCATCTATTGGGCCTTAAATTAACTGTACACAGTGAACACTGGAATATATACCTGAAAACCAGGGCACTAGGAGTAGCCAGAGAAGACAGGGATGATGGTAAAAAAAATGCATCTATCAGGCCTCAAATTAACTCAAAATAAGGAATATTCTGATCATCAACCTGCTGTGATTTTGAGTAGAGTTCAGCGGACACCTGGATGTTCGGGTTCGACGGGTTCGGCTGAACTTCGCAAAAAAGTTCATGTTCGGGACCTGAACTTGACCCAGAACCCGAACCCCATTGAAGTCAATGGGGACCCGAACTTTTGAGCACTAAATGGCTGTAAAAATGTAATGGAAAGGGCTAGAGGGCTGCAAATGGCATCAAAATGTGGTTAAGAGCATGGCAAGTGCTCTGCAAACAAATGTGGATAGGGAAATGACTTTAAATAACATAAAATACGTAAAAATAAAAAATAATAATCTTGATCTAGGAGGACGAGGTCCATATGGAGTAGGAGGTTGAGGAGGCGGTGGATGTGGCGGTGTAGGTGGAAGCGGCGGTGGAGGAGGAGGAGGTAGCCTACACTGCTTTTTGGTTTTAAATTTTTTTTTTTTTATTAGGGTACACCCCAAAACATTGGGAAATGTAACCTGTGATAACTCCCTCCAGTCGTGCTAAACACACCTTCAGACAATACACTGGCTGCCGGGCAGGCCAGCACCTCCAAGGCGTAAAGGGCAAGCTCAGGCCATGTGCCCAATTTGGAGACCCAGAAGTTGCAGGGGGCAGACCCATCAGTTTGAGTAGGTGGTGCATGTAGCGGTGTAGGTGGAAGCAGGGGTGGAGGAGGACAAGGTAGCCAACACTGGTTTTTGGTTTAATTCATTTTTTTTCCAAATTAGGGTACACTCTGCAAGAGTGTGAAATATCAAAATTACAAGAATGAGCAATTGCGCTGTAGTATAGCAATGGCTGGTTAGTGCCGGTATACATGTCTATTCTGCACAAGGTATGAACAAGTCCTGTGGGATCCATGCCTGGTTCATTTTAATGAACGTGAGCTTGTCCACGTTGACTGTGAACAGGTGGCTGCGCTTGTCTGTGATAACGCCCCCTGCCGTGCTAAACACACGTTCAGATAATACACTGGCTGCAGGTCAGGCCAGCACCTCCAAGGCCTAAAGGGCAAGCTCAGGCCATGTGCCCAATTTGGAGACCCAGAAGTTGAAGGGGGCAGACCCGTCATTCAGTTCGTGTAGGCGTGTGCACACATACTGCTCCACCATGTTGGTGAAATGCTGCCTCCTGCTAAGATGTTCCATATCAGCTGGTGGTGCTGGTTGTTGTGGCGTGCTGACAATGCTTTTCCACATTTCGGCCATGCTAACCCTGCCTTCTGAGGTGCTGGCAGTGCCCCAGCTGCGTTGGCGACCTCGTCCTCTGCCTTCGCCTTGTGCTCCCACTGTTCCCCCGCTGTCAGGTGGGAATGCCACCAGCAGCGGATCTACCAGCGTGCGCTTGTACTCGCGCATCTTACGATCACACTCCAGTGAGGGAATTAAGGACAGTACGTTGTCCTTGTAACGGGGATCCAGCAGTGTGGCCACCCAGTAATCAGCACAAGTTAGAATGTGGGCAACTTGGTGGTCATTGCGGAGACACTGCAGCATGTAATCGCTCATGTGTGCCAGGTTGCCCAGAGGCAACGAAAAGCTGTCCTCTGTGGGAGGTGTATCGTTTGTGTCCTCTGTATCCCCCCAGCCATGCACCAGTGATGGCCATGAGCTGGTCTGGGTGCCACCCTGCTGTGAACATGGTTCCTCCTCCATCTCCTCCTCCTCCTCATCCTCCACCTTCTCATCCTTCAGAAATGTGCTCTGGCTGGACAAATGTGTACCTGGCGCTTGCAGGAACCCACCCTCAGAGCCACTTGTGAATGACTGGCAGGAAACACTATGAAATGATCCCTCTTCCTCCTCCTCCTGTGCCACATCCTCTTCCATCATCGCCAGCAGCATTTTTTCAAGGAGGCATAGAAGTGGGATAGTAAAGCTGAGAACTGCGTTATCAGCACTGGCCATGTTGGTGGAGTACTCGAAACAGTGCAACAAGGAACACAGGTCTCGTATGGAGGCCCATTCATTGGTGGTGAAGTGGTGCTGTTCCTTAGAGCGACTCAACCGTGCATGCTGCAGCCAAAACTCCACTATCGCCTGCTGCTGCTAGCACAGTCTAGCCACCATGTGCAAAGTGGAGTTCCACCTTGTGGGCACGTCACATATTAGGCGGAGAGCTGGAAGGCCGAAGTTATTCTGCAGCTCTGACAGGCGAGCAGCAGCAGGGTGAGAACGCAGAAAGCGCGCACAGATGGCCCGCACTTTATGCAGCAGCCCTGACATATCGGGGCAATTTTTAAGGAATTTCTGCACCATCAAATTCAGCATATGCACCAGGCAAGGGATGTGCTTCAAACCGGCTAGTCCCAGAGCTGCTACAAGATTTTGCCCATTATTTTGCCCATTATTGCACCACCAGGCCGGGCTTGAGGCTCACTGGCACAAACCACTCATCAGTCTGTTGTTCAAGGCCCTACCACAGCTCCTTCGCGGTGTGGGGTTTGTCCCCCAAACAGATAAGTTTTAAAACTGCCTGCTGTCATTTACCCCTGGCTGTGCTGAAGTTAGTAGAGGATGAGGAAGCGGAGTAGGAGGAGGAAACAACAGGAGGAAAACTGAAGCGCCCTGCATTCCTCGGTGGTGAAAAGACATGCGGCAAACTGCTATCCGCCTCAGGCCCAGCCCCCACTGCATTTACCAAGTGTGCTGTTATGGAGATATAACGTCCCTGACCTTGCTTACTGGTCCACGTATCCATAGTGAGGTGCACCTTGCCACAAATGGCTATGCGCAGTGCACACCTGATTTTGTCCCCCACTTGGTTGTGCAGGGAAGGGGTGGCACGCCTGGAAAAATAGTGGCGGCTGGCCTCTTCCGTTCCAGTGTTTGGGAGATGGAGAACTGAACGCTTCTGTGGGACTTTGTGGAGATGCTTGGTGACCCAGATGGTGGTGTTGCTGGCAGACCCTCCTGCAGAGGAAGCAGGAGGAGCCAGAGTTTTTGAGGTGTCTACTCCACTGCGGCTTGTGCTTTGCACTTAGATGCCTGGTCATGCAGGTTGTGCTCAGGTTGAGAACGTTTATGCCTCGCTTCAGGCTCTGATTGCACAGCATGCAATCCACTCTTGTCTTGTCGTCAGCACATTGTGTGAAGAACTGCGACGCCAGGGAACTCATTGGAGCAGGCTTTGGTGTGCTCAGTCCCTTGATGCGGTGGGCAGTAGCAGGCATACTGTCTAGGGGATGGCTGCTCTGCTTTTGCACCCTGCTCCCTCTTCTGCTGTGCTGGTGGCTCTGTGCGACCACCGCCTCTTCAACCAAACTACACACTCGCATGACCTTGATTCCATGTGGGGTCGAGGACTTCATCGTCCTCCACATCATCTTCCACCCAGTCTTCACCCCTGCCTTCCTTGTGGGTCTGCACACTTTGAAAGCCCCAGCAGTTGGCACCTGTGTTTCGTCATCATCCGAGACGTGCTGCGTTGGTCCTCCCATGTACTCATCTCGAAACATAAGTGGTTGGGCATCATCTCTTTCACTTCTGGGGCAGGGCTATGTGGATGGCCCATGGGAAACTCTGCTAACAGAGTCATCTAAAGGCAGAGGAGACTGCTGCATGACTTGGGGCTCAGACTGCTTGGATGATTTGCAAGGGGGTGAGGTGAAAGACTGATGACATCGGCTGCAGGTGCCAACTCTGATCTTTCAGCAGGAGACTGGGTGTGAGACAATGTGAAGGAACTGGAGGCACTGTCAGCAACCCAATCTACTATTGCCTGTACTTGTTCTGGCCTAACCATTCGTAGAGCCGCATTAGGCCCGACCAAATACTGCTGCAGGTTCTGTCACCTACTCGCATCTGAGGAAGGTGTTTCACTTGTACGTGTAGCTGGCACAGATTGACCACGTCCTCTCCCTGCAACAGGAGCTCCACGACCGGGGCCACGTCCCTTATATGATGCTCTCCTCATATTTCTCAAATTTAGGATCTTGCCCTAAAAGTGTTTTTTTTTTTTAAATAGCAGAATAGAACCACAGTATCTAAATGGTGTATCTCACAATGACATAGGCAGCAAAATCTGCAAAATTTAGTTTTTTGCCCTAAATGGGTGTTTTTTTAATAGCAGAATAGAAAAACAGTATCTAAATGGTGTATCTCACACGCACAGATGTAGACTAGGCCGCAATTTAAGATTTTTGCCCAAAATGGGTGTTTTTCTAATAGCAGAATAGAACCACAGTATCTAAAAGGTGCATCTCACACGTAGAAATTCAGATTAGGCTGCACTTTAAGATTTTTGCCAAAATGGGTGTTTTTCTAATTAAAGAATAGAACCACAGTATCTAAAGGGTGTATCTCACACGTACAGATGCAGACCAGGCCGCAATTTAAGATTTTTACCCTGAATGGGTGTTTTTTTAATAGCACAATAGAACAACACTATCTAAAGGGTGTATCTCACAATGACATATGCAGCAAAGGCTGAAAACTTTAGTTTTTTGCCCTAAATGGGTGTTTTTTTAATAGCAGAATAGAACAACAGTATGTATAGGGTGTATCTTAAATTGAGAGCAAAGGCTGCGATATTAAGTATTTTGCCCAAAACTGGTGTTTTTTTTATAACAGAACATGACAGCAGCATATAATGCTTGAATTTCACACGTGCAGATGCAGCAAGGGCCATAAAATTGTGTATTTTGCCCAAAAAGGGTGTTTTTTAAAACCCAGAAAATTATAGCTGTATTTCTAGCTTAAATTGCACACTGACTAATGTGGCAGAGGCCCTATATGGAGGGTATTGCCAAAAATTGGTGTTTTTCAAAGCCAGATTATTATTGCAGTATTTCAAGCTTGGATTTGAATGTCATAAAAGCACATAAGCAGTGCTGGTGCACTGAGCTTGCATAAAATGGCTGCCGCCGCCCACCTAACTAACAGACGGATAAAAGTAATTTTTCTCTGTCACTGGGCTCAGGGCAGGGTAAAAAGATTTTGCATTGCACCCACACAACAAAATCTATGTAGATTGCTGAGTTCAATTGGAGTTCTGATTAAAGATTCTGTCCTATTCTCTTCCTCACAGCAGCAGCATCCTATCCCTACACTAAGCACAGCAGAGTGACGTGCAGCGCTACGTGACTCCAGCTTATATATTAGTAGGCATGGCTGTGATGGCTTCTAAGGGCTCTGCAGCCTTTCAAAAAGCGCCTAGAAATCGCAGAACACCGAACCTGAACCCAAACTTTTACAGAAATGTTCGGGTCCGGGATCCAAAAATCCTAAAGTTCGGTACGAACCTGAACGTTACAGTTCGGGTTCGCTCAACCCTAATGATGAGTAAACCATCCACTCCACAATGTTATCCTCTTTTTCCGCAATAATACACCGTTGACTTCCGGAGGCAAGGGTCAACTGTGGTTTGCTACTACTAGCAGGACAATATAACACCTACAAAGAAAAATGAGCCATCATATACCCATAAAATAATCAAATTCAGTCTTGATTGTTATATGTAGTAAAAGTGTACATGCTACAAGGATAAGTAGCAGAAAAAGCTCCATCACTGGCACCCTCAAAACCATATGGGAAAATAACACCACGCAACAGAAAAAAAATGTTTTGTCTGCTACTGGGCAAAAAACATTTGTCCTATACTAAATTAAGTGCGTGGATTACAAATCCGAAGTCAGAATTGTTGTAACACGTCAGGAAATTTTGCTATGCTATAAGTATGCCTAAATGAATTAAGCACTTGGAAAGCATTGAATGATAACAGAACAAGTTTTACTCCAACATTTACCTAATCTACATCAAAGTTTGCGTAGTAAACAGTGTATGAAAATGTAATGGAATAACAAAATTTCAAAAAGTCTCATTTTTTGGGGTAAGAAAAAGTCAAGATAGGAATGTAAGAAATGTACTTTCAATGACATTAGGCAGCCAAGTTGTTCATATGCTGTAAGCATGTTGTCTACTAATTCAGCATAGTTTGCAGCTCGTCCCAAGGAAGTTCTGCACTACTAGCACAAATGCATCCCAAGCTGCAAGACGCACTTACTTTGTCATTCTTGCGTTGATCATAAGTAGTGTACTTGCCACATATGTAGTAGAAATTGTCTGGATCGTTAACACATTTGCACTTATCCATCTGAAGTTTAAAAACTGATAGCACTATAACAGATCACTTTATCAAAATCTGTCCAGCTTGCCTTATGTACTTACTGCTGACAGCCTGAGTGCGTCCGAACAGGTCTGGACATTAGTGATAACCCTGCGGTTCGCCCGACGGTCGGTTTGCGGCGAACTTTGCGCGTTTGCGATCCACCGAATATGCGAACATATGGCGATGTCCATGTGTGCCATATTCTTTTGCATTGCGCCAAATTTTGCAATGCGCAGACACTTCCATCAGGTGGGACAGGACAGACAATTGAGACGTTTTAGCACATGGACACCCCCCCAACCTTATAACAGAACCCGATCTGGTAGCCATTTTAAATTATGTGTTTTGCCAGTGTAGGGAGAGGTTGCATTTTGGAACAGGGAAAGGCTGTTAGGAACTTAGGGACACCAAATGCTAGCTAATACGGCCACAAAAGTCCTTTTAAGGTATGCTAACGTTGTGCTATCTATAGGTGTAATACACAGAGGAGTGTGATATACTTATAATATACTTTATAACATAGAAAGTATATTATAGTGCATTTGTATGCTTCCAGAAAATACTGATTGAAGGCTGCGATCTATCAGCTTCCACAGACTAGTGATTGAGGTTTTCGCTATACCTGCTTCCACAAAATTACTGCTTGAAGGTGATATACCAGCTTCAACTAACAACTGATTGAGGCCTTCCATATATCAGCTTCCACAAAATAGCGATAGAAGTTTTCCATATACCTGCGTCCACAAAATACAGATTGTGGGTTTTGATATACCAGCTTCAACTGATTGAGGCCTGCCATATATCAGCTTCCACAAATACTGCTCTTCTCAAGATAATTTGACACGTCATTTTACTCAGATGCTTCAGGAATTGGGGAGAAACTCAGTTTACATGAGTCAGGACAGAGTGCCTCCACTGCGCATTCACCTACTCATCATATGGAGCCCCAAATTAAGCTTCCTGAATAGGGTTGAGCGAACCCGAACTGTAAAGTTCGGGTTCGTACCGAGCTTTAGGATTTTTGGACCCCGGACCCGAACCCAAACATTTCAGTAAAAGTTTGGGTTCGGGTTCGGTGTTCGGCACTTTCTTGGCGCTTTTTGAAAGGCTGCAGAGCAGCCAATCAACATGCGGTTAACTGTCTGACCTTAGAAGCCATCACAACCATGCCTACTAATGGCATGGCTGTGATTGGCCAGAGCAGCATGTGACCCAGGCTCTATATAAGCTTGGGTCACGTAGCGCTGCACATCACTCTGCTGTTACAAGTGTAGGGAGAGGAAGCTGCTGGACTTGTGATTTCAGGGAGAGAATAGGAGAGAATCTAACTCAGTGATCTATATAGAAATAGTTGTGTGGATGCAGGGCACAATCGTTTTATCCTGCCCTGAGCCCATTGACCAAAAAAAAAATAAAAAACTTTTTATCCATCTGTTTGTTAGGTGGGCGGCGGCAGCGGCCATTTTATGCAAGCTCAGTGCACCAGCAATGCATCTGAGCTTTTGGGACATTGTAAATCACCTTTATTTTTCGCAATATGCAACATCTGGATTAGTCAGTGTGCAATTTAAGCTAGAAATACACCCATCATTTTCTGGGGTTTTAAAAACACACTTTTTTGCTAAAAAACTGTATTTTCCTCATCTGCAAGTGTTAAATTCAAGTGTTTCATATATACAGCTTTAATATTCTGTTACCAAAAGAACACTTTTTTTGACAAACTACAACATCTGGATTAGTCAGTCTTCAACTTAAGCTAGAAATACACCCATCATTTTCTGTGGTTTTAAAAACACACTTTTTTGCCAAAACCCACTATTTTCAGGCCTTGCAGCATCAGCAATTGTGAAATTACAGGCTTATATAATGCTGTCAAATTTAATTGTTAAACAAACACTCGTTTGGGCAAAAAAAATGTAGTTGGCAGCCTTTGATGCAGATGCCATTGTGAGATACACCCTTAATACATTTGGGTTACATTCAGAGATTTGAAATACCGCAATTTGGTGCACCAATATTGAATTCAGGCCTACACTGGTTCAGGCCGTGAGAGATACTCCTCTACATACAGGAGTTTTATTCAGGAATTTTAAATACAGCCATTTTGGGCAAAGAAATCTTTCATTCAGGCCTACACTGATTCAGGCCATGTGAGATACACACTCTACATTCAGGGGTTTGATTCAGCCATTTGAAATACAGCCATTTGAAATACAGCCATTTTGGGCAAAGAAATCTTTAATTCAGGCCTACACTGGTTCAGGCCATGCGAGATACACCCTCTACATACAGGGGTTTGAGTCAGGCATTTAAAATAAAGCCATTTAAAATACAGGCATTTGAAATACAGTCATTTTGAGTAAAGAAATCTTTAATTCAGGCCTACACTGATTCAGGCCGTGTGAGATACACCCTCTACATACAGGGGTTTGATTCAGCCATTTGAAATACAGACATTTGACATACAGCCATTTTGGGCAAATAAATCTTTAATTCAGGCCTACACTGGTTCAGGCAGTGTGAGATACTCCTCTACATACAGGAGTTTTATTCAGGAATTTTAAATACAGCCATTTTGGGCAAAGAAATCTTTCATTCAGGCCTACACTGATTCAGGCCATGTGAGATACACACTCTACATTCAGGGGTTTGATTCAGCCATTTGAAATACAGCCATTTGAAATACAGCCATTTTGGGCAAAGAAATCTTTAATTCAGGCCTACACTGGTTCAGGCCATGCGAGATACACCCTCTACATACAGGGGTTTGAGTCAGGCATTTAAAATAAAGCCATTTAAAATACAGGCATTTGAAATACAGTCATTTTGAGTAAAGAAATCTTTAATTCAGGCCTACACTGCTTCAGGCCGTGTGAGATACACCCTCTACATACAGGGGTTTGATTCAGCCATTTGAAATACAGCCATTTGACATACAGCCATTTTGGGCAAATAAATCTTTAATTCAGGCCTACACTGGTTCAGGCAGTGTGAGATACACCATCTACATACAGGGGTTTGATTCAGTCATTTGAAATACAGCCAATTTGGGCAAAGAAATCTCTAATTCAGGCCTACACTGATTCAGGCCGTGTGAGATACACCCTCTACATACAGGGGTTTGATTCAGCCATTTGAAATACAGGCATTTGAAATACAGACATTTTGGGCAAAGAAATCTTTAATTCAGGCCTACACTGGTTCAGGACGCGTGAGATACACCCTCTACATACCGGGGTTTGATTCAGGCATTTGAAATACAGCCATTTGAAATACAGCCATATTGGGCAAAGAAATCTTTAATCCAGGCTTACACTGATTCAGGCCGTGTGAAATACACCCTCTACATACAGGGGTTTGATTCAGCCATTTGAAATACAGGCATTTGAAATGCAGCCATTTTGGACAAAGAAATCTTTAATTCAGGCCTACACTGATTCAGGCTTTGTGAGATACACCCTCTACATACAAGAGTTTGATTCAGGCATTTGAAATACTGCCATTTGGTGCACCAATATTGAATTCAGGCCTACACTGGTTCAGGCCATGTGAGATACACCCTCTACATACAGGGGTTTGAGTCAGGCATTTGAAATACCGCCATTTGGTGCACCAATATTGAATTCAGGCCTACACTGCTTCAGGCCGTGTGAGATACACCCTCTACATACAGGGGTTTGATTCAGCCATTTGAAATACAGCCATTTGAAATACAGCTATTTTGGGCAAAGAAATCTTTAATTCAGGCCTACACTGGTTCAGGCTGTGTGAGATACACCCTCTACATACAGGGGTTTGATTCAGCCATTTGAAATACAGCCATTTTGGGCAAAGAAATATTTAATTTAGGCCTACACTGGTTCAGGCCCTGTGAGATACACCCTCTACATACAGGGGTTTGATTCAGGCATTTGAAATACAGCCATTTTGGGCAAAGAAAATCTTTAATTGAGGCCTAGTCTGGTTCAGGCCGCGATACACCCTTTACATACTGTCGTTCTATTCTAATTTTAATTAAACACCCATTTAGGGCAAGATCCTAAATTTGAAAAATATGAGGAGAGCGTCAAATAATGGACGTGGCCCAGGTCGTGGTGCTGCTGGTGGAGCTCCTGTTGCAGGGAGAGGACATGGTCGATCTGTGCCAGCTACCCGCACAAGTGAAACCCCTTCCTCAGGTGCGAGTAGGCGACAAAACCTGCAGCGGTATTTGGTCGGGCCTAATGCTGCTCTATGAATGGTGAGTCCTGAACAAGTACAGGCGAAAGTAGATTGGGTTGCTGACAGTGGATCCAGTTCCTTCACATTGTCTCCCACCCAGTCTTCTGCTGAAAGACCACAGTTGGCACCTGCAGCCGATGTCCATCAGTCTTTCACCTAACCCCCTTGCAAATCAGCCAAGCAGTCTAAGCACCAAGTCATGCAGCAGTCTCTTCTGCTTTTTGATGACTCTGTTAGCAGGGTTTACCATGGGAAATCCACCTAGCCCTGCCCCAGAGGTGGAAGATATTGAGTGCACCGATGCCCATCTACTTATCTTTCAAGACGAGTACATGGGAGGACCATCGCAGCACGTCTCGGGTGATGACGAAACACAGGTGCCAACCAGTAAGCACGGTCAGGACCGTTATATCTCCATAACAGCACACTGGGTAAATGCAGGGCCTGAGGAAAATAGCAGTTTGGTGCACGTCCTTCCACCACCGAGGATTGAAGGGCGCTTCAGTTTGCCTCCTGTTGCTTCCTTCTCCTACTCTGCTTCCTCATCCTCTACCAGCTTCTCATCCGGTCATCATAACACCTTTACCACCAACTTCAGCACAGCCAGGGTTAAACGACAGCAGGCAGTTTTAAAACTTATCTGTTTGGATGACAAACCCCACACCGCGCAGGAGCTGTGGACGGGCCTTGAACAACAGACTGATGAATGGTTTGTGCCAGTCAGACTCTAGCCCGGCCTGGTGGTGTGCGTTAATGGGCGAAATCTCGTAGCAGCTCTGGGACTAGCTGGTTTGACGCACATGCCTTGCCTGGCACATGTGCTGAATTCCTTAAAAATTACCCCGATATGTCAGAGCTGCTGCATAAAATGCGGGCCGTCTGTGCGCACTTTCGGCGTTCTCACCCTGCTGCTGGTCGCCTGTCAGCGCTGCAGCGTAACTTTGGCCTTCCCGCTCACCGCCTCATATGCGACGTGCCTAGAAGGTAGAACTCCACCTTGACATGCTGGCCAGACTGACTGGGCCTCCATGCGAGACCTGTGTTCCCTGTTGCGCTGATTTGAGTACTCCACCAACATGGCCAGTGCCTATAACGCCGTTCTCAGCGTTACTATCCCACTTCTATGCCTCCTTGAAAAATTGCTCCTGGCGATGATGGAAGAGGATGTGGCACAGGAGATGGAGGAGCAAGAGGGATAATTTTGTAGGGTTTCCGGCCAGTCATTCCCAAGTGGCTCCGAGTGTGGGTTCCTGCACCCACAAACCCAAGGTACACAATTGTCCAGCCAGGGCACAGTTCTGGAGGATGAGGAGGTGGAGGATGAGGAGGAAGAGATGGAGGAGGAGGAACCATGCTCACAGCAGGGTGTCACACAGACCAGCTCATGGCCATCACTGGTGTGTGGATGGGGGGATACAGAAGACACAGAAGATACACCTCCCACAGAGGACAGCTTTTCGTTGCCTCTGGGCAGCCTGGCACACATGAGCGATTACATGCTGCAGTGTCTCCGCAACGACCGCCGAGTTGCCCACATTCTAACTTGTGCTGATTACTGGGTGGCCACACTGCTTGATCCACGTTTCAAGGACAACGTACTGTCCTTAATTCCCTCACTGGAGCGTGATCATAAGATGTGCAAGTACAAGCGCACGCTGATAGACTCACTGCTGGTGGCATTCCCACCTGACAGCGGGGGCACAGTGGAAGCACAAGACAAAGGCAGAGGACGAGGAAGAGGTTGCCAACGCAGCTGGGGCACTGCCAGCACCTCAGAAGGCAGGGTTAGCATGGCAAAAATGTGGAAAAGCTTTGTCAGCACGCCACAACAACCAGCACCACTAGCTGATATGGAACGTCTTAGCAGGAGGCAGCATTTCACCAACATGGTGGAGCAGTATGTGTGCACACGCCTACACGTACTGAATGACGGGTCTGCCCCCTTCAACTTCTGGGTCTCCAAATTGGGCACATGGCCTGAGCTTGCCCTTTACGCCTCGGAGGTGCTGGCCTGCCCTGCAGCCAGTGTATTATCTGAACGTGTGTTTAGCAAGGCAGGGGGCGTCATCACAGACAAGCGCAGTCGCCTGTCCACAACCAATGTGGACAAGCTCAAGGTTATTAAAATGAACCAGGCATGGATCCCTCAGGACTTGTCCTTACCTTGTGTGGAATAGACATTTATACCGGCACTAACCAGCCAGTGCTATACTGCAGCGCAATTGCTCATTCTTGTATTTTGGATATTTCACACTCTTTTAGAGTGTACCCTAATTTAAAAAAATAAAATGAAAACCAAAAACCTGTGTTAGCGACCTCGTCCTCCTCCACCACCGCTTCCACCTACACCGCTATGTCTACCGCCTCCTCAAACTCCTACTCAATATGGAACTCCACCTCATAAATCTAATTTGTTTTTTATTTGTACGTATTTTATTTTATATAATTTCACTACTTTGTCAATTACATTTTCGGGTGAATTTCACCAATTTTTGGGTGTATAGTACCACTGCTATACCTAGTAGGCTGGTTAAAAAAAAAAAATTGTCATTTACATTTTCGGGTGAAATTCACACATTTTTGGGTGTAAAGTACCACTTCTATACCTAGTAGGCCGGTTAAAAAAATATATATAATTGTCATTTACATTTTCTGGTGAAATTAACAAATTTTTGGGTGTATAGTACCACTGCTATACCTAGTAGACAGGTTAAACACAAGAAAAGAAAATTGTCATTTACATTTTTGGGTGAAATTCACCAATTTTTGGGTGGTACACTGCTATACCTAGTAGACCAGTAAAATAAAATAAAAAAATTGTCGGTTACATTTTCTGGTGAAATTAACAAATTTTTGGGAGTATAGTACCACTGCTATACCTAGTAGGCAGGTAAAAAAAAAAATGACATTTACATTTTCAAGTGAAATTAACCAATTTTTGGGTGTATATTACCACTGCTATACCCAGTAGGCCGGTTGAAAAATAAATAAATTATTGTCATTTACATTTTAGGGTGAAATTCACCAATTTTGGTGTGTATAGTACCACTGCTATACCTAGTAGACAGGTTAAACAAAAAAAAATTGTCATTTTCATTTTTGGGTAAAATTAACCAATTTTTGGGTGTATAGTACCACTGCTATACCTAGTAGGCCGGTAAAAAAAAAAAAGTCATTTACATTTTCAGGTGAAATTCAACAATTTTGGTGTGTATAGCACCACTGCTATACCTAGTAGACCAGTAAAAAAAAAATGAAAAAATTGGCCTCAACCTAGTTTATTTAAATATTATTCAGCAATTAATGCGTGCCACAGCCTTTCATTCAATGCTTAAACTTTGAAAAGTTGTCACACATTTACGCTTTAATAATTTCTCCCATATTTTAACTCTATAATTTAAAATTTGAAAAACTGAATCCTTGCTTGGATGTGGTCTCTCTTTCTCACGCTCCCTCTCTGGCCTGGAACCCTGATTCCCCGCCACACGTGATCACCATGGTAGGCGCATAAAAGAACATCGAAAGTTGATAGAACAGATATCAAATTGGATCGTGAACATCACAGGGACGTGCGACATGGTGGGGCAGTATGTGTGCACACGCCTACACAAACTGACTGACAGGGGTCAGCCCATGCAACTTCTGGGTCTCTCAATTGGGCACATGGCCTGAGCTTTCCCTTTACCCCTTGGAGGTGCTGGCCTACCCTGCAGCCAGTGTATTGTCGGAACGTGTGTTTAGCATGACTGGAGGGGGTTATCACAGGTTATATTTCCCAATGTTTTGGGGTGTATCCTAATTTTAAAAATAAAATTTAAAACCAAAAAGCAGTGTAGGCTACCTCCTCTTCCTCCACCACCGCTTCCACCTACACTGCCACATCCACTGCCTCCTCAACCTCCTTCTCCATATGGACCTCGTCCTCCTAGATCAAGATTGTTATTTTTTATTTTTACGTATTTTATGTTATTTAAAGTCATTTCCCTATCCACATTTGTTTGCAGAGCACTTGCCATGCTCTTAACCACATTTTGATGCCATTTTAGTGCTCAAAAGTTAGGATCCGAGGTCAAGTTCGGGTCAAGTTCGGGTCCCGAACTCAAACTTTTTTGTGAAGTTCGGCCGAACCCGTTGAACCCGAACATCCAGGTGTCTTTCTTTCAAAGAAAACTGTAAGCTCCTCCCACTAGGCGGCGCAGGCGCGTGACGTCAGTGATTGAGCGCCGCCCACACTGCCTACTGTTACCGTAGCTAAGAGTAAGGTATCCAAGTAAAGAGATCAGCGATGATTAAAGTTAAAGTTACTGATTACAGTTTATAAATGTACTCCTGTGAGCGTCGGGGAGGGGGATCCGTGGATGTCACTGTTTAGGGGGGATATGTGGATGTCACTGTTTAGGGGGGAGATCTGTGGATGGCACTGTTTAGAGGGGGATCTGTGGATGGCACTGCTTAGGGGGATCTGTGGATGGCACATAGGAAGGGGTGGGGTTTAGAGAGGAAGGTGTTTGGCCTTGACAGGAAGGGGTGGGTCAAATTTATATTAGGGGGGTGCCCGAGTTTAGTCTCGCAAAATGGTACATTTTGTTCCTCTTTCCAAGCTTCCTAATGTTAAGACTTTAGCCTCTATATTTGTAGAACAAATTGTACGTTTGCACAGTGTTCCCGAGAACATTGTATCTGATAGGGGGGTCCAGTTTGTGTCTAGATTTTGGAGAGCCTTTTGTCAGAGGTGCCAAATTTCATTGTCTTTCTCATCTGCCTATCAGCCTGAGAGTAACAGGCAGACTGAACGACTTAATCAGTCTGTGGAATAGTTTCTCAGGTCATATGTCTCCGATGATCAACAATTATGGGTCAAGTACCTTCCTTTGGCAGAATTTGCGATAAACAACCATATTAATTCCTCAACTGGCTTCGCCCTATTCTTTTGTAATTACGGTTTCCATCCTCGCTTTCATTCTGGGTCACCCGTCTCCTCGTGTAACCCCGAGGCGGATAAGGTCTCGTCAGAACTGTGCACAGTTTGGGCTTGGGTTCAGTCGAACCTAGAAAAAGCTCAAAACAGTATTAAAATCAAAGCGAATAAGAAACTTTCTAAAGGGACAGATTTTCAGGTGGGGGATAAGGTGTGGCTATCTTCTAAAAATTTGTTTCTTAAGGTGGCCTCCAAAAAGTTAGCACCTCACTTTACAGGTCCATACGAGATTACGGAGGTAATTAACCCAGTATCTTTTAGGTTGAAACTGCCCAAGTCTTTCCACATCCATGACTTCTTCCACAAATCTCTGCTTAAGCGACATATTTCACCTGTTGTTCCTTCACAGTCCGCTCCGCCGCCGGTACTGGTTAATGATTCTGTGGAGTTTGTGGTTTCCAAGATATTGGATGTTAGAAGAGTCTGTAACTCTTTACAGTACCTGGTGCACTGAAAAGGTTATGGACCGGAGGAAAGGTCCTGGGTACCAGCTAAGGATGTTCATACCTCTAGACTTGTCAAAAAATTTCATGTGGAACATCCTGAGAAGCTGTCACCTGGGGCCTTGAGTCTGGTGGCCCCGCGTGAAAGGGGGTGTACTGTTATGGTGCGCTCTGTGCGGAGGCTGGGATGGCCGAGGCGTGCTTTCCACGGTAACCGCAATGGCACTGAGTGCCAGTGTGGGAATTGGCCACATCCCACACTGATGAATGCTTCAGTGTAAGCAATGCCCGCGGAACCAGATGATGAATACCACATAACTCCAAGCACATTTAAGGGAGGTGAGAGGCACCCAAATGTCATGTCAGACCACTGGAAACCGTTTACATCAGCCTGGTATGTGTACTAGACGACCTGCAAGTCATCGTCTTGCATGGGCCAGGGAGCATCTATGCTGGATGAGGGACCAGTGGGCCTCAGTGCTGTTCACGGATGAAAGTCGATTCACACTGAGCAGAAATGATGGCTGCCAATGATTTTGGAGATGTCAAGTAGAGCACTATGCATCAGCCACTGTTGTCACCAGAAGAGCCTTTGGAGGTGGTGGTGTTACAGTGTGGGCAGATGTGTTTAGTCAATATGGAACTACCCTACACTTTGTGAATGGCACAATGACAAGCCCATACTACTTGAATAACATAATTAATCCAGTTATTGTGCCTCTGCATGAACAACACAGGCCTAATTTCCTCCTCATGGATGCCAATGCGCCAGCTCATCGAGGTTGCATCATTAGGGAACGGCTGCTGGAGACTGGGGTACTTCAAGTGGAGTGGACTGCACTTTCTCCAGACCTGAATCCCATTGAAAACATATGGGATCAGCTGAGTCGTCACGTCGAGGTTTGTAACTCTGTACCCCAGAACCTCAATGACCTGAGGTCCGCCCTTCAAGAAGAGTGGGATGCCATCCCTCAGCAGACAATAAGTCGACATGTGAACAGCTTGAGATGTAATTGTCAAGCTGTAATTGATGCTCAAGGCCATATGACAAGTTATTACGACATTGACATTTTTGTGTGGGTATACCCACCACTGTTGTTGGCTTTTATTTCAATAAATAGTTTGAGATGATGAAATCAACATTGCAAGCTTCTACTTAAATGCCTTACTTACATGACACAATATCACTGTAGCATGAACTTTTTACGTTTCCATAAATTTCACCTAAAATACAAATATCCCTAACTTTTTGTCAGCAGTGTAGGATGAAGTCTCGAGAAAATCAGCAGCAGAAAAACACATTAAAACCCAACTCTCAGTTAGGCCTCTTGCACATGACCGTATGGCTTTTTCAGTATTTTGCGGTCCGCAAAAAACGGATCCGCAAAAAATACGGATGATGTCTGTGTGCATTCTGTTTTTTGCGGAACGGAACACCTGGCCCCTGATAGAACAGTACTATCCTTGTCCGCTATGTGGGCAATAATAGAACATGCTCTCTTTGAACGGAACGGAAATACAGAAACTGAAGGCATATGGAGTACCTTCCATTTTTTTTGCGGATCTATTGAAATGAATGGTTCCGTATACGGAACGTAAAAAGCATAACGGAAACTGAAACAAAAACGTTTGTGTGCAAGAGGCCTTATAATGTGGATTTGTTGCAGGCCTTTTTGCAAATCAGTTTTTTTCTCCTGTTTGGAAGTATTGTTTGTGTGTTTTAGATACTTATATTTTTTAGATAGATAGATGAATGCATGGATGGATGGATAAATGGATAGATAAGATAAGATACTTAGACTTTTTACACAGATAGAGAGATAGATAGATAAACCCCTTTAAATATATATTTCATATAATATTTCCAAGAAAAATAACAAAAATGTTTTAGAAGGCATGCATGTTCCTTTAAAAATTACTTTTCGTCAGGCTTCACATAATTCTTCCATGCAAATACTGTACGTCTATTGTATGATCTATGTAAATGTTATGCAGTTTCTATTTACACATTTAGAGATGCAGCTGGTATCTAGAGATGTGTGAAACTTTTCAACAAGATTGTATAACCAGCAGATGGACTCTTTCTGCTTATGAAACTTGTGTTAAAATGTCGACATATATAGATTTGCAAGAATTGAGACTTATTATTCACTTAAATATGATTTTTTTTTAAAATCTCAGTCAGTGGGGGTCATTTACTGAATGAGGGTTTTACTATAAAACTTGCTAGCAAAAAAACATAGCCAATTTATCAAATTTGTTGCATCTGTAATGTGTATACTCCGAAAACTAAAACCTACGCCTGCTAGATGTGAGAAATAAAAAGAAAAAGACACAAAATGTTGTAAATGACTAGAGATGAGTGACCGAATCACATTTTTTCCTAAAATGGCTGCTGCACGTATTAGGACATGGAGCAAGGAACTCTAGGAATATGGCATTACCCACAATGCCATGCGTGTAGCCAATCAGCAGCCAATCAGCCCTGTGATGTCACAGCCTATAAATAGCCTCAACCATCTAGGATTCAGCCATTTTCCAGTACTTAGTGCAGGAAGAGACGTCAGCAGGCGCTAGGGATAGTGGTAGAAAATACTTTAAAACTTATACTTTGCTGTATAGAAGTTCAGGGAAAGGATAGTGAGGAATCATTCCACAGTATTGAAGCAGACCAGGGTTCTGTAGGGGAGTTTACTGCCTGGGTAATAGGAACATTCCTATTACACCTTGCTGCACTGACTAAGGATCCAAATTGCCTTTATACAGCTTTGTAATTCCAGCAAACCATTCTTATTAGGGTACAAGTGCTGTTTGATACAGCCATTAACATGGTTTATTACAAGGAAATATTTATATGTCTTATTTGCCTTTGTGCATTGCAGTTATATGTTCTAAAGCATTTTTTGGCTTGGGCTTTTTAGCAGTTGTGTGATGAAGTGAGAAAATTACAGCCCTTTTTGGAGTGTATTAGTGGCAAAAAAAAGATTATTTGCCGTTCAGCTGTGCAGTTATATGTTCTAAATAGGGTGGCCAGACGTCCGGTTTTAGGCTCGACAGTCTGTTTTTTTGGCTCCCTGTCTTCCGTCCGGCGAAGGGCCTGGACGGACACAGGGATGTCCACCCTTCAGTAGCTCACACTCGGACAGCAGCACTGCACTGTGCACTAGAGACGTCCACTCACATTGTTGTTTATGTGTCTCCCAGAGAACGTGATGTCATCATCACATGACCAAGGGTGGGTTATTTAAACCTGTTTTGTTTGTATGTTCTTCCACTCATATTGCTGCTCACTTCTTGTTTGAAAAAGGCACCTGTGAGTGCCGAAACACCGCGCGTCACCCTAATATGAGTGACCAATAAATCTATCACCAGCAAAGACTTTTGTGAGTGCCGGTTTTCTTTCATTTTTCTGATTTTGGGATTACGTCCACACAAACCGAGCACCCCTTAACCAGTACGCTGTGCCACCTGACTTCATCACACAGCAGCACTGCACTGTCTGTGAGCTGCAGCAACTGACTGAGGCTACTCTCGGCCCCAGTCAGTCACTAGAGCCGCAGACATGGCTCTCTGTGGCTGACTGAGGGGGAGAGAAGCACCCCAGCTGCTCCCAGCTGACCTTCCATTTAGAAACGTCTTACCTCTCCTCCCCCCATTTTTTTCCCGAACGGTGATGGGGCGTAGCTTCACGGAGATGGGGCATGGCTTCATGGAGGCAGACGTGGTTTATCGGTTTGGGGGAGTGGCCGGTGAGGTCTGGCTTTCTGAGGTGAAGCCAGTGGCCACCGTAGTTCTATTATTTGCCATTCAGCTGTGCAGTTATATGTTCTAAAGCACTTTTTGCGTCTATTAGTGTATTGCGTCTATTAAAAAGTATTTGCTATTGTGTAATGAAGTGAGAAAAATTACAGCCCTTTTTGGCGTATATTAGTGGCAAAAAAATATACATTTGCCGTTCAGTGCTGCAGTTATATGTTCTAAAGCTCTTTTTGGCGTGTATGAGTGGAAAAAAGTAAGAGCCTATTTGCCGTTCAGCAGTGCAGTTATATGTTCTAAAGCCCTTTTTGGTGTGTATTAGTTCTAAAGCCCTTTTTGGTGTGTATTAGTGGCAAAAAATATATATTATTTGTCATTCAGTAGTGCAGTTATATGTTCTAAAGTCTTTTGTGGCGTTTATAAGTGGAAAAAAGTAAGGGCATAAGGGCCTATTTTCCGTTCAGTGGTGCAGTTATATGTTCTAAAGCCTTTTTTGGTGCGTATTAGTGGCAAAAAAATATATATTATTTTCCATTCAGTGATGTAGTTATATGTTCTAAAGCCTTCTTTGGAGTGTACTAGTGAAAAAAAAAGGGCTTATTAGCCGTTGTGTGGTGAAATGAGAAAATTACAGACTTTTTGGGAGTGTTTTAATTTCCTGTTTATTTATTCATTTGATCTAACAGTATGTCAGACAGAGAAGTGCCAGGCCCTGCACAGGGGAGTGGCAGAGGCCTAAATGTTTCTGGTGCAGGCACAGGTCGCAGCAGAGTAAGGGGGCGTGGCAGCAGAAGTCCCAGTGAGAGGCCTGAGCTCCCAGTGTCATCTAGCGGTCGTGTCTTGACCAGCAACCCAGCGGTTCTTGAATTGTTGACTCGGTCATTCACTTCATCCCAAGTGACATCAAACACCCCCAGCCAAGAGCCATTGGGTTCATCAGACACAACCCTTACCCTCACCTGTCCTAAAGTGCCTCTGTCCTTTTCTGTTCCCTCAACCAGAGAAGCATTATATGCTGTGGGCTCAGCTCCATTATACAGTAAAGACGAGTTACTAGAGGACAGTCATCAGCTACTGGCAAGCCAAGATGTGGAGGAGACATCTGCCACTTCTTCCAGTAGGCGGGCAAGTAGTTATGAGGAGAGTGGAATGGGAGCTGGTGTTGCGAGCGGTCAGGTTCCTGACCCAGAGATCGTTGAGGAGGACATCAGTGATGTGCAGATGATGCTCGATGATGATAGTGATGTAGCTGATAGCACTTGGGATCCGGGTGAATTAGGGGCTTCATCATCATTGGGAGAAGAGGGTGGCAGCTTGCCCGTAAGGCAGCGGCGGAGCCAGCAAGTCACTAGCGTGGCTGGGAGTCCAGGGTGGCAGCAGTGGGAGGTCGGGAGCCAAACGTGCTTGGGGTAGACCACCCACTTCGCAGGAGCCTACCTGCCTGGAAAGTAGTGGTGCACAGGTTCACAGAAGCCGCTGAGGTAGCTGTCAGTCAGTGCGGAGTGATGGGGGTAAAATCACCTACGTGTTGTAGCAGTTTTTTGTTGAGCCTCCGGAGGAGGAGGAGGAGGAGGTGAACATGGCCATTTGTAGAATCTGTGGGCAGAAGGTGAAGGGTGGCCAGGGTGCCAATGTTGGTGATAAGTGGCAGGGGCTGTATTTGAATTTGCGATATTTCACAAATATTTGGGCTAATATTCGTCATATATTTGCAAATTCAAGATTATTTTCTTAATTGCAAAAAATTTAATATTAGCATAATGCGCGCAAAATACAGGCGTGGGTCGTTTTTGCTACATTTTACAAGCTGCTAGAAGTTTCCTGAGACTCGAGAAAATGCACACGGCAGAACATTAAAAATAGCTTTATATGCAGTTAGAGTGCGCCAATAAATTGGTGATTGCGCTAATTGGCACTAATAATGCGAATATTTTGGCGCAATACGTGACACCACATTTTAGCTGGTCTGCATGAATGTATGGATTGGACAGTAGAACCTATCACACAACCTAACACTACTACTTGCCAAAAAGACAGTACCAGCCCTGCACACTTATGTTTGAACAGAAGGTGGGCCAGTCTTTGAGACTGTCGGTGTCTGCCAAAGTGCACGGCAGCGCCGACATGTGGAGCTATAACTACAGTCAGGGACAATACATGTCCTTTACGGGGTACTGGGTGAGTGTGGTTATTGCACAGCCACACCAGCAACTTGGCCAGGTGACACCGGTTCTGCCTCCATGTTGCCACACCGTTTGTCCAACGACAATGTCCGCCTCTGCCTCCTCATCCTCCACCTTGTCCTCAGCCTCCACTGCAGGGACAATTCACAGTGCCCCTCCAGCATACCACATGTGCAGGGCATGTTCTGCACCTCGTTTGTCTGCGTGAATGGAGTCACACAGGGAAGGAACTGCTCCGTGTCCTTAGGCTACTTTCACACCTGAATGCAAACGCTTAGATCTGTTCAGATTCATGATAATGCAAACGGATCCGTTTTGACTTTACATTGAAAGTCAATGGGGGACGGATCCGTTTGAAAATTGAGCCATATTGTGTGAACGTCAAACGGATCCGTCCCCATTGACTTACATTGTAAGTCTGGATGGATCCGTTTGCCTCCGCACGGCCAGGCGGACACCCGAACGCTGCAAGCAGCGTTCGGGTGTCCGCCTGCTGAGCGGAGCGGAGGACAAATGGTGCCAGACTGATGCATTCTGAGCGGATCCGCATCCACTCAGAATGCATTAGGGCTGGACGGATCCGTTGGGGGCCGCTTGTGAGAGCCTTCAAACGGAACTCACAAGCGGAGCCCCGAACGCTAGTGTGAAAGTAGCCTTAATCAATAAATTGAATCCTGGCTTTCTCCACGACAGCTCAAAATTGGAACCATGGTGACCAACAACAGGAAGAACATGGTGTTGGCGAAGCGTCAAGGAGTGCTGAGCCATGCACCCTGCATGGCACATGTGTTCAATCTGGTTGTCAAGTCATCCATCCATCTGCAAGACATCCTAAAATTTGTCAGGAAACTTTGCATGCACTTCAGCCACTAGTACACCGCAAAGCACACCTTCCTTGAGCTGCAGCGGCAGAACGGCATCCCCCAACATACGGTATATGATATGATATGTGATGTTTCCACCCGTTGGAATTCCACCCTCCATATGTTGGGCCAACTATACTAACAGAGAAAGGCCATAAACTATTTCTTGATGATCCAAGTGGACAGGAGTACTCCCCTGTGTAACTTCGATGTCAGCCAGTGGCAGCTCATGCGCCTGCCGTTTGCTCAGGCCCTTTCAGGAGGCCACGTTATTTGTCAGTCACCAGAACTATGGGATGAACAACGTCATGCCACTGATTCATGTCCTGGAACAGATACTGGTAAATCTGGCTGGTCAGGGGACTGGAGACATGGCGCCTAGATCTCACGGCCACATGAGCTTTATGGGGGCTTAACTGGAGGAGGACATTGGAGCATAAGAAATGTGTAGTGAAATGGGTGTTTTTTCAAATGGGTTGCTGTGCTATGGTTGCTGTGGCAGGGTGGGGGGTAGGGCGGTAGGAGCAGTTCCAGCTCCAACAGCAGCAACTTTAGTCTAGAGTCGCTGATGAGCAGCTTTCTTCACCTGCCTAGTGAAGAAATTACTTACCAGCAGCTAGACCTGGAGCAGGACCTGAACCAGTAGGTAGTGACATACTTGGAGAGCACCCTGCCACCCCACATTGAAGAACCACTGGACTGCTGGGCAGCCAAACTGGATTTGTGGCCGCAACTGGCAAACTTTGCCCTCGAAAAGCTGTCCTGCCCGGCCAGTAGTGTGGCATCAGAGCTGGTGTTTAGTGCGGCTGGGGCCATAGTTACCCCAAGGAGAACTCGCCTGTCCACCCAAAATGTGGAGAGACTGACCTTTGTCAAGTTGAATCAGGTGTGGATCTGCCAGGATTTCCACCCACTAATTCCTGATGCATCAGACTAGATCATCCATGGTGCCACACCAAAACTTAGAGAAAAGAGACCGTTTTTTTCTGGCTACCTGCCTCAGCTAATCTGATGCTGCCACCCGCCTGATGCCACACATCTGATGCCAAGTGCTCCTTCTTTCACCCACCATCTTCAGCTGGTACTGGTATTGCCACCCACCTCCCCACTCTGTCAACAGGTCACTCTGTGGTCTCCTGATGCTGCTGCCACCTCTACACTATGTCACCCTGCCACTCTGTGGTCTCCTGGTGCTGCTACCACCTCCACACTATGTCACCTTGCCACTCTGTAGTCTCCTGATGATGCTGCCACCTCCACACTGTCATTGTGCCACCCTGCGGCCTCCTCCTGATGCTGCTGCTGCCGCTACCTACACACTGTCATTGTGCCACTCTGTGGCCTCCTGATGCTGCTGCTGCCACCTCCACTCTGTCATTGTGCCACTCTGTGACCTCCTCCTGATGCTGCTGCTGCCGCTACCTAAACACTGTCATTGTGCCACTCTGTGGCTTCCTCCTGATGCTGCTGCCACCTCCAGACTCTGTAATTGGGCCACTCTGTGGTCTCCTCATGCTGCTTCCGCCCAGGGCCGGTGCAAGGTTTTTTGCCAACACAAGCGAAGCTATATTTTGGCGCTCCCCGCAGTCACAGCTCACCTGGACCTGGTTCCGTCTGCAGCAGCTGGATTCTCCTCTGTGTGGTCCTAGTATCTTCTCTCTGCTTCAGACAATCGCTGGTTTGAAGATCGTATTTTTCGCCCTATAAGACTCCCCTAGGTTTTAGAGGAGGATAATAAGAAAAAAATATTTTACACCTCAGGTCAGACCAGCAATCAGACCCCCAATGTTAATCAGACCTCAGCTCACAGCCCCAATTAAGCTCCCAATGTTAATCAGACCTTAGATCAGACCCCCAATGCCTCAGATCAGCCCCCATGTCAGCCATAAGCCCCCCATTGTCAGCCATCATGATGATCCCCCATGTCAGCCATCATTATCTCCCATGCCAGCCATCAGCGCAAAAAATAAAAATAAAATAACTAGTGGCTTTGCTGTGTATTGCTACACTGACGGAGATAAAATCGCGTTTCGGTATTAACGAATTGTGAAAAAGGGAGCGGTAATGATGATACATCTGTACACTGACAGTTGCCTAGGAGACCCAGCCTAAGGGTCTTGTACTCCTAGGCTTCTGTAGAAAGCAAGCCCAAATGCCTCTGCAAGGCATCAGGTTGCCTTCTCAGCAGTCTGGTCCCCATCACTCCAGCTCCCCGCAAACCCCCCGTATGCTGAGGTCAGCTTTGACCCCACCATACAAGGGATTAATCCGCCAACATCACTGTTTACAGAGATGCCAGCAGATACAGCAGGAACCTGGCTGTCATTAGACCTGACAGCCAGGTTTCTACACTGATTGGGCGCGCACCGTAGTAGTATATCATACAGATGTAGGTGAGTTAAAATTGACTCTGATAACTATGATGACACATGTTACAGTGTTAGCTTGTGCAATCTTGTGACAAAAGCTATTGAAATACATTGAAATAATTATATAATCTTTTTGTGCCAGGGACCAGGGAGCATGGTGGGTACAGAGCCAGCACAGAGAGCGCTGTATTTACTGCTTCCCGGTCCTACTGTACTAATGAGCACTTCCATAATTGAAGCACTCACATTGAAGACACACTACCCCTTTTGGAGGAAAAAGGTGTTCAAATCTTATTCGGCGGTTAGTCTTTCTTCACGCCAGAAAACTGGCATAAAGAAAGATAAATATAGCAGCCCATGGCAGTCCCCTTTTTCATGCCACTTCTGAAAATTGGCATGAAGGAGTAAATGTTGCACATTTGGAGTAAATGTGCGACCTGTCCCCCATAATTCCTTATTTTTAACAGAAATAGATCATTGATTAATATCTGTGTGGAATTCTGTGCACATCTGTAGACATATTTCTTGCTATACTGTAGATTAACAAACTGGAAACTTAATTTCATGCTAATAAGCTTTCCTCTTTAGAGCTTGCTACACAGAAAATGTACTTTTGTATCATTTATAAAATAAAATTATAACACTGCCTATTAATTCTGATTACAAACATTTCATATATCTCCACACCTAGGTATTTAACCCATAGATACCAGAGCCATATATGTACGGCGCTGGGAACCGGGTCAAAAATCCCAACGCCTTACAACTACGGCACGCTGATCGGGCGGGCACAGGAGCTGCACCCACCCGATCAGCTGCAGGGATCCAGCAGTCACTGACAGCCAAACCCCTGCTGTATGCGCCGGCATCGGTGAAAACAGTGTTGACGGCGCATTACCCTTGCACTTCCATGGTCAGCGCTGACCGTGGCACGTGCAGTATCCTGACGGGTCCGCATGCCCATCGGGTTTCCGTGCTGCTGTGACGGGCACCCGATGGCTTGGAGGGCACCCCGATGCTTCCCTTAGCCATCGTGGCTGCAATCCGGGTCAGCCTGTGAGAACATCAGTTTTGAATAATTTGAGGGGTGTAGTTTCTAAAATGGGGTCATTCAAGGGTTTTCATTACGTAAGCCCCTCAAAATCACTTTATAACTGAATTGGTGGTAAAAAAAAATTGGGGGGAAATTTGGTTGAAAATTGAAAAATTGTTTCTAAACCTCTAAACCTTCTAACGTCCCAAAAAAAAAAAAAATAACATTTACAAAATTATGCCAACATAAAATAAACATATGGGGTATCACTTTTTCTTTTAAAAGCAGAGAAATAGAAATTTTGAAAATTGCGCATTTTTTCACATTTTTGCTAATTTTTTATTTTTTCATAAATAAAGGTGAAATATATTGACTCACATTTATGACTGTCATGAAGTTCAATGTGTCATGAGAAAACAATCTCAGAATGGCTTGGATAAGTAAAAGAGTTCCAAAGTTATTGCCACATAAAGTGACACATATCAGATTTGCAAAAATCGGCCTGGGATTTAAGGTGAAAAGTGGTTCGGTACTGAAGGGGTTAATATGTAAGCATTATACGAATAAGGTGTGTAATCTAACCATTAGTGTCGATTGAGCACCATAGTGCTCAGGCCGAACACATCGGGATGCTTGGGTGCATCTTGGACTCCCAGGTCGCTGCTGGGACCGATGTTGTCCGAGAAGTACACAACTTTTACAGACTGACAATAATACGCACAAAACCCGAAGATAAAATCGATTTTAGAGGAAAAATTGTTATGAAACATTCTTTCCTATATATTTGCTTGTATATAAAGTGCAAGTGCTGCCAAAAATTACTAGGAAGAGGCACTCCGATACAACCTGTATATCACATAAAACAGGCAAGAATTCGCTGTCATCATCATCCATCTCTGCATCCTCTTCCTCCTCTTCTGCTCACCCACGCTGAACAAATGGAATTAAACTTCCATGGCTACTACCCTCTGTAGCGGAGGCAACCTTCACCTACTCCTCCTCCTCCTCTTCATCATCCAATTTGCGCTGAGAAGACGAACTGAGGGTGGTCTGGCTATCACCCTGCGTAATGTCTTCCCCCATTTCCACATGCAAAGCGTTGTCCTTAATTGTGAGCAGCGAGTGTTTGAGTAGACACAGAAGTGGGATGGTTACGCTGATAATAGCTTTATCGCCGCTCACCATCTGTGTTAATTCCTCAAAGTTTCTTTATGGTCAGGGCTAAGACAACGTCGGCGCACGCAGAGACACCTGCCCTGAACATAGTGGCTGAATTGTGCCGGGAGCCACGGCGCGGGTACACCAGTGAAAAAGGGGGCATACCTGAAGGGAGTTTAGAGAAAAAGGGCGGGAGGGAGGGGCGTGAGGCTCGGGAGCCTGGCTGAGCGGCAGGTAGGGGGGATAAATAGCCAGACGCCCCTCCCACAAATGCAGGCTGTTAACAGCCTTATTATTTATGGTCAGGGCTAAGACAACGTCGGCGCACGCAGAGACACCTGCCCTGAACATAGTGGCTGAATTGTGCCGGGAGCCACGGCGCGGGTACACCAGTGAAAAAGGGGGCAAAAAACATCAGTTAGGTACAACACTTTTTGCAAACTACAAAGCCAGTGATCGAAAGGCGCGAGAAATCTCTACTCGAGGATTGGGAATATACTTAGTGAAGCAGGAGGGCCGCCACCGCCCCATGGACCGGATGACATGAGCTGGCACCTGATGCCGAGTAACAGCGGAGTCTGCCCCTAGCGACATGAGTGGCCCGAATTTACCCTGGGGTCATAGCCTAGACCCTGGGCGAGGGCACGGATGAAAGATATAAATTGAGGGTGCTGAGAAGCTTGCCTGCGTGTGGCAGGAGCGGGCTATCTGGTGATGAACCTTGGATGAGGCCTAGCAGTTGATGCAGCACCTGAACCGGGCACCAATCGTTCAACGTGGGATAGAATTTACCTCGGAAGGGGGCCCCGTCTGAATGGTTTTTGGTGGAAGGTAGCAGGGGAGTGTAATGGCCCTGGCCCCGTAACAGATGCTGCTTCAGAGGATGGTTATGGCGATTTGAACCCGCCAGAACCTCACCGGGCCGGAGGAATCCATAAAAGGTGAGATACATGGCCGCTTTCAAAATCAGGTTAGTGAAGGGCCCAAAAAGGATTACCATCCAATGACGAAAAAAAGATCCCTGAACAATTTACCGGACACAGGTTGCCTATGGCTCACGGACCCCTTCCCCTCCTTTTGAATACCCCGAAGGGTGGCTTTTAGAAAATGAAGACAGAACCTGGGTGATCCAGGAATGCTGACCACCTGGGCGATCCGGGAACGCTGACAACGTGAGCGATCCGGGAACGCTGACAACCCGAGCGATCCGGGAACGCTGACAACCCGAGTGATCCGGGAACGCTGACAACCCGAGCGATCCGGGAACGCTGACAACCCGAGCGATCCGGGAACGCTGACAACCCGAGCGATCCGGGAACGCTGACAACCCGAGCGATCCGGGAACGCTGACAACCCGAGCGATCCGGGAACGCTGACCACCTGGGCGAAGCGGGAACGCTGACCACCTGGGCGAAGCGGGAACGCTGACCACCTGGGCGATCCAGGGACGCTGACATTTAAACGAAGACAGAACCTGGGCGATCCAGGGACGCTGACCACCTGGGCGATCCAGGGACGCTGACCACCTGGGCGATCCAGGGACGCTGACCACCTGGGCGATCCAGGGACGCTGACCACCTGGGCGATCCAGGGACGCTGACCACCTGGGTGATCCAGGGACACTGACCACCTGGGCGATCCAGAGACACTGACATTAAAACGTAGACAGAACCTGGGCGATCCAGGAACGCTGACCACCTGGGCGATCCAGGGACGCTGACAACCTGGGCGATCCAGGGACACTGACAACCTGGGCGATCCAGGGACACTGACAACCTGGGCGATCCAGGGACACTGACAACCTGGGCGATCCAGGGACACTGACAACCTGGGCGAACCAGGGACACTGACAACCTGGGCGATCCAGGGACACTGACAACCTGGGCGATCCAGGGACACTGACAACCTGGGCGATCCAGGGACCCTGACAACCTGGGCGATCCAGGGACCCTGACAACCTGGGCGATCCAGGGACCCTGACAACCTGGGCGATCCAGGGACCCTGACAACCTGGGCGATCCAGGGACCCTGACAACCTGGGCGATCCAGAGACACTGACATTAAAACGTAGACAGAACCTGGGCGATCCAGGAACGCTGACCACCTGGGCGATCCAGGGACGCTGACAACCTGGGCGATCCAGGGACACTGACAACCTGGGCGATCCAGGGACACTGACAACCTGGGCGATCCAGGGACACTGACAACCTGGGCGATCCAGGGACACTGACAACCTGGGCGATCCAGGGATACTGACAACCTGGGCGATCCAGGGACACTGACAACCTGGGCGATCCAGAGACACTGACATTTAAACGAAGACAGAACCTGGGCGATCCAGGAACGCTGACCACCTGGGCGATCCAGGGACCCTGACCACCTGGGCGATCCAGGGACCCTGACAACCTGGGCGATCCAGGGACCCTGACAACCTGGGCGATCCAGGGACCCTGACAACCTGGGTGATCCAGGGACCCTGACAACCCGGGCGATCCAGGGACACTGACAACCTGGGCGATCCAGGGACACTGACAACCTGGGCGATCCAGGGACACTGACAACCTGGGCGATCCAGAGACACTGACAACCTGGGCGATCCAGGGACCCTGACAACCTGGGCGATCCAGGGACCCTGACAACCTGGGCGATCCAGGGACCCTGACAACCTGGGCGATCCAGGGACCCTGACAACCCGGGCGATCCAGAGACACTGACAACCTGGGCGATCCAGGGACACTGACAACCTGGGCGATCCAGGGACACTGACAACCTGGGCGATCCAGGGACACTGACAACCTGGGCGATCCAGGGACACTGACAACCTGGGCGATCCAGGGACACTGACAACCTGGGCGATCCAGGGACACTGACAACCTGGGCGATCCAGGGACACTGACAACCTGGGCGATCCAGGGACACTGACAACCTGGGCGATCCAGGGATACTGACAACCTGGGCGATCCAGGGATACTGACAACCTGGGCGATCCAGGGACACTGACAACCTGGGCGATCCAGAGACACTGACATTTAAACGAAGACAGAACCTGGGCGATCCAGGAACGCTGACCACCTGGGCGATCCAGGGACCCTGACCACCTGGGCGATCCAGGGACCCTGACAACCTGGGCGATCCAGGGACCCTGACAACCTGGGCGATCCAGGGACCCTGACAACCTGGGCGATCCAGGGACCCTGACAACCTGGGCGATCCAGAGACCCTGACAACCTGGGCGATCCAGGGACACTGACAACCTGGGCGATCCAGGGACACTGACAACCTGGGCGATCCAGGGACACTGACAACCTGGGCGATCCAGGGACACTGACAACCTGGGCGATCCAGGGACACTGACAACCTGGGCGATCCAGGGACACTGACAACCTGGGCGATCCAGGGACACTGACAACCTGGGCGATCCAGGGACACTGACAACCTGGGCGATCCAGGGACACTGACAACCTGGGCGATCCAGGGACACTGACAACCTGGGCGATCCAGGGACCCTGACAACCTGGGCGATCCAGGGACACTGACAACCTGGGCGATCCAGGGACACAGACATTTAAACGAAGACAGAACCTGAGCGATCCAGGGGCGCTGGCCACCTGGGCGATCCAGGGACGCTGAAACAACTGCCCAATCTAAAAGAAGGAACAACCGACATCAGAATAGGTGTAAAACCCTAGAAAAAGGGGACAACACCTGGGCGGTCCATGAACACTGACAACCTGGGCGATCCAGGGACACTGACAACCTGGGCGATCCAGGGACACTGACAACCTGGGCGATCCAGGGACACTGACAACCTGGGCGATCCAGGGACACTGACAACCTGGGCGATCCAGGGACACTGACAACCTGGGCGATCCAGGGACACTGACAACCCGGGCGCACCAGAGACAAGTGATGGAGACGGAAGCAACGTGAAATAAAATTACTAAATTGAACAGTAAAGTAACACCAACTTCACGGCGCCAACTCTGGCAATGTGATGCTGATGCAGAGATGAAGGCGGAGTGTTGTTTTTTTTTTTTTTTTTTTCGGAAAAACATAGCTCATTTCTTTCTCAGGAACATTACAACTTGGCCGATCCAGGAGGCACGGGACCCCGGATGATCCGACAGAACACAGAAACCGCTGGTGAAGCCATAAAGTGAAATCTCCAACTACACATAAACCGCACATTCTGGTATTGTGATGCAAATGGCAGGGCTAGGCAGGCTTTCATCCTCTTTTTTTTTTTTTTTTTTTGACCGGTGTCTTAACGCAAGGAACAGCGCCCCCCTAAAAACAGGAGCACTACCTGCATCACAGGACCAGAACTTGCCAATACCCCCTGTGCAGCAAAACCTTGGAGTGAATAATGAGATAACCGGTAAGTTCCTGAATGGTGCAAGTGAAGCGCGACTGCCAACCTAAATAAGACTCAATTATGATTCCCCAATCGTGTCGGCGTGTGACCGGCAGAACAGTTCAAACCAGATGCCGCTTCCCCTGACATGCGTGCGGATCATGCTGGGGAAGAGCAGCCCCTAACTCGAACCACCAGGGGCCAGAGGCCAGGCGTGAGGCACAGCTAGAGCGGAGCCAGCTGTGCCCCTGATACCTGATAGCCTGGCGAGCGGCAGTCCGGACGTCGGCGGTGCGTGCGCACGGGATAGTGCGTGCGCACGGGATACCGGAAGCAAGGACTCGGGTCGGAAGTAGAAGTATACTGCAGGTATGCGTGAGGCTCGGGCGCCTGGCTGAGCGGCAGGTAGGGGGGATAAATAGCCAGACGCCCCTCCCACAAATGCAGGCTGTTAACAGCCTTATTATTAAAACCTTACTGAGGTCAGACATCCATGCCCACTCCTCACTTGCGAAAAGCGGAAGCTGACTGGAAAGGCGGCGACCATGTTGCAGCTGGTATTTAACTACTGCCCTCTGCTACTCACAACAGCTAGTGAGCTGGCAATTTCAAGCACTGCTGCAGAGTTGAAAGACCGGCTCAAGCTGTTGATGACTTGCGGAAATGTGCACACATGTGGCACACCTACACTAGTAGCTCAGGCAAATTGGGGTAGCTTTTAAGAAACCGCTGAACCACTACGTTTAAGACGTAGGCTAGGCATGGGATGTGTGTGAGCTTGTTGGGCTCCAAAGCCGTCACCAAGTTATGGCCATTATCACACAAAACCATGTTTGGTTGTAGATTGAGTGGCGAGAGCCACAGGTCAGTCTGGTCTCTTATCCCCTAACACAACTCTGCGGCGGTGTGCTGTTTGTCACCTAAGCATATCAGCTTCAGCACAGCCTGTTGCCGCTTCTCCACTGCAGTGCTACACTGCTTCCAGCTACTGACTGATGACTGACTGGTGCCGCACATGGATAAATTGGAAGTGAAAGTGGAGGAGAAGACGGAGAAGGAGAAGTGGGGTTTGGAGCCACTAACGTAGGTGCTGGTGGAAACCCTGATCAACGTAGGGTCCGCAATCCTTGGCGTCGGTAGCACCTGTGCCATCCCAGGGTACGACTCGCTCACGACCTCAACAACATTAACACAGTGTTCATTCAGGGAAATGTAGCGTCCCTGACCGAATGCACTTCTTTATATGTCCTTGGTTAAGTGAACCTTCCCAGTAACTGCATTTGTTAGGGCACACCTATAAAAATAGTAGCGGCTAGGGACTGCGTAATGCAGGATGGCGGTCGACATCAGGCTGCAGAAGGCCTCAGCCTAAATGGCAACCTTACAGGGCCAGTAATTTGGAAAGCTGCAAATATTAGTGCTATAGCCTGTGGGTGGGTGGCTGGGTATTTTCACTTGCATTCAAAGGCCTGGGGTAAGGACATTTGGACGCTGCACTGGGACACGGAAGTGGATGTGGTCGCTGATGGTGCTTGCGAAGGTACAGCTGCAGGGTGGGAGGCATCCGGGCCTGTGCCTTCGACAGGGAATTAGCCAGCACGTAACATATGGGAAGAGGAGGCAGTGGTGTGACCCGCAGACACAGATTGTGGACTCAGGCATTCGTCCCACTTATTACGGTGCTTGGATGCCATGTGGCGGATCATGATGGTGGTGGTGAGGTTGCTAGTGTTCATGCCCCGGCTCATTTTCATATGGCACAGGTTGCAAACTACTATTCTTTAGTTGTCTGCATTTTCCTAAAAAAGCACCATACTGAGGAACATCTACCCTTTGGCAAGGGAGATTTCCGCAAGGCGATGCTCCGTGGAACAGTTTCAGGCTTGTTTTGTGTGGCCCGCCTTCTCCCTTTTGGCACCACACTGCCTCTTCAAGCCTGTTGCGGTGCTGCAGATCCCTCCACCTCTGTACTGCGGTCCTCGCATGGCTTTCCACCTTTCCAGGTTGGGTCAGTGTCCTCATCATCCACCACCTCCTCTTCCACTTCCTCACTCTGAACATTCTCCCAATTTGTTGAACCAAAACCTCAGTGATTGACATCTGTGTCTCATCCTCTTCATCAACCTCTTGAGATAGTAATTGCGGTTGCTCATTGGCAACTGTCTCATCATCATCCACCTCATTAAACACTAATTGCCGTTCCCCACCATCATGTTCTTGTGACTGTGGATGCTCAAGAGGTTGGGAATCAGAGCACAAGATCTTATGTCCCTCTTCAAGCGTTCTTGGCGATAGGGCCAAATCAAGTAATGGCGATGAAAAGAGGTCCCCTGAATATCCGAGTGTGGGATCACTTGTTTGGCCAGACTATACATGGTGGGAGGAAGGAGATTCAGGGTGAGGATTGTGTTGACCAAATTCCTGGCTACTGAGACTAGACTTGGTGGAAGACAGGGTGGTGCTTAACCGACTGGAAGCATTATCTGCCGTAATCCAACCGACCACCTGGTCGCACTGTTCTGACTTCAAAAGTGGTGTCCTGTGCTGCCCTGCAAACTGGGACATGAAGCTAGATATCGTGGATTAATGTTTTTCTTGTGCTCTGGCACCAGGCCGTTTCTCCGCGTCCAGGGCCACGGCCTCTTCGTGCACCATCAGCATTAAGGCCATTTCCCCGTCCCTTACTGCTCGCCTTCTTCATTTTACATGTGATATATGCTTGAAAGTATGTCACACGTACAGTAGCGTAGGATCTGGAAGTGTATGTGCAAAAAATTTGCAAAGGTATTTGTAATTACGAAACATTATACAGGACAGATACCACAGGTAATGTCACTGTTCGCACTGTCTACGTAAAAAGATACACTGGAAGTTACTGATATTTTAGGGATGCACACACTTTAAACAGGAGATGTGGTGTCAATAATTTAACTGTCCGCAGTGGCCTATTACACGTTATTTAGCGTAGGATGCGCTAAAAACATATATTGCTTCTGTCACACACAATAGTCCTTACAAGGATTTTTGGGTCTCTGAAAAGTGTTTTGCATAAAAATCTTCTGTACACTATCTGTCCCTTTCTATGCACAGTTTTGCGCAGGTTGTGCTACAAACATATATTGCTGCTGCTTACAAGGACCTTTGGGTTACACTCCCTATACTCTGTCCCTTCCTATGCTCAGCTCTCCCTGACTACGAATGAGCCGCTATATAGCACCCGATAACGCGTTTCGGCCAGCCAATCACTGTAATGCCAATAGCCAACACGGCTACTGGCATTACAGTGAGGGCAGTACTCACCTGCATGTTTATTGGCTGCTTAGCAGGGAGGAGACTCGAGCATAGCGCTTGAGCACATGCGGTACTCGGCCGAGTACCGCCATGTGCCGAGCATCGAGATGCTCGAGCCGAACAGGTGTTTGGCTGAGCATACTCGATCATCATTACTAACCGTTAATGTTATTTGGGTGCCCACTTTGTTTGAAAGATAAGCAATTGTATAATGCAATTATTCTCTAATTTGAATGAATAAGCTGTGTATTCTGACTGTTATTTGGGTGCCCACCTTGTTTATTAGTTAAACAATTCTATTACGCCTTTATTCTCAAATTGCGCTGAATAAGCTGTGCGATCTAACCTTTATTTGGGTGCCCACCTAATTTAATAGCTAAGCAATTTTGTTACGTTTTTATTCTCAAATTTGTTTAAATAGGCTGTGTGACCCAATAGTTTTTTGGGTGCCCACATTTTTTATTAGATAAGCAATTCTAATATGATTTTATTCTCAAATTGGGGGTGAATAAACTGTGTAATCTAACCGCTATTTGGGTTCCCACCTTGTTTAATAGATAAGCAATTTTATCACACCTTGATTCTCAAGTTGGGGTGAAAAACAGTGTATTATAACCACTAGAGTCTTGTCCACCTGATTTCTTAAATAAGCAATGCCATTAGGCCTTGATTCTCATATTGGGGTGAACTATCTGTGTAATATAACTGCTAGAGTCTTGTCCACCTGATTTCGTAGATAAGCAATTCCATCAGGCTTTGATTCTCATTAGGGATGAGCAAATCAACGATTTGTATAATACTTCGTTTGAATACTGTATTGTATGGAGCGAGCGCTCTGTACATTATAATGTATTGGCTCAGATGAGCCGCACTCATTACCGTATTTTTCACCCTACAAGACACACTGGCCCATAAGATGCACCTAGGTTTTAGAGGAGAATATAAGAAAAAAATGTTTTCCATTACACCTCAGGTCAGACCAGCAATCAGAACCCCAATGTTAATTAGATCTCATCTTACAGCCCCAATCAGACCCCCAATGTCATTCAGACCTCAGATCAGACCCCCCAATGCCTCAGATCAACCCCCCAACCATCAGCCATCTATCAGCACCTATATGTCAGCCATCAGCCCTCATATGTCAGACATCATCCCCCATATATCATCCCCTATATGTCAGCCATCACCCCCCAGCGCAAATAAAATAAATAAAAAATTCTGCTCCTGGATGCCACCGCTCCTCACCATCGCGATCCTCTTCACAGTGTGAGGTTACAGCCGAGCCGAGGACCAGGAAGCGGTAAGCAGTTTTACACCTGCTTAGAGGGATGAAAAACTCAACTATTATCAAGACATCCTATGTAGTGGGTTGGTCGCTGCCTATGTGTGCAAACGCCCATACTCACCAAGGTCTGACTGGGGGGACCCCTTGCACTCATGCGCCACTGCCATGACTGCTGGAGGGGGGTGGGTGGCAGGAGCAGCATCAGCTCCATCAGCAGCAACTTAAATCTGGAGTCTCTAATGTGCACTTTTATTCACCCGCCTGCTGAAGAAACCACTTAGCAGCTGCAGCAGCAGCACATGGAGCAGAACCTGAACCAGCAGGTGGTGGAATTCTTGCACTGTGCCCTGTCATCCCAGATCCGAGATCCCCTGGACTACTGGGCATCCAAACTTGATTTGTGACCTCAACTGGCCGAGTTTGCCCTGGGCAAGCTTTCCTGCCCAGCCAGTAGTGTGGCATCAGAACGGGTGTTTAGTGCAGTGGTGGACATAGTTACCCTAAGGAGAACTTGCCTTTCGACAGGAAAGGTTGAGAGATTAACCTTTCTACAGATGAATCTGGTGTAGATCAGCCAGGATTTCCACACACCAGTGCCTGGTGAATCAAACTATATTATTCTGGCAGTAATGTTCTGACTGAAGTGTGCTGCCACACCAGAACATTGTAAAAAATGGCCTATTACTTCTGGCCACGTGATTCAGCCACTATTCTGATGCTGCCACCCACCTGATTCCACACACCTGCTGCTTCTACTGCCATGTTCTCTTACTGTCACTCACCATCTGTGCTGTTAATGCCACAGCTGTTGCCCCTGACCTCCCCACTTTGTAACAGGGCCACAAGGTTGACTCCTCATGGTGTTGCCCCCCTCCCCATTATGTGGTTGGGCCACTTTGTTGGCTCCTTATGCTGTTGCCATGCTCAGCACTCTGTGACTGGGCCACAATTTTGACACCTCATGCTGTTGCCATCCTAACCACTATGTGACTAGGCCACTTTGTTGACTCCTTATGCTGTTGCCACCCCCACCTCTATGTGATTGGGCCACTGTGTCGACTCCTCATGCTGTTGCCACCCTTACCATTCTGTGACTGGGCCACTAGCGTCCCTGTTTGGCCTTGTTGACATCACCATTTATATACCCATCTTATGATGTGTCAGAAGAACCGAAATATTAAAAACACAATGCATCCTGTCTTTGGAGCATCCATAAGACCTCCTATCACATGGTCAGTATTTTGAATCAGGTTTTGAATAATGATTTGGAAGCCCAAAGCTTGAGTGGGTCCAAAACACAGAAGACATGAAATATTTCCATCACATGTTGTTATCTCTGTTTTGGGCCCACTCCTATTGTGCCTTGCCAAAACCGATCAAATACTGATGCAAAAAAACTGACAAAATACTGACCGTGTGATATCTTTCCTGTCTGAATAAAACCAATTTCAGAGGCAATTGGCCAAAACGCGGTCAGTATTTTGTATAATTTGCATCAGGATTTGATCATGGTTTGGAAGCCAAAAGCAGAAGTGTATCCAAAACACAGAAGACATGAAAATATTCACACCAGGTGTCATCTTTGTTTTGGACCCTCTCCTGTTTTTCTTGGCTTTACCAATACTGATCAATTACTAACCAAATACTGACCGTGTGAAGGCGGATGCTTAAAAGACAGGATCAGCGTGTAATAGAACAGATTCTCTAGCAATCCATATGGAATCAGCAGATGGTGTAAAAGGAGTGCGCTCTTTCACTCTATTGTAGAATCTTGGCCACTGCATGGTTAAGTTCATTATACCTGACACCAACATTGACCTGTAAGTCTGAGTTCACACTTCAGTGAATTTGGTGAGGTTTTGACCCGTAACTGACTAAATAAGTGAAGTGTATACTATGTCTAGTGACATATGTCATCTGCCTGTCATACTGACTTACAGTAATAGTTTCACTACCACAATGGACCAGCTATGCATGTTTCTGCACTGCACAGTGGTGTACACCGAGATACACTCTCCCTGCAGGACGGGAAATAGCTGATTTATAAAGCACTTTGAGACAAATAAAATCAGATTGAATAAAAAAAATTGAAAAAATTCAGTGAAGTGTCCAAATCGATTTTTTGAAAACTTTGCTAATCTGTAGTTACAGATAACATCAATTCATGATACCTTACTACAGTACGGTTCTAGATTCATCTGGTGACTGACATTCTTGCTGTCTGACTATAGATTACAATTAGTGTTGAGCGAATCGAAGTATCCATAGTGGACTTTGATCCGAATTTCAGGGAAAATTCGATTTGCGGCAAAGCCAAATTTCCTCGTGCTTCGTGGTAGCAAATCAATTTTTTCCTGAAATGGCAGTAAAAATTTTAAAAAACATACTCACCTCATCCATTTGAGCTTGAAGAGGCTTCCGTGGCCATCTTGCTTAAAAATTCAGCACAAAATCTCAGGCACTGTGATGTATGGCGTCACCAAGTCAGCCAGCGTGATGACGACATCACACATTAAGCAAACTTTTGCGCTGGATCTTTCAGCAAAATGGCTGCAGCAGCCTCTTCAGGCCCACATGTATAAGGTAAGTACATTTTTTATAAAATGATTAACCCCTGAAAAGCCTTAATATTAATCCCAGATTCCACGATCAGCGATGAAAACGGCATCTGAGGAGTTCAATGACGGGGGTGGCACAATCGCCGTCTCCAATCATTGCGTCCGCTATTTAAAAAGAAATGCGCTTCTCATCAAAAAGCAAATATTTTTTCTTTAAACTTGGCGAAGTGGCCAAATTTAATTTTTAAGAACTTCACTCATCTCTAGTTACAAAAATAGACTGAAGGGATCTAAAGGCTAGTCATCTTAGTAAATGAGAGGATTGCATTGGCTTTCAGTCTGTGGCTCTGGCTTGCAGTCTGAATATACAGGTGGAGAATCAAGGCTATTATTTCCTACATTTTTGTTGAAGTCCAGTAACGTAAAGGAATGTTGATGTCTTTTGTAGTGGTGCTAAAAATATATACTCTTGAATTTTCCGTTGGGAAAGGGACAATGACAAATACTATCTGTCTTTAAGTTTGTTCCCTCATTGTTAACTCTGTGCTTTTGAAATATATGTATTTAACAAATCTGAAGTAAAAGTATAGGAAAAACCCTATAATATCAAACTAAGGCCTCTTTCACACTACAGTTTTTTGCGTTCCGTATACGGTCCGTTTTTTGCGTTCCGTATACGGTCCGTATACGGAACCATTCATTTCAATGGTTCCGCAAAAAAACGGAATGTGTTCCGTATGCATTCCGTTTCCGTATTTCCGTTTTTCCGTTCCGTTGAAAAGATAGAACATGTCCTATATTTGGCTGCAAATCACAGTCCGTGGCTCCATTCAAGTCAATGGGTCCGCAAAAAAAACGGAACACATACGGAAATGCATCCGTATGTCTTCCGTTTCCGTTCCGTTTTTTGCGGAACCATCTATTGAAAATGTTATGCCCAGCCCAATTTTTTATATGAAATTACTGTATACTGTATTTGCCATACGGAAAAACGGAACGGAACAACGGAACGGAAACGGAACCACAACGGAAGCAAAAAACGGAACAACGGATCCGTGAAAAACGGAACGCAAAACACTGAATTCAACATACTGTAGTGTGAAAGAGGCCTAAATGATATTCATTTATGTTATAAAAATGCAATGGTAGTGACAATAAGTATGCCCCTTTTCATCTATTGTTTTATGGAAATGGAAATAGTGTGTGATGGGTAAAAATTATATTTTGGATTAAGAAAATAGAGTCAATTGTAAATCTAGGAAGCATTTGAACTTGGTTGGCAATATAATTTTCATAACTAATTATCATGGTACTCTGGGGAATTTGGCTAATTAGTAATTTGCTGCTTAGAAGCCCCAAAAATGTTATTTTCACACTATAGTAACCATTAAAAAAAATGAAAGACTGAAGCCAGACAGTAATAAGGCAGACTGAAAGCAAGAAGTTTAGTGATAAAATTTAATTTTGTGTTTTTGATTGCCCAATTTTATCTAGTTTAAAACTGAATGAATTAGACCACATTATTAATGGTTATTGTTTTTAAATTTTAAAAATAAATACTGAATGAATGCAAAAAGTGACATCATACACGATCAACGCAATAGACCAAATGTGAAATTGGATCAAATTAATCTACTACAAAAAACTAAATATTACATATTCTTTATGTTGAACTTGTATTTTATAGTCTCTTTTAAGTGTACAAACTAAAAATAGTTTTTTAAGAACTGCCCACCATAGATTTATGACTGGCAGTAGTGGCACTCTTGTACACTCATTGACAAAAAAAAAAAAGTAAAATGTGGCACTTCTAAAAACTGTGCCTACCCTGCTGTTTTTGCTGCAGCGTTATCATCTCTAAACTATATGTGCATTATCAAATTAAAATGTTAAATAATGGAGAGTAGAAATACAAAATTAATTATAGCAAAACATTGTATTTGTGATTATTACAAAAAACAGTTGGAAGTATTGCCCCAAACGTGTCCCATTTTGAACAGCATATCATACAGACTCCAAATTAAAAACACCACAAACTCCTAAATTATGCCCATTAGCTTTATTCCTATCTAACTTCAAAGCTTTATATTTTTACACAAAAACAGTTGCTAACTTTACTGGCAACAGTCAGAACTAGGGACGAGCAAACCCAGACTGTAATGCTCGGGTTCGTGACGAACATTACAGTGTCCGGGCACCCGAACCCGAATACAGACTTTGCAGCGAAAGTCTGTGTTCGGTGTTTAGATGAATAATAAAGCCAATCAACAAGCTTTTAAACTATGGGCACTTTGAAGCCAATACAGTCATTCCTAGTATCGGCATGGCTATGATTGGCTGGCACAGCACATGACCCTGCATGCATAAATACCGGATCACATGTTGCGCCGCCATTCTTCTCTAACTAGTGCAGGGACAAGACGCTGCTGCAGTGAGGGACAGTGTTAGGCTTTTGATGTGGCTGATAACTCTGTGGGTGACCTATAGGCATTTTTTGTGGGTGCAATACAACTCCTTTGCACCAGTGACACAGAAATACAATACTTAATTTGGCTGTTAATTCTGTCGGTGACCAATATTTTTGCGTTTTCGTTTTTCACTCCCCGCCTTCCCATAGTCCTAACTTTTTTATTTTTCCATTCCCATAGCCTTATGAGGGCTTATTTTTGGCAGGACAAGTTGTACTTTCTAATGGCACAATTTACGGTTCCATACCATGTAGTAGGGAGCACTGAAAATAAATCCAAATGGAGTAGAATTGTGAAAAAAAACGCTATTCTGATAAAGGTTTCTATTTTTATTTTTTTACATTGTACACTGTGCTGTAAAATTGACCTGTTACCTTCATTCTCCAGGTCAGTACGGTTACAACGATACTACACTTGTATAATCTTTCTTGCGTTTTAATACTGAAAAAAAAAATAAACCTTTTACGAAAAAAAAAATTATAACCATATTCTGACCCCTATAACTTATTTGTAGTTATGTGTACAGGGCTGTGTAAGGGCTCATTTTTTGTGGGACGATCTGTTATTTTCAGTGATACCAATTTAAGTGTGTGTGAGTTTTTGATCACTTTTTATTAAAAAAATGATTAAGTAGTTGAAGTGACAAAAAATGGCAAATTGCCTGTTTTTTTTTTTTGTTACCATTACACCACTTGCCGTATGCCATTAATATTGTTATATTTTAATAGTATGGGCCTTTTCACACGCGACAATGCCCATGATGTTTATTTTTTTAATGGTTAAGTATTTTAATTTTAAGGAAAGGGGGGTGATTTAAACTTTTAGATATTTTTTATTTATTTTATATTTGTAAAAAACTTTTTTTACACTTTTTTTAAGTCACCTTTGGTGACATTAAAAAAGCAATCATTAGATTGCCCATTGTGTTCATTGATGTATATATAGACATCATTGAACACTTAATTTGCACTATACCAATACAATGCTGCCACCTAGTAGCCTGTATTGGTATATTCCTGAAATGGGCATGAAGCCTCAAGCAGGCTTAGGGTTATTTAAGCAATGTAAAAGTTTCCCCGATCTCAGTCGGGGAACACTGTTACTGGAAAAGAAGCACGCGACTTCCGCTTCCGGTTTTATCAAATGCCGTGGTCACATTTGACCACGGCATCTGATTGTTAAAATGTATGCATTCAGCCTTAAAGTTGATCACATACATGTGCTGCTGGTCTCTGTACATATATGGAGGATGTCCTTAAAGGGTTAATTCTGTCGGTGACATAAATCAATTTTTTAGGTTGCAAAACACCTCCTTTGCATCCATCACACTGTAATAGAATAGTTAATCAGTGTGTTCATTCTGTCAGTGACAAACCCATTTTTGGGTTGAGATATATCTTCTTTGCATCTGTAACACGGATATACAATAGTTGCTCTGTCTGTTAATTCTGTCTGTGACATAAACCGATTTTTTGGGGTTAGATACACTGGATATAGACGTTCTGCGTCATTTTGTAGGCCCGAATAACGCTGTACGAATGGTGAGGCCAGGACATTTAGAAACGGTATTAGATTGGATGCCTGACAGGGCCTCCAGTTCCTTCACATTGTCTGCCACCCGGTCCCCTGCTGAAAGCTCAGAGTTGGCACCGGCGGCCCATGGGCATCTGTCTTCCACCTCAACCCCTTGCACATCAGCCAAGCAGTCTGAGCCCCAAGTCATTTTGATGACTCTGCTGGTGGGGGTTCCTTTGGTCATCCACCTAGCCCTGCCCCAGAAGTAAGGCTACTTTCACACTAGCGTTCATGGGTCCGTTCGTGAGCTCCGTTTGAAGGAGCTCACGAGCGGACCCAAACGCCTCCGTCCAGCCCTGATGCAGTCTGAATGGAGCGGATCTGCTCAGACTGCATCAGTCTGGCGGCGTTCAGCCTCCGCTCCGCTCGCCTCCGCACGGACAGGCGGACAGCTGAACGCTGCTTGCAGCATTCAGCTGTCCGCCTGGCCGTGCGGAGGCGAGCGGATCCGTTCAGACTTACAATGTAAGTCAATGGGAACGGATCCGCTTGAAGATGTCACCCTATGGCTCAATCTTCAAGCGGATCCGTCCCCCATTGACTTTACATTGAAAGTCTGAACGGATCCACTCAGGCTGCTTTCACACTTAGAATTTTTTCTAAGTTATTAATGCAGACGGATCCGTACTGAACGGAGCCTCCGTCTGCATTAATATGATCGGATCCGTTCAGAACGGATCCGATCAAGCGCAAGTGTGAAAGTAGCCTTAAAGATTGAGATTGAGTGCACAGATGCCCAACCATTTATGTATGAGGATGACAGCGTGGGAGGACCACCGCAGCATGTCTGATGATGATGACGAAACACAGATGTCAACTGCTGTGGCTTTCTGCAGTGTGCAGACCGGCAAGGAGGGCGGGGGTGAGGAGTGGGTTGAAGGCAGTGGCGTAGCTATAGGGGTCGCAGCGGTCGCAATTGCGACCGGGCCCCTAAGTCAGGGGGGCCCACGGGGCCCCCTCAGCCAGGAGAACGCGGCCCGCAGCTGATATCAGTTTTAACTGCGTGAAACCAGATTCACATGGGGCGGAGGCGGGCGGAGGCGGGGCAGAGGCGAGGCCCTGCGTGACGTGCTCTGTGCAGGGCAGGCTAAGTAGGAGGAGGGAGGGGGAGCGGCTTCAGTTGAGGTCAGAAGACGAAAGAGGAAGCTGTGTGCAGCCGCCGGTACTGACTGACTCCGCCTCCTCTCCTGGCTGACTCCGCCTCCTCTCCTGGCTGAGAGCTCCCCTCCTCGGCTCCTCCTATCCTGAGCCTGCGAGTGCGACTGCCTGCCAGACTGTCTGCTGTGCTGAGGTGAGCGTGGCTGGCTGGACCATCCGACCGGACCAGGGTCCTGGTAGTCCGGTCCAGACCAGTTAAAGTGTGTGTCTGTGAACTGTGATTGTCCCTGAGTGAGTGAGTCCGGTCCGGGGGCCCTAACCTGCCTGGTGGGAGCGCCGGTGGCGGTGACATAGTCAGTGATAACTAAGCCAGCAGCCCCAGACCAGACCAGTCAATACCCGCTCCTTTAGGAAAAAACAAATCAGTACTCTCATCAAATGTGACTGCAGGCAGCACAGCAGCAGGCCAGAAGCGATCGATCAGCCAGGATTAATGTGCACAGCCTGGGTGGGAGGCCCCCCTTACCCTGGCCTTAGGCAAGTGACAAACTGCCCCCCCCCCCCCTCAATCAGAGGCAAGTGACAAACTCAGCTCTGCTACATCTACAATGAGCAACTACAACAAATGTAATGCCAAACTGCAGTTCCTCTATGTGATTGTGATGCCTTGGATAGCTTCCACTGGACCCACAGCCTGTGGGTCCAGTGGAAGCTATCCAAGGCATCACATAGAGGAACTGCAGTTTGGCATTACATTTGTTGTAGTTGCTCATTGTAGATGTAGCAGAGCTGAGTTTGTCACTTGCATAAGAATGAGGGGGGCAGTTTGTCACTTGCCTAAGGGAGGCCTCCCACTGTGCACATTAATCCTGGATGATCGATCGCTGCTGCTCTCACATCTGATGAGAGATTTCCTAAGGGGGTATTGACTGGTATTAGGGACGGGCTGGTGGATGAGGGCAGCCACTCAGTCCTGCCTATGGATCACACAGTGTGCACTTAGTTATGCCCAGGCCCCATGCCAGGGGGTCCCTGATGTATTAACTGACCAATAACATGGAGATCCCAGTGCCAGCTGCCTTGCTGGTGGACGATTGGCATATACTTCTGCTGTGGGTCACAGCAGAAGTATATGCCAATCGTCCACCAGCAAGGCAGCTGGCACTGGGATCTCCATGTTATTGGTCAGTTAATACATCAGGGATGTATTAACTGGCGGCGTGATAAACTGGGTGTGGAGCACAATCCTGTTAGTTTAGCTTGAACATGGTGGGTGTGCAGGGGTCTGGTGGTGTTAGGAAACGGTATTGAGGGTAGGGGGGCCCCAAATTGAACTCTTGCACCAGGGCCCATGAGCCTATAGCTACGCCCCTGGTTGAAGGTGATGTAGAGGAAGATGAGGTCCTAGTCCCCACATGGAATTAAGGTAATCTGAGTGACGTGTGCCGTTTGGGGTATGAAGCGGTGGTCACGCAGCTCCAGCCGCACAGCAAAGGAGTAAGCAGGGTGCAAAACTGCAGCGGCCGGCCCCTAGCCAGTACACCTGCTATACTGCTCAACCCTCCGAGGGGCAGAGCACACCAAATCCATCTCAAAGGAGTTCCCTGGCATTTCAGTTCTTCAGGCAAAAAACCACAAAAGATCTGAGGCTCCTCCTACTTCCTTTTCTGCTATGGCCTCTTCCTGCCCCCTTTGGAGCGACAGGGCCACCTGGCACCTCACAAAGAGAGGATGTGACAGCACCACTAGCAGCAGCAGCAGTGTCAACGAGCATCTTCACACTGTTCCATGGAAGCGTTTAGCTGTCCATCCCCCAAACCCTGGAGAGAAAGGAAGTACTTCCTAGTTTTCAAACCTTAATGACGGTGGCTGTCCCACACTACATGGTTCCCAACTACCACTACTTTCTAAGTAGGCCATCCCTGCCCTGTACAAACAAGTTTTGGACAAAATCAAGTGTGTGCTGTGCAACGCCATTTGTGGCAAGGTCCACATAACCACTGATACATGGACCAGGAAGCATGGTCAGGGATGCTATATCTCAGAAAAGAAAACAGTATGGCGCATGTCCTACTGCCACCGAGGATTGCTGGACGTTTCTCAGTGCCTCCTGTTGCCTCCTCCTCCTACTCCACTTCCTCCTTGACTGCCTCCTCAACCACCTCTTCCTCTGGTCAGCATAACACCTGCAGTACCAACTTCAGCACAGCCAGTGGGAAACGACTGCAGGATGTTCTGAAACTCTTCTGTTTGGGGGGAAAACCTCACAGTGCACAGGGGCTGTGGACAGACATTGAAGAACAGACTGATGAGTGGTTGGTGCTGCTGAGCCTCAAGCCCTGGTGGTGTGCAATAACGGGGGAATTCTCATAGCAGCTCTGGGGCTAGCCATTTTAATGCACATCCCTTGCCTGGCGCATGTTCTGAATTTGGTGGTGCAGAGTTTCCTGAAAAATTTCCGAGATGTCAGAGTTGCTGGAAAAAGTGTGGGACATTTGTGTGCGCCTTCTGGGTTCTCACCCTGCTGCTTGCCAGTCTGTGCTGCAGTGTAACTTCGGCCTTCCAGCTCACCGCCTCATATGCGACATACCCACAAGCTGGAACTCCACTTTGCACATGCTGGAGAGACTGTGCGAGAATCAGCAGGCCATAATGGAGTTTCAGCTGCAGCACGCACGGGTAAGTCGCTCTGCAGAACAGCACCAATTCATCACCGAGTGGGCCTCCATGCGGGACGTGTGTGCCATATTGCGCTGTTTTGAGTACTTAACCAACATGGCCAGCGCTAATTAGGCTGTCATCAGCGTTACTATCCCACTTGTATGCCTCCTTGAAAAAATGCTTTGGGCGATGATGGACGAGGATGCGGCACAGGAGGAAGAAGAGGAGGAACCGGGATCATTCCCCTGTTATCAGGCCAGTCATTCACACGTGGCTCGGAGGGTGGCTTCCTGCACCAACAGCGGCCAGGTACACAACTGTCCATCTAGGACACAGTTTTGGAGGATGAAGAGGATGATAATGAGAAGGAGGAGGAACCAAATTCACAACAAGGTGGCACTTAAATCAGCTCAGACTGGGGAGATACAGAGGACACAGACAATACACCTCCCACCAAGGACAGCTTGTAGAGAAGTATAGCGGCCAAACCCCAAAAATGGCTATAGGTAACACACAGAATTAACAGACAAATAAAAAATAAATAAATAAACAAACATAAAAACAGCATTGGCTACCTCCTCCACCTACACCGCCACATCCATACCCTCCTCAACTTCCTACTCCGCTTAGACCTCCGCCTCCTGGTTCAAGATTATTATTTTGTATTTTTATGTATTCTATGTTATTTTCAGTATTTTCCATATCCACATTTGTTTATAGAGCAATTGTCCTGCTCTTACCCCCATTTTGCTTCCTTTTGCAGCCCTCTAGTCCTTTCTATGACTATTTTTCAGCTATTTTACAGCACCAAAGTTCGGGGTCCCCATTGATTTATTTGGGGTTCAGGGTCAAGTTGGAGTACCTAAACCAAACTTTGAACCAAATTTCGGCCGAACCCGTTGAACCCGAACATCCACGCTCATCCCTAGTCAGGACCTCCTACTATTGCATATTGGATCATGAACTCAAAACAAATATATAAATATGAAGAGATATACCCATTGGGAGAGCAGAACACATGAACTCATTAGTTTATTGTGGAAACCTTAGGCTTACTTCATGAAGCTATGAAATAATGTCAATATCCGACCATTAAGATGTATAGACTTTGCTGTTAGTATGGTAAGAATATTATATAAACGTATGGTGAAGCTTCCACTCCCAATCATATATACCCCCCTTCCACCGTTAACACATTTAAGTCTGTTAATTACTGCAATATCTTATCACAATATGTTATGTAATAATTACATTATGTTCACATCAATGCAATTTTGTATATTGAAAACAAATAAAGAAAAGTGTTAAAACAGACACAAAAACAATCCCAAACTTCATAGCAGTGAAGAAAAAAATGACAATAACAACCATTAAACTGGAATGTGCTAAAGCAGCTAAATTGTTACTGGTTCTGAAGGACCAAAAGGCCCACCAATATATCCCATGTGTATGAGCAATTTAATTCTATGCATGTAAAAACAGTGCCTTGTTTTTCACCAGCCTAAGGCCTCATGCGCGGTCCGCAAAAACGGGTTCCGTAGTTCCGTAATCCGTGTCCGTTTTTTCTTCCGTGGGTCTTCCTTGATTTTTGGAGGATCCACGGACATGAAGGAAAAAGTCATTTTGGTGTCCGCCTGGCCGTGCGGAGCCAAACGGATCCGTCCTTACAATGCAAGTCAATGGGGACAGATCCGTTTGACGTTGACACAATATGATGCAATTGCAAACGGATCCGTCCCCCATTGACTTTCAATGTAAAGTCAGGAGTCCCTTTTATACCATCGGATCTGAGTTTTCTCCAATCCGATGGTATATTTCAACTTGAAGCGTCTCCATCACCATGGGAACGCCTCTATGTTAGAATATACCATCGGATTTGAGTTAGATCGTGAAAACTCAGATCCGACAGTATATTCTAACACAGAGGCGTTCCCATAGTGATGGGGACGCTTCAAGTTAGAATATACTACGAACTGTGTACATGACTGCCCCCTGCTGCCTGGGGGGGTTAATTGTGCGTATTATAGCCCCCTGTAAGAGATCAGGGGCTGCCAGGCAGCAGGGGGCAGACCCCCCTCCCTCCCCAGTTTTAATTTCATTGGTGGCCAGTGCGACCCCCCCTCCCTCCCTCTATTGTATTAATTTCATTGGTGGCCAGTGCGGCCCCCCCCCACCCCTCCCTCCCTACTGCAGTAGCGTCCTGGTTGCCATGGTTACCGATCGGAGCCCCAGCAATTAAACTGGGACTCCGATCGGAAATCTGAGCTGCGACCAATGATAGGGGGGAAGGGGGGGACGCACACTGGCCACCAATGAAATTAATACAATAGAGGGAGGGAGGGCCGGCGGGGGCCGCACACTGGCCACCAATGAAATTAATACAATAGAGGGAGGGGAGGGAGGGGGGATCCGCACACTGGCCACCAATGAAATTAATACAATAGAGGGAGGGAGGGGGGCCCGGGGGGCCACACAGGCCACCAATGAAATTAATACAATAGAGGGAGGGAGGGAGGGGGGCCTGGGGGGGCCGCACACTGGCCACCAATGAAATTAATACAATAGAGGGAGAGAGGGGGTCCGCACACTGGCCACCAATGAAATTTAATACAATAGAGGGAGGGGGGCCGGGGGGGGGGGCGCACTGGCCACCAATGAATTTAAAACTGGGGAGGGAGGGGGGTATGCCAAGGGGTTAATTGTGCGGATCACAGCCCCTTGTAAGAGATCGGATGCTGCCAGGCAGCAGGGGGCAGTCATGTCCACAGTTCATAGTGTATTCTAACTTGAAGCGTCCCCATCACTATGGAAACGCCTCTGTGTTAGAATATACTTTCGGATCTGAGTTTTCACGAAGTGAAAACTCAGCTCTAAAAAATCTTTTATGCAGACAGATCTTCGGATCCGTCTGTATGAAAGTAGCCTACGGACATGGATCACGGACACGGATGACAATCTTGTGTGCATCCGTGTTTTTTCACGGACCCATTTCCTGTCCGTTTTTGACAGATAGGAAACGCGGATCACGGACGCGGATGAACGGTGCATCTTCCGAGTTTTCAACGGACCCATTGAAAGTCAATGGGTCCGCAGAAAATCACAGAAAACGGAACAATGGACACGGATGCACACAACGGTCGTGTGCATGAGGCCTAACTGTAACAAAATACATGATACATTAACCCCTTCTACCCTGGGCCAGTTTTCCCCTTCCTCACCAGGGCATTTTTACAAATCTGACGTGTCACTTTATGTGGTAATAATTTTGGAACACTTTCCAAACCATTCTGAAATTATTTTATTGTGACATATTGTACGTAAATTTCAGTCAATATATTTTCACCTTTATTTATAAAAATAAATCCCAAATTTACCAAAAATTTGGAAGATCTGCAAATTCACTAAGAATCTGATTTAATTGGGACTGGAGAACTAGACACCTAACTCTGGTACATAACTGAACAGAGAAGATTATGTTGCAAACAGTGACATCTATTGGCCAGAATATGCAGATTACTCTTCTGTTCACTTCCAGCATCTGCTTTGTGCTTTGAGCAGCTAGTGTTTTCATTTTTTCCTACTCATTTCCATGCACTGCTTATCTTAATGGCGGTTTAGGAATCTGAGCTTTCTTTTAATGTTTGTCTATCAGTAAAACTCTCCTGTCACCTTGGATGAATGTGAAAAGGACAACGATTACAATCTGGAAAGAGTGATAATTATCTTCCATGCTGAAGATACCAGGCATTGCATTAAGTGAGTCATTCACTGTAATACTAAAACACAAAAAGCAATTTAAAAGACATTTTGCTTCAGTATTTACATACAGGCCATTACAACACTTCACTTTCCTCATGAAACAGTTATATTGTTCAATGACATTGGTGGGGTCACAATGAAGATTTATTTAATAAGCTGCATTTAAAGATATATTAATATGAAAATTGCTCAAGCGTCACATTCCATGGATGTAGCTTTTGTTGGTGATTAATCGTTTGCAGCATCTAGTTACTTTTATACTGAACATAAGATATACTCCTTCAATACTGAAATTACAATACTAAGGAGGACGAGTCATAAGTTATACAAATCATGGAAGTGACAGGTGTTACAAAATTTTTAAGCACCTAGCTCCAGTCTGTGGCATGTAAGAAGGGCACAAAAGACAGATTAAAAACTAAGTTTTTTTGCAACATGAAACCTCAAAAACCACATCCATTTGCCTGGGATGACTGCATGATGCCATCTGTTTGCCGCTATATCAGTTGTCACCACTTGTCACAAACTGAGAAGGGCAGAATCTGTGAACTGAGAGACCTTGATTTATCACTTTGGCAAATCACCATGTGCCTAGGCCGTTATGTCGTGTTCAACGTTGTGTGTCTTGATAGTTGGAATGACAGCAAGTGATGTGCAAATCTCTGCATGTGTAGTGATCCATTCTGTACTGCAAGTGAAATTGGATGCCACACCTCAATCCTAGGGTGGCAAACAGTGTCTAAACAAAGCTTCAGAAGGCATTTGCACAACATTGGACTACAAGACAGACTTCTAGCAACAGTTGTTCCATTGACCTCATGCCACTGCTCTCAAAGGCTATCATAATGTACAGAAAAATGACAACAGGGGCTAGAATGGAGGTCTGTCTTCTTCAGCAATGAGTCCTGCTATTGGATGCAATGATAGCTGGAGATTGGTCTGGAGACCAGGTGGGCAATATTATTAAGAGGCCTTCGCCAGGGAATATTACACCAGCTCTACTCCTGAGACTATGGTGTGGGGTAGCATAATATACAGTAGCTAGACCCCTCTAGTTTTCAGGTATACTAACAGCTCAGTGTTACCTTGATTTGGTCATGGAACCAGTGGTACAGTCATTCCTTTGAAGTGTCCCAGTAGCTGTTTTTCAACAGGACAAGCCAGGCTACATGTTGCTAATGTGAGCAGCCTACGTGGCTTAAATGTGCTACCCTAGTCTACATTGTCTCCAGACTTGTCTACCATTGAGCATATCTAGAGCATCATTGGTTAGCAATTTCAAAGGGAGCTGATTGTCATGACCAAGTGCATTCAGCATGACAGAACATTCCTCCAACCATTAATAAACTCATTTATAGCAATGCCAAAGGCATGTAAGTGCATGTTTTTCCACTATAAAACTATAAAAAAGTGTAAAAAAAAAAAAAAGTTTTTAAAAATATAAAAGAATACAAATCACCCCACATTCTCCAAAATAAAAAATAAATAAAAAATATCCTAGTACGGATAGTACCATCCATACTATTAAAATGTACAAATATTAATTCCATACAGCAAACGGAAAAAAAAGTCAAAATAGCCTATTCGCCTTTTTTGGTCACTTCACAATTTTTTTTATAAAAAGTGAGCAAAAAGTCTTACACACCTCCAAATGGTATCAATGAAAAGTAAAGATCGCCTCACACAGCTCCATATACATAATTACAAAATAGTTATAGCGGTCAGATTATGATGTAGAAAAAAAGCTTTCTTCAAGGTTTATTTTAAATTTTTTCTATATTAAAACAGAATTATCGTTGAAATTGTACTGACCTGAAGAATTAAACTAATAGGTCAGTTTTAATGCAAATGGAACATCATAAAAACAAAATGCACAAAACTGTTGCGGAATTGTGTTTTTTTTCCAACTTCACACCATTTGGAATTTCTTTCCAGCTCCCCACTACATCATATGATATCAAAGTGCAACTTAGCCTTATGAGGGCTTGTTTATTGCAGGACATGTGAATGGATAAATAATTAAAAGTTATGGCCCCAAAAAGGCAGGAAGTGAAAAACAAAAATGAAAAAATGAAAAATAAAAATCACTGGGCCTGAAATGGTTAAATCAATCCCACAATAAAAATAGAATAAACTTAATAGGCATTGCAGTGCCCCAAACCGTCCAAGATATTAAAATATGAATATTTTTATCCCGTACAGTGAATGGCAAAATGGAAAAAAAATCTTAATCAAAATTGACAATTCTCCATTTTTTGTTGCTTCACTTCCCCCAAAAAAGTGATAAAAAAATCACACACACTCTAAAATGGTATCAATAAAAACTACTGATCACCCTGCAAAAATTAAGACCCCACAAAACTCCAGAGATGTAACTATATTAAACTTATTGGGGTCAGAATATGAAATTAAAAAAAAAATTTTCACCAGTTTTTTTTTTTCCAGTATTAAAAACACAAGAAACACTATATAAATGTGATATTTTTGTAATCGTTCTTACCTGGTGAATGAAGGTAACAGGTCAGTTTTACTAGATAGGGAACGTTGTAGAAACAAAACCCAAAAATCTGTAGTGAATCTGTGGTTTTTTTTTGTTTCCAATTCCACCCCATTAGGAATTTTTTTCCAGCTTCCCACTACAATATTAAATAGTGTCACCACAAGAAACAAGCCTGATACATCTATGTGAATGGAAAAATATAGAAGATATGGCTCCAGGAGGCAGGGAGTGAAAAACTAAAATGCAAAAACTGAAAATTTTAATTCATCAAGCTACAAACTATACACATCTCCAAAACAGCAGGTCTTATGGGGTGTTCTCCATATGTGGTGGTTGGGACCTACCTAAAATTGTCAATGGAAGGAAAATTGGTACACTGGCAACAAAGTCAAAAATGTGTCACGGCCTATGGTGTGTTTAGTGACACTTTCCTTCACTTGTGGTTGCCCGTGGCAACATGTGGTGTTGTGTGCATGTGGTGGCAGTGTCTCAGCGTTCTGGCTGATCTCCAGGTCATGGTTGCCACGCATGCCATTGCCCGCGGTAACAGGTGGAGTGTGTGCTTGTTTGTGCTTTTCCCCTTTAAGTAGCTTCCATCCCTTGCCTGGTTTTGGAACGGTTAATTCCTTTCCTAGTGTGTGTACACTGGGTGTGTCTCTGTGTGGGTGTGGCTACTTGGGGCTATTTAGCTCCTGCTGGATGCCAGAAGCTGAGGGGTACTTCAGCCATGCGGTTTTGTGGAGTCATCCTCCTGGTATTATTCCAACTGTCCACTGAGGGCCACCCTTGTGGTCATAAGTTATGTTAGACATTATTGTTCTTGTATTATTATATGTCTAGTGGTGTCTTTATCTTTATTGCAGCTTATGGTCCTGGGTTTCTGTGTGATGTGTGGTGTGGGCTGTGTCCGTTTGTGTTCTTGTGGACAGCAGCACACGTGCCTGGGTTCCAGGCTATGTGTCTGTGGCAGGTACGTGTGATACTTGTCTACTTACCTGCCATTGCCATATGCTGTACATGTTCCCTTTTCCTTGCAGCTTGGCCATTGAGACTCCGGTTCCTCCGTGATGTGGAGGAACAGGTCATCTTACTCTGCTCCTAGTCCAGGGCCACCCTTAGGGCTAGTAGGGATCTTAGGTTCCTGAGTATGAGCCCTCCTACCATCAGGGTTGGCTCATACGGCTAGGAGACCGGGTCAGAATTAGGGATGTGATAGGAGGTGACCTGCTCCCTGATTCCTGTCCTGGCCTAGCAGCTATCTTTCATGTTGACATCCCATGGATTAGAGTTACCCCCACTCTGATCTGTGACAGTATGACCACAATGGCTCCTTACGTGGATAACCTTCGGAAGAGGGTGCAGCATGCATCGTCATCTGTTTTGAGGTGCATGCGCGTTCTCCGGAGGGAGAGCGTTTTGGGGGTTTCACCGCTGACGGCGCGGTGAGTGGCATCTCTCCGCCATTCCTTCACCGTTGTCTGTTTTGGTGTCCCCTTACTTTTTATTCCCCAGCCCCCCTCCCATTGTTTGTGATGCCCCACCAACTTTCCCCTTTTGTGTTGGGGGGGCTTTGAGCGGTGCGAGTAGCGTGACCTTCGAAAGAGGGTGTAGCATGTATTGCCAGCCGTTTCGGCATACATGCGCGTTTTTTGGAGGGAGAGCGTTTTAGGGTTCACCGTTAACGGTGCAGTTGGTGGCTTATTCCCCGCCACCTTGCCTTCCGTGTCCGTGTTAGTGATCCCTTGTCCCTCTCTATGTTTCAATCCCTGGTCATCTGCTGGCAGCATTCCGTTGGTATTCCGGCTGTGTGCTGGATGGAGTGGCTGTTGGCAGCGACTGGAGTGGGAATGTTAGTAAGAGTGGATGCAGTGTCAGTGCGGTCTCTCCGGGCTGTTTCTTTGCTGGTCTCTGGTTCCTGTGTGTTGCTCCAGAGCCTGGCAGTCGGCTCCTGGTTCCTGTGTGTTGCTCCAGGGGCTGGCAGGAGTCCTGGGGAGACTCGCATGCGCTGACACTGATTTTTATACCTTTTTCCTGCCTCCTTTCCCTGTTTTTGGTCCCGCACTAGTTTTCCCTTTTTGTGTTGGTGAGGGGGCTTTGAGGGGTGAGAGTGTCACGGCCTATGGTGTGTTTAGTGACACTTTCCTTCACTTGTGGTTGCCCGTGGCAATGTGTGGTGTTGTGTGCATGTGGTGGCAGTGTCTCAGCCTTCTGGCTGATCCCCAGGACATGGTTGCCACGCATGCCGTTGCCCGCGGTAACAAGTGGAGTGTGTGCTTATTTGTGCTTTTCCCCTTTAAGTAGCTTCCATCCCTTGCCTGGTTTTGGAACGGTTAATTCCTTTCCTAGTGTGTGTACACTGGGTGTGTCTCTGTGTGGGTGTGGCTACTTGGGGCTATTTAGCTCCTGCTGGATGCCAGAAGCTGAGGGGTACTTCAGCCATGCGGTTTGCTGGAGTCATCCACTGAGAGCCACCCTTGTGGTCATAAGTTATGTTAGACATTATTGTTCTTGTATTATTATATGTCTAGTGGTGTCTTTACCTTTATTGCAGCTTATGGTCCTGGGTTCCTGTGTGAAGTCTGGTGTGGGCTGTGTCCGTTTGTGTTCTTGTGGACAGCAGCACTCGTGCCTGGGTTCCAGGCTGTGTGTCTGTGGCAGGTACGTGTGAGACTTGTCTACTTACCTGCCATTGCCATATGCTGTACATGTTCCCTTTTCCTTGCAGCTTGGCCATTGAGACTCCGGTTCCTCCGTGATGTGGAGGAACAGGTCGTCTTACTCTGCTCCTAGTCCAGGGCCACCCTGAGGGCTAGTAGGAATTTTAGGTTCCTGAGTATGAGCCCTCCTACCATCAGGGTTGGCTCATACGGCTAGGAGACAGGGTCAGAATTAGGGATGTGATAGGAGGTGACCTGCTCCCTGATTCCTGTCCTGGCCTAGCAGCTATCTTTCATATTGACATCCCACGGATTAGAGTTACCCCCACTCTGATCTGTGACAGAATGCCACTGATGTATGTGAGGAGTGAATGCTCTTCCATTCGGTCCAGTCCAACAAAGGAGCGACTGTAGCACTATTTGATGTAAATGTTAATGCTGGCTTTGATTTAGCTTAAAGGGGTTGTCTCACTTCAGCAAGTGCCATTTATCATGTAGATACATTTAATACAAGGCACTAACTAATGCATTGTTATTATCCACGTTGCCTCCTTGGCTGGCTGGATTCATTTTTCCATCACATTATAAACTGCTCATTTTCATGGTTGCTGAAGTGACACAAACCCTTTAAGGAGTTAATCGATTAGTAATGAACTGGGTTGATTACAAATTTCACAAAAACATGTCCGCCAAACAAACCTAAAGCTTTTCAAGTTCACTTTGGACAAATCCAGTAAAATATCGCACAGCACCATTTTACTACACATGTTGACGGACAAAACGATGAGGGAGGAAGAAGAAGGATGCTTACATGACCCTAGGAGGACGCCATGGGGAGGGCTTTCCCTGATTGTCTCAGAGGATATTTTTCTTGCTTTGCTACAGTACCTCACAAAAATGAGTACACCCTCAAATTTTTGAAAGTATTGTATTATATCTTTTCATGGGATAACACTGAACATATGACACTTTGATATAATGTAAAGTAGTCACTGTACAGCTCTTATAACAGTGCAAATTTGGTGTGCCCTCAAATTAACTTAAGACACAGTCATTAATGTCTAAACCACTGGCAACAAAAGTAAGTACACTCCTAAGTGGAAATGGCCAAATTGTCCCCAAAGTGTAAATAATTTGCATTGCCACCATTATTTTCCAGCATGACTATAGGCAAGACAATTGTCTTTGTACTCCTCACACACTTGACACCATGTGAACCAAATAAGTTTATCTTGGTCTCATCAGACCACATGACATGGTTCCAGTAATCCATGCCCTTAGTCTGCTTGTCTTCAGCAAACGGTTTGCGGGCTTTCCTGTCATTATCTTTAGAAGAGGCTTCCTTCTGGGACTACCAGTTTGATGCAGTGTGTGGTTTATGGTCAGAGCACTGAAAGGCTGACCCCCCCCCCCCCCACCCCTTTAACCTCTGAAGCAATGCTGGCAGCACTCATACATCTATTTTGATAAAGACAACCTCTGGATATGATGCTGAGCATGTGCACTCAACTTCTTTGGTCAACCATGGTGAGGCCTGTTCTGAATGGAACCTGTCTTGTTAAACCGCTCTATGGTCTTGGCCAATGTGCTTCAGCTCAGTTTCAGGGTGTTGTCAATCTTCTTATAGCCTAGGCCACCCTTATGTAGAGCAACAATTCTTTTTTTCTGATCCTCAGAGAGTTTTTTTCCTATGAGGTTCCATGTTGTACTTCCAGTGACCAGAACAAGAGAGTGAGTGATAACACCAAGTTTATTCACAACTGAGACCTTGTAACACTAATGAGTCACATGACACCGTGGAGGGCAAATGGCTAATTGGGCACAATTTGGCCATTTTTACTTAGGGGTGTACTCACTTTTGTTGCTGGTGATTTAGAAATTTATGGCTGCGTGTTGAGTTATTTTGAGGGCACACCAAATTTACACTGTTATACAAGCTGTAAACTGACTACTTTATATTGTATCAAAGTGTCATGTCATATTACAAAAATGTAAATGGTGTACTCACTTTTGTTAGATACTGTACAAAAGCCTGTTTAAAAGGCAGGAAAACATCTCTGTCAATCCACTGTGTGAAAATAATGCAGTGTTCCTTGCTGTTTACCTACATGCCCTGTATCAGAAGTATACTAACAGCTCATCCTTTTTAACTTCAATGGGACAGCACCTTTCTATTGACCTGAGGATACATGGTGTCATAGGCTCCATGTTATCATATTAATTAAACAACTTATATCTTATTAAATAAGAACAACAACATCATTAGATAACTCAAATATGTATTAATAATTGCATTTTGTATTTGGTAGTATATGGCCAACATGCTACCATAAGTATTAACAACCAATATAACTAAATCAAATAATACCAAACAAATTATTAAACAGTCCGCTCATTTATGAGCGACTTAACCCCATTCGATAGTAATGCGACAAATATTTAGAAGGGGGGGGGGGATTTCAGCTGTGTTGTACTTATGTGAATGCGCACCTAACGGTATTTTGTTCTTTTAAAGGTGTCATCCATTAAAGTCATTGGAACGACCTCCAATCAAGATGCTCCTCTTTGTCTGCTGCCCTTTCCAGAAGTTTCCTGGGATATACCAAACTCACCCTATACAGGTAAGTAGGTTAACTTTGTATATTCATGTGCCATGACACCATGGCTCCCATTTTGCACAATTTTGTTTTTCTCCATTATCAGTATAGCAAAGACAGACAACACTTTCAGCAACTGTTTTTAACTATTTTGGATCAATTTCAGACAAAGATACCTCCAAAGTAACCTTCAACTGAAAGTAAGACAAAAGAATTAAAACACTCCACAAAGCTTACACCTCTCTCAGTCAAACATGGAAGCCAGTTCTCTTTCTAGAAAGACAAGAGAACCATGAATGTCTCGAGAGACTTATTTGACTTGTCCTGTGGGGTACTCTTTTGGGTGTTCTTTATCATTAGGGAGATAAAAAAATAAGCACGGGTATTGTATGCCAGGCTACACTGCTCTTGGTTTCTAGGAAGAATATATGCGAATCAAATTCAGCTGCCATGAGAAAAGATTAGTATTATTTTCTGTTTTGGAAGAAAAACTAATTTGAATATACCTTTCACAGAAATCATCATACGACCCTGAAGAAGGAGGGACAGAACCCCGGTCGGGCGGACTTTGGGAAACTGGAATCTTATATTTGATATGCCTTGTTTTAATCAACTCTTGTAAGTAGAATAAATCCGTCTTTAAGCCCAAAGTGATGTGCTTGCGGTGCTTTACTATCTTGCTCCTTGATTCCTGATATTACAGGTTGATCGGATGTGAAAAAACTGTGGAGCGGCACTGCACCAGGACATAGTGGCAGTGTTTGGCGACATAAGGAAGGAGAATTGGTTGAAGGATGTGGCACCTGAGTTAATGTTTGTTTGTGGATTCCAGGAGAGCAGCACAGTCCATTAATTTTATTTTGCTTGCTTAATCTGAATTGAACCCACTTCACAAAGGACTAGCAGCGCTCATAGTAAGAGATATAAACCAAATTTTTTCTCCATTGATTAAAGGGATTGTACAGGACCATAAAAATGTTTCTTTCCCTAAAATTCTTGCACCTCTCCTACTGAATATAGCAGTGTACCTGCCTACTTATTGTGAGTCCTCTCTTCAATCTTGCTTCTCCATCTGGGGACCATTGTTTACAACCCAAACATCCATGTTGTGAGCATATTTTAGCTGAAACCACAACACTTCCCATAGTTCTTTGCACTGTCAATGCAGGCAGAACTCTAAATGCCCAGTAAACCCTGCCCTCAGCCAAAAATTCTGCCCGCTATATCCCCATTCATCCCCTGCTGCCTCCCACACTGACCGTCTAAGTAGGCGCATTGAGTGCAGGCAGGCTCACACATGAGCTTTGTTACAAAAAAAAGCAGTGGTTGGAGGAGGAGCACATGCCCTGGTAGTGAATACAGTCATCCAGCCCATTCCACATTTAAATGGGACTGATGTCATGACCATTAGATTGGGGAGTCTGGCAGAGGGCATCATGGAAGGCCTGGTTGTGTTGTCTGAGGAAATTCACAATTCACAGAAGTGACTGTTTTCTCTGGAAATGTGAATGAATAAGCAGCAGAAGTAAATTAGTAGGTAGCAGGTACTGGAAGATGTGGTAATAATGTTATTTCATTTTACTTGCTTATATAGGGCTAACATCCTCATTCTTTTACAGACAGTATCAGGGGAAAGGAGAAGTTTATTCCCACACAACCCTTTTACGTCTAATTATGTTTGGCATAAATCATAGCATTCTGCATTAGGAGCATCATACCAACAGAATGCTAGTGGGGTTTATGGAATTGGGACGTCCAGTTCTCTCAAGAACTGGATGTCTTGCCATTATTTAAAGTATTATAAATACTACAATTTACCAGAAAATTGTTATAGACAGTGCCAGAATAAAGTTACTTGTGCCATTTCTGTGGAAATACACAATTAATTAGTTACTGCTATAATTGCACATAACCTTCATATTATACAAAGAGAGATAAATGTTCCTGAATTAAACCAGAAAGAAGGGAAAGCAGCAGTTTAAGCGGGGTCAGTTACTTTTACTATTGTTGATATGAGTGTTGTATAGTTTTAAAGTGAAAGTCTACCCTTGAATATAATTTAGTATTTGTTATCTGGATTGGTTCAGACGGTTTTTGTTATCTGGATCGGTTCAGACGGTTTTTGTTATCTGGATCGGTTCCTTAACCTCTTCCCGACCTATGACTAAAATGTACATCCTTGTCCGGGTATAGTGTCCATTCTAAAACATACATTGTCTTCATACAGATTTTGCGGGTGCTGTAAGTGCATCCCTTGATGCAGCAGAAGCTGCACTGTATTGCACAGCCCTGTTACTGTTGCCATGGCCAGGATCTAAGATAATGCCGATTCTGGCAGTTTGACCCCTATGATGCATTAAATAGCAATCATTCATGACATCTGAGTGGTTAGACAGAAGAAGATAGCTAGTATTGCTTTTTATCATATTGGTGATTAGTTCCACTAGTCAGACTGAAAGACAAAGTAAAAAGAGTAAAATAAAATGCTTGGAGATATAAAAAAAAAAAAAAAAAAAAAAAATCCTACTTTCCCATTAAATACAGTTTGCTCGTTCATTAGGTAATCTGCTGCAGTATTAGCCAGATCATTGCGAATGAGCTTTCATACAAAATGATTGCTAGTGATGATCTTCAAGATTATCTGCTAGTGTAATATAAGCTTAAGACAAAGGCAGAATTGATGGGGTCTTTTTTTTTTATCTCGCCACCCAAACAATAGAATAAACAGCATTCAAAAAGTATTTTGTATCGCAAAATGAAAATGAAAACCTCAACACCAGCAGAAAACAAGCCCCTACAAAACTCCATTGATGAAAAAATAAAAAAAATGTTAAGATATAGTAGCACAAAATGTTAAAATATAGTAGTACAAAAACAAAAGATTATATTAAAAAGGTTCTTATTGTGCTAAAGGGATAAATATAATAAACTATAGAAATGTAGTATCACCATAATCATACTGAACTGCAAAATGCATTGACATCACGTGATGAACATCGTAAAAAGGCAAGCCCCAAAAAAATAAAAAATCCCAAAAATTTAAAGAATTGCTATTTTTGCATCCTTATCCTCCCAAAACTAATAAGTTAATAAATGATATGTACCCAAAAATGGTGCCATTGAAGAAAACAACTCATCCCACAAAAATAAGCCCTCATACAGCATTGTATGATTGACAGGACAATAAAAAAGTTATGGCTCTTGCCACCAACAATAAATGTGTTCAAATAACAAAATAAGTCATACTTACCTTTTTTCTGCCTCTCCCAATATCGTGCCCCATTCCTGCAACGATGACGTCATCTTCCTGGCTGCAACTCTGATAACCCAAATACTCCCGTTTACCATGCAGCCAGTTCCTGTACGGTACATGAACTGCAGCCATTAATTAGTTGCAGAGGTGATATGCTGTACACAGGACATTCATACTGCATCCAGGAAAGTAAACACCAGTGTGGAGGACCAGAGAAATCTGAAATAGGAAGAAACCACGGCACTCGTTTTCAGATTATCAGAAATAATTCATTTATTGTCCATCCCAGATTTGGATCTTTTTAGATTGGCTAATCTAAAAAGATCCAAATCTGGGATGGACAATAAATGAATTATTTCTTACAATCTGAAAACGAGTGCCGTGGTTTCTTCCTATTTCAGATTGACCCCTTTTCCACTGAGCACCGACAGCTACACAAAGGAGTGCCATCCACTATAATTATTATATATGGAGGACCAGAGAAAGGCACAGTAACCCTAAGTTCAGACTTGCGCGTTTTACAGCGCGTTCGAACGCGCTGTAAAACGCATAACCGATGCAAACCAATGCTTCCCTATGGGACTAGTTCACATTTTAGTTTTTACAGCGCGTAGGAACGCGCTGAAAAACGCCCGATGCATAAATAAGTTCTTGAGCTTTTTTGGGGCCGTTTGTCGCGCGTTTTGGCCCATAGACCTCAATGGGAATGCGCAACTCTTGTGTTTTGCGCGTTTTTGACACTGAAAACGCGCGTTTTGGATTTAGCAACAAGCTGGAAAAGGCCTATGATTGGCCAAACTTCATATAGACAGGGATATTTGCTCATTGGACAACACTGCAGTCAATCACACAAACGCGCGTTTACTATTGCAAAAAACGCACATAAAACGCACGACAAATACGCGCGTAAAACACGCGTCTCAGAAACGCTCAGGTGTGAACCCAGGGTTAGTGACAGGGGACAAAAAAGCAGGAAAAATGTTAATAGAATCGGGACAATTGACAGGTTGATAAGGGGTTAATATATTGTTAAATAGGCTAGAGCTATGTTTGTCTCATATAGAGCTTCAATATCCTTGAACAGCCACAGATTTAGAAGATAAGGTGTAAGTGATCGCTCTTTCTCAGGGGGTCACAATCACAGACTTCTTTGCAGACAACAAGAAATGGTGCACCCACACACACATAAGCATAAAAAAATAAACGGAAAATATTTAGAGAAGGCTCACCTCCTAGACAAAAAATGGGGTGGGTGCACCTACAAGGAAGATTACACCTAATCTTCAAAAGGAAATATTAATGGAAAAAGTAGTAGGGCACACCTACATTCAAAGCCACACAGAAGAGTGTTGTAGACAGTAAATTTAATTTATTTATACCAAATAAAAGATATAATGACACATAAAATATTATTAAACATAAATTGGTATGGTTATAAGTCTATATAGCATACCAATTTATGTTTAATAATATTGTATGTGTCATTATATCTTTTATATGGTATAAATAAATTAAATTTACTGTCTACAACACTCTCCTGTGTGGCTTTGAATGTAGGTTTGCCCTAATACTTTTTCCATAAAAAAATAAACACCTGCCCATCTGGGCTCTAAAGCCTCATTCACACATCAGTGTTTCACGTACGTGAGCTTTATGTGTTCTCCGCAGACAGCACACGACCCTATTCATTTGAATGTGTGTATTCACACATCAGTGTTTTAGCACGGTCCGTGGGTCCGTGTTTTTAGCACGGATGCATGTCCTATCTTGGTCCGTGTTCTCAGATCCATCACACCCATTATAGTCTATGGGTCCATGAAAACCACGGATGCAACACGGATGCAAGGAGAGAAACCACCTGGATCTGTGCTGTATGGAGTTGCATTTTTTTAACAACATGACCCACCTTGCTACCTTCCTATTTCTCTCTTTGTTCCTCCACATCCAGTCCAGCAGATTTGTCACCACTGTAAACCTTTCACCCCCCCCCCAACTAATATTTTATGGATTCTACCACCCTCTTAATGGTTAAACATTCTTGTTCCGTGACGCTGTATCTTTTTTCTACAGGAGTCAGCCTTCTACTCAGGTATCTCACTGGCAGCTCCTTACCATTTACTATCTGATGAGACACTGCTCTCAGTCCCTTATCAGACACACCTGCCTTGACCCAAAATTCTTTACTATAATTTGGGGTCCCGAGCGCTAGCTTACCAATACCACCTGGTTTATTATCCGTATTAATATGTGTCTTACCAACATTATTGCAAGACATTTCCAAATCACCTTCATTTTTACCCACAGGGGGAGCTTCTTACCCGATCACTGCCTGCAAAGGAAATGCGGTGTCATCTTCATCACATATTTCACATGACCCCACATTTTCATTATGCATTTCAATTAACTTAACATATTCATTCTGCACCTCATCTGCACCATTATTTAAAGGGACAGGTACAGGTTCTGCAGGAGTTTGGTCACTTGCTGCAGAAGTGTCTCCTCTTCCCCTCAACACCCAAACTAATGGGAAGTCACGAAGTCACAGTTCCAGCCTGAGTCACCAATTTGACACGGGCCATGGGGTAAACCTTGGTATCTCCGTGAACACATAGCACATTTATATGTTTGTCCAGCAAATAGTCCCCCACCACTAATCTTTCATAAACTAAAGTTACCAAACTACCAGAGTGCAAAAGGGCATTGACGAAAGTCATTTACCACCACAGGACATATCTGCGGCTCAGTCTCTGGCTCTGGTATAGTCTCACAAAAAGATTTTACAAACAGTAACTGTCGCTGACTAGTGTTACATGCCATGGGCTCTGAGGTAAGAGGGCAATAAGCAGCCACATGTCTCCACTCCTGGCACCTCCAGCACTGGGGTACCCCTGGTTTCCCATGCAGGAAATCCTTTTTTAGAACCAGATTGCCCCTGGGATTCACGGTCAGTCTTCTGCCCACACCCAACCTTCAGAGCCTTGATCCCTCTTGTTTTTTCCCCACACACTTTCACCAGCTGGAACTCTCTTACCCACGGATGTCACAGATCTGGCACATTTGGGATTTGCTGGCAAGGTAGGAACATTATGGAGGCAATACTTAGTCGTTAGGAACCTTTCCACCAAGTTGAGCAGCTGGTCAGCAGACTTGGGATCTCCATGTCCAACCCAGCATTGCAGCTCTGCAGGGAGGGCCCTGAAGTAATGGTCGACCACCACCTTCTCTATGATATCCGCCGCTGTTGATGACCCTGGCTCCAGCCATTTTCTCACCAAATGTACCAGATCAAATATCTGAGACCTTGGCCTGCTTTTCTAGACTGTAGTTTCAGTCGTGGACCCTCCGAGCACCTACGCTGGGGTGACTCCAAGGCGAGCAAGAATCTCCAACTTCAACTTGCTATAGTTCCAGACATCCTGCTCCCTGGGGTCATAGTAAGCTTTTTGGGATTCCCCTGTTTAAAATGGCGCAATCACCTCTGCCCACTCTGCAGCTCGGAGTATCTCTCTTTCTGCCACTCTCTCAAACACGGTGAGGTAGGCCTCAATGTCAGCATCAGGTGTCATCTTTTGCAAGGCCCTCTGCACAACCCTCCTCACATTATCAGTGCCTTGGGGGCGCACCTCTGCTCGTTTAGATTGAGTCACAGCAGTCTCTCTAAGTGCAGCAATCTGCTCTATCAACAAACAATTAGTTTCCTGCTGCTGTGCCATGGCGTGTTGTTGCAGTGCATTAGCCTTTTGTTGGACATTTAAGGCTTCTTCGTGTCTCCCTATTTCCCTATAATTCCCTGGAATAGGTTTAGGACCAGAGACAACCCATTCCTCCCCAGATGGACAAATGAAAGTCTCTGTCTCAGGCTCAGACAGGGAATATAAGAAATGCAAACAAAATGCAACACTTAACTTCTGTAGATATGGAAGAACAGGAACACCAGAGACGACCTCACACCAGCTCAGCCAAAACCAAATGAAGCTATCTACCATATAGTCAGAAGTGTGGGGTCAGACTATAAAGGGTAGAAGTGATGACTACTGAGCAACAGCTCAGAAAAGGGAAGTGGTATTTAACCCTATCAACATTGAATCAAGAGAAATCAAGGAGGCTGTTAGATTCCTCCACACTCAGCCAATCTCTTTGATTTCTGACATCAGTGACCTGAGGGACCATTCCAATCGTTCTCTGTCAGGGACTCGCTATCACAGACTTCTTCGCAGACAACAAGATTTAATGTCCAAACTGGTGCTTTATTTTGGCACTTCAGCACCCACACAAACATAAGCATCAAAAGCTAGCTAGCGAACTACTCCTTCTCCACATCCACTACTGGTCCGGACCTAGTGGTACTGACTTCTGTATTGCAAATCTACATTTCTAACAGTTGGACCTTTTTGTTTCACCGCCACGGTTGTGTCCCATCTTAGGTCACGGTGTGGCCCATCTTTGGAGACTGTATATATTGGATTCCACACAAGATGAGGGCACTGGACCTCTGAACACTTTTATTTTGAGTTTTATTTAGTGACTTTTATCCTTTTATGTTTTTTACCATATAATATTATACAGGATTCATCGATTCATCATTATGTATCAAGCTTTTATTATGTATTGATTATTATATTTTGAGTATTCACTCATACTTTTATCTTGATTAAAGAAGGTGGTGTGCCTGCTTTCTTCCTGGATATATCCTTTTACCTTAAACTGGGTGGGTGACCCTGTGAGCAGTGAACCCACCATTACCCTTCCATCTAGGTGTTGAGCCTCCCCATCTTCTTATTTTGTCAAAAAATAAACACCTGCCCGTCTGGGATCTAACTCATACGTGGTAGTTTTTCCTGACTCACCTCTAAACACAGGTTATACACAGGATCTAAGGCTCCAAACCTCTCTGTAGGGTCACTACCTTTCCCCAGTTATACACAGAGGGTTGTCTTATCCCTCCTCGATTATAACTCAGCTGACCTCACCTGTGTTCTCCTCAGCTAAAGGGGATACCTGTAGTGGACTAGGGGTGTGGACTGAGAGACTCTCACTACCAACCTGTCTCCCAGTCCAAAGAAATCCAGCCCATGCAACTTTAAACAAAACAATCTCCAGCAAGCTATGCCTTGCTGAAGCAGCACTATTTCTAAATTTCAGTTATCTCACCCAGCTAAACTGAACCACCGGTTGAAATACACACCCCATCATACCTTTACCATGCACTTTATCATAAAGGTTAGGGACTTACTGCATATTGTTATACAATTAACTCAATAATAATACTTAATACTGTAGAATGTATGTGGTGGCTCACCTGTTGTGATATCTGGATTAAGGTGCTCTGCTATAGAAAGCTTTTACCCCCAAAAAACTTATAGTTAACACACTCTCTACCATTTGGAGCTGCATTAAAAAACTATTTTTAATTAAAAGTAAACTTCAATACAAATAAAACTGTGAATACAGGTATCCTTGATAGAATAATTCATCACCCCTAATAATTCATCAAATGCATCAATCAAGTCAAGTGCATCAATCCTGATACATGCAGTACAACATTTCATATAAAAAGAACTCATAAAATATATAAAAGAAAGAAGGAAATGTAGATATAAATGTATAGTCTGAGATAGTTCAGTTCCATAATTAATAGCCTTTCTATTGTTCCATGAGTTTGTCTGAGTAAAAGCAAAAGTTCATTTTTCACGTGATTATTCCAGAGATATATTTATCAAAACCCGCCCACCCTAAAAAAATAAAAAATTGTGCATGTGATAAACAATGGAAAAAAAACCTGTAAAAATAAAAAAATAAAAAGTGACTTGGTAACTTGTGATTTCAATTCATCCTTAGTAATCCGTGATTTGTGTGTCTGATCAATTGCATCTATTTTTAGTGTCCTTTATTTTATCTTTATTGGTGTTTTATCACATTTAATTATGAGGAAAGCGTGGCAGTTGATAACAATGTGTCCTTAGTCTTTTGCTTAATAATTATGCCTCTTGTTGAAATAAAATATTCATTCAGACTTTAAAAACTGAAACACAATTGATTTGTATTGCTACTATGTAGCTACGTTACCACCTTGACACCTGTAGCGGGAGCAGCTTATGTAGGAACCACTTTACCTATGCCTGTTACTTAGTATTGTGCCTCTTGTTGAAATAGAATGTTCATTCAGAATTTAAAAATGAAACATAATTGATTTGTGTTGCTACTACGTAGCGACGTTACAGTCTTGACTTCTGTAGTGGGAGCAGGTTATGTGAGAACCGCTTCACTTATACCGAGCACTGTGGCCACAAATGTTCTTTTCCGGACTTAGCATCCCACGTGTTGTTGGTTCCGCCTGTCTTTTGGATTACTGGGTCGCTGCTGTATCTAAAATCAATGATCTTTCACTCCAATCGAGTGTTCTCAATGTTTCTTTCCTTTGTCTTTAATTTAGCAGTCTCCTCTTTTTGTTTTAATTCCTTTTGTGGCTGTGTGTCTCGGTATTGGTTTTTCAGAAAATCTTCCTAGATTGCATTTAGTTTATTCCCAGATGCGTCTTTTGGAGCGTACACACATCTTCATCAGAGGCATGAACAATGCAATCTGTAAAATCCTTTGAAACTCTTTCTCCATAAGTGAAGTAACTCCGGAAAAATACTTGGAAAGCCTTACATGGATTGTACCTTTCATGTCTAAATATGTTAATCCACAACTATCCTTTTGTATGGTGTTTTTCTTAAAACAAATAACTATTAAAAGTGAGAATGTGGATGTCACAGGCAAATTCCTTTTTAGCACTTTTTTTTTTACATGTTAGGGCTCTTTCACACCTGCGTTCTTGTCTTCCGGCATAGAGTTCCGTCGTCGGGGCTCTATGCCGGAAGAATCCTGATCAGGATTATCCTAATGCATTCTGAATGGAGAGAAATCCGTTCAGGATGCATCAGGATGTCTTCAGTTCCGGAACGGAAAGTTTTTTTGGCCGGAGAAAATACCGCAGCATGCTGCGCTTTTTGCTCCAGCCAAAAATCCTGAAGACTTGCTGCAAGGCCGGATCCGGAATGAATGCCCATTGAAAGGCATTGATCTGGATCCGGCCTTAAGCTAAACGTCGTTTCGGCGCATTGCCGGATCCGATGTTTAGCTTTTTTAGAGTGGCTACCATGGCTGCCGGGACGCTAAAGTCCTGGCAGCCATGGTAAAGTGTAGCGGGGAGCAGCATACCTACCGTCCGTGCGGCTCCCGGGGCGCTCCAGAGTGACGCCAGGGCGCCCCAAGCGCATGGATCACGTGATCGCATGGCACGTCATTCATGCGCATGGGGCGCTCTGGCGTCACTCTGGAGCACCCCGGGAGCCGCGCGGACTGTAAGTATACCACTCCCCCGCTCCCCACTCCTACTATGGCAACCAGGACTTTAATAGCGTCCTGGGTGCCATAGTAACACTGAACGCATTTTGAAGACGGATCCGTCTTCAAATGCTTTCAGTACACTTGCGTTTTTCCGGATCCGGCGTGTAATTCCGGCAAGTGGAGTACACGCCGGATCCGGACAACGCAAGTGTGAATGAGGCCTTATACATTTAAATCAAGTAATACATGTTCATATATGGGATCACTCAAGAATATCATCTGAAAAATCTGGAATGGATTAGTGATTTGAACATGTTAATGCATAACTATAGTATTTGTCTTTGATGTACATCAATGCTAGATGATATGAGTTTGTAATGTATATAATAGAATAAAAAAAGGCATGTGCGTTTTTAATGGGTTTAGTGCATTTTTCTTATAAATGTATTTTTGTTTTCATTCTTGTTATTATTTTTTCAATATTAGGATGCTAGTGAATAGCTTCTTGCTCACACTTTTTATTTCAGGTGTAGAAATTCAAATAAAATGTTCCTTCATTCTACAGATGAAATGTTTCTTCAATCTACAGATGAAAGGGGGTGGGGGCCTACACAGTGTGCTGTCCGCATCTTTTACGGCCCCATAGAAAAATAATGGGTCCACACCCGTTCCACAAAATTGCGGAACGGATGCAGACTCATTCATGCGTTGCAAGAAAATTTAGACTAGAACCTTCAGAATCACAGGTGCATATCCATGAAGCAAACATAATTACAAAAAACAAAATGGCTGCACACTGTTATATATACAAACAATAGAGATAAGAAATGGGGGTCATTCTAGATAAAAGTGGCACAATACCGACTATAAATGAGTAATGGAAGCTCTTAGCGCACATACGTGTCGGGCCCATGGCGTCAAGATGGCTTCCGCAGATGGGTCCCTACCACTTAATATACTGCCTCACTTTGGACTTACTTAAGCCTACAATATTCAGGGCAGTGTAGAGACCAGCTACATACGTACTCTGCTCAGATGGGCGTGTTCAGTCTAAAAGAGGTGCTACCCTCAATATATTGCAAGAAAATTTAGACTAGAACCTTCAGAATCACAGGTGCATATCCATGAAGCAAACATAATTACAAAATGGCTGCACACTGTTATATATACAACTCATTCATACAGTCATGTGAATGTAGCCTAACTTCGGCGGATCCTCTACCAGTTCTAACTGTATGACAGCTTCCTAGCTGTCTTACATATAGACTATTTTCTATGCCTAAAACAGGCATAGAAAATGCTAAATGAGAGGGGCCTCCCGGTCAGTCCCCTTCCCCACCCACACTAAGCCCATTTTTTTAAACCTGACGTGAGTGGGGAGAAGACGTAGATTGCAGCACAAGTGACCTTTCTGCTGCAATCTGTGCCAGAAATAAGCCTAATTTAGGCTTATTTCTCTTTGATAAATGACCCCATATTCTATAATTTTACATTTATGCGCCATCCATGGACATCATGCACACAGATTTTCCTTTTCAGTAATTATAAGACATGTTGACATGACAACTTCAGTCTGTGTAATGAAAAATCGGACACAAAGAAGAATTTAATATTCATGCTGTCTTTTTCTCTGCAGAACATCAGGATTATTTTTTTTTTACTTTGTTTGGAGGATGCAAAATACAATCTGCCAAAAAATTTCTACACCTCCAAACCATATAATTATAGCCTGTAAAACTCTGCAGTGCTGACAGTGCTGAGCTATTGACTCTTGACACTCTCTAAAGAGTCTAATTATCTTTTCACTTACAACCTTTTTCATCCCTGTCAAATTCTCTTCTTTGTTTGTGGAGAAAAGTTACAACAATAAAACTTTTCTAGAACATATCAGTATGCCCTAATGGAAAATGATTAGTCCTGCAGCTTGTATATGTTGATATCCACACACACTAATATACAAGCATGAGTGCACACAGATACATACAGTACACATGCTCACAGTCACATGAGGTTAGTGGGCTTTTGTTCTTCATCTCATGACTTACCAATAACAGGACAGACAAGAATCATTGAAACAGTCCTGGTGGAATGCCTCCCACATCTGCATTGATAGAAAGGGTTGATCGTAGGCGGCATTCTCTGATGCCACTCATTGCAACTGACTGGCTGCTGATTCCCTGCTCAATAGCAAGTAAGCACACTTCCCAACTTTCAAATCCCCAAAATCGAACACTAAAGCTTTCCCTGAAATGCCTCCAGTATAACGCAAATAAACCAATTTAAAGGATAACTGTCACACTTAGGATCACTGTCACACATGTGTGATAACTGTCACACATGTTATTATTAGTTACTAATAACATGATATTCCAGAATCAGTTACTATTAGACTGACTTACCCCATATTTAATAAGATTCAGCTCTTAACAACCAGTCTGCATAAAACTGCAATTTCACTATTCAGTTAAGATGGCCACCACTGCCCTCACCCTGAGGCTAATCCCGCCTGCCCTCACTAGCCAGTAACAATAGCCCCCCAAAAGTGTCAGTAACCAGAGCCCTCCCCCCCAAAGGGTTAATCTCCTGCAGCACAAAGGGGTCCTCTTACCACATGTTGCTTTCATTTATACACTGAGCAGATGGCAGATCTCCCTTCCCTGGTCTGCGCTGCTTCAACTCTGCATTCTCCAGCTCTGCTGAGTGAGGGAGCGTCTGCATTGTCCCAGTCTGCTGAGTGAGGGAGCGTCTGCCAAGCGCAGGGACAGGGAGAAGTGCACACAGCCCAGGCACTGTTATCAGCTGCTAGGGAGAACCTGGCTTTAATCATTTACTTACAGTCCCTGGCTGTCAGTAATGTGACCTTGCACGCTGCGTGCTTCTGCGTCCTCCGTCCTTCAACACATAGACGGACCATGCCTAGCAACCCTATTTTAAGCACAGGTAAAAGTAGGCAGTACAGGGAACAAAAATGTGGAATTAAGGGGCAATTGAATACACAGTGAAAAGTTGAAATAGGGCCACCAAGGAGATATTAATCACCACAATCCAATACTCAAAAAAAAAAAAGACAGTTAGGCCTCATGCCCACGACCGTTGTGTGCATCCGTGTCCATTGTTCCGTTTTCCGTGATTTTCTGCGGACCCATTGACTTTCAATGGGTCAGTTGAAAACTCAGAAAATGCACCGTTTGTCATCCGCGTCCGTGATGCGTGTTTCCTGTCCATCAAAAAAAATATGACCTGACACAGGGGGCGGAGCTAGCCGTGAGCTGAGATGGACGCCTGATCTCAGAGCTCCTCACAGACGCAGCTGCTTTTCCAGCATAACGGGTATTCTATCCCCCTAACATGGTGAAGCCTAACAAAGACAGAAGTGACACAGCTTCAGGCACACAAAAATCGTGCCCAATCGGAGATGGATCGTTTCCTTAAAAAAGTTTTTCCCCGGCACACAGATCCAAGATGACGCCAGAGGGTGCCAGAGCTGCCGCGCAGACCGAGGATTCGGACGGGGAGAGTTCCTGTGCCATGTCGGAGGGAGCGGAGACCGTGGACCTGCCGCTGTCTAGAGCCTTCTTTAAGGCTGCACAACCCCTGCACAAGGACATTTTGGACATAAAGACAGAGGTAAAGCAAATCGGGGGGCGCGTCATGGCGCTAGAAGAAACACAGGCGGCTATAGTTACACACGGTGATGCCGTTCGAAAGGTCCTGCAGGGCCATAACTCATACCTCACTTCTGCTCTTCTCCACTTAGAAGACCAGGAGAATAGAAGCAGGCGGAAGAATGTCCGCATAAGAGGGGTGCCTGAAGACGTTCCCCCTGGGGAGATTACTAATGCGGTTACCGCCATTTTTGCCTCACTAGTGGGAGAGGACAAAGCCTCCCAGATAATAATAGAGAGGGCCCATAGAGCCCTGAGGCCAAAACCGCCTGAAAATGGCCCCCCTAGGGATATAATCTGTGGACTATTAAACTATGTAGACACGGCCGCCATATTAAGAGCCGCAAGAGAATCCAAAGATGTCTCATACAACGGGACCCGCCTACAATTCTACCAGGATTTAGCATCTAGCACCTTGGCAAAAAGAAGGGCATTGAAACCTGTTACTGAAGCGCTCAGATCACATAAGCTTCCAGTTAGATGGCTGTTTCCTTTTGGCCTGACCACTTCCAAAGCTGGGCAGCAGATTGTCATCAGATCACCGCAGGACTTAGCAGATGCTTGGGACAAACTTGGTATTGCGCCTGTGGAGGTCCAACCATGGATGCCTGTGCCAGAAGACCTGGGTATCCCTGACTTGCCTGAGATACCAACGTGGCAGGTGGTCAAGAAACCAAAGTCTCCGAAGAACAGGAAGATTACTTGAAGAAGCCGTGGTGCCTCTCTTATCCTTCTATATACGTTCTCATGGTCGCCCAGTAATGCAGACCATAGAGGGTCATTTGGCGACCCTCTAATTGTAACTGTTCTATTCGTTTCAGCCTAACAGTTCTATATATAGGTTCCTTGCTAATCATATGTTCTCTTTATCAGGATTCTCCTGTAAGCTTACAGATGCTTCCTGGATCACTGGCCATCAGTTTATGATAATGGGTGAGCACGGGAACACATCTGCATTTTCCTTTTTAGGTGTTCAAACCTATCTGTAATGGTCTATAAGTGCTCATAATGCCTTACCACCTTGCTAGGTTTGCCTGTATTTGTTTCTATGTTTTTCTCCCCTGTTATGCAATGAGGTGTAGTACTTGATATATACAAAATGCAGCCAGTCTAGATGCCAAAGGTTCTCCTTCCCTCCCAGAGGGGGTGGGGTGTTTCCGCGGGTCGGACCTGTTTTCCTCACTTTCGTTCTGGGGATGACATGGTTGGACCTGGTGAAACGCCAGCACCTCAGTTACTGATCATATCTCTCAATATTGTCCACTCCTTGTTCTTTGCCACAGTTCTTTGTAAAAATTGTTACTTAAATGTATTGTCCCATAATGTGAATGGGCTTAATGCCCCCCAAAAAAGAAGACAGATTCTCAACCTGTTATACAAACAAAAGGCGGACATAGTTTTGTGGCAGGAGACATATTTCCGTCATAGTCGCATCCCCTCTCTACCCACGTCCAAATATTCCCAATGGTTCCATGCTACTCACTCATCAGCCTCTAGGGGCGTATCCATTGCCATTAGCCCATCTGTCCCTTTCCGTCTGGTTAAATCCTATATTGACCCCGAAGGCTGCTTGCTTATACAAAGTAATTCAGGGTACTATCTTTAATTTTAAGATCACCATAGCAAATGTATACGCTCCCAATTTTCGCCAAGTCCCATGGTTGATTAAAACTCTCAAAAAGATTAAAGACTTCTCTGAGGGTATGTTGATAGTAGGCGGTGACTTCAACATCTCGCTTGACGTCCCCACTAATAAACCTGCCAATTTAGCTAGAAAACAGATGGTGAGACTGATGGCTATGGCGGAGTTGCGCCTGATTGACGTTTGGAGGACTATACATCCCTCAGAGAAGGATTTCACCTTCTTTTCACAGGTTCATAACTCATACAGTAGGATAGATTGCCTATTCTTACCAGATTCCCATATACAATGTGTAAAAAGTGCAGAGATAGGGAACCTGGTGGTATCGGATCATGCTCCCATTATGATGACTCTCTCCAGTGCCTTCCGCACAAGGCCTGGTCGTGGAGATTGAACACTACGCTTCTGGAATCACAGTGCAACATAGATACAATAGGAGACAAACTAGAAAATTACTTCAGACATAATGTCACTCCTGAAACTACTACTCCAATACTCTGGGAAGCCCACAAGGCCTATATAAGAGGCGAGCTGATGGTTCATATGTTAAAAAGAAATCCACTAAAGAGCTGTTGTCATTACTTTCTCAAATACAAACACAAGAAAAATTACATAAGCTAACACACTCTGAAGTTCATAAAGAAGCCCTGATGGTTCTAAGACGCAAGGTTAAGGATCTCCTCAATCTTAAAGAAGCCAAATCCCTTTTACATTTGAAGAGTAAAATATATGAGCACGGTGACAAGAGAAACAAAATGATGGCCCACTTAATTTAAAAGAGGAGGAAAAAAACCTTTATCTCATCTATTAAGCCTGACCCCTCTTTGAGAGTAACTTCCACTCCCCTTATAGCCAAAACTTTACAGACGTTTTACTCTAAACTCTACAACCTCCCTATACCGAATGCAGATTTAAAAAAACAATCTGAACCTCATAGAAGAATTCCTGTCCTCAATTAACTCCCCCTCTCTCTCAGATGAGGAACGACAGCTACTCCTCAAACCTTTTTCCATTTCAGAGGTTGATAAAGTTCTCAGCTCTATCCCCATAGGGAAAAGCCCAGGACCTGACGGTCTCTCTATCATCTACTATAAGAAATTCAAAAAGCATTTGCTTCCACATTTCACTAATCTATGCAATTCACTGTTGGAAGGTTCGTCTTTGGCTCCCCAGGCCTTGAGGGCACATATAACTATCTTGCACAAAGAAGGTAAGGACCCTGAGGAATGTGGGAGCTACAGGCCCATCTCGCTACTCAACTGCGACTTGAAATGGTGGTCTAAATTATTAGCGTACAGGATATCCCCATTGCTTAACAAATTGGTTGACCCTGAACAAGTAGGGTTTGTCCCGGGAAGGGAAGGGAAACATAATATTTGGAGGTTGATACACTTAATTCATAACACCCAAGTTACAAATACACCCATGTTATTATTGGGAACTGATGCGGAGAAGGCATTCGACAGGGTTAGCTGGGATTTCATGAAAGCCACTTTATTGAAATTCGTTTTTTCCTCAGTATTTGTTTCAGCCATCCTCTCGCTATATTCATGACCTACAGCACAAGTCTTGGTGAATGGAGCCCTGTCGGATGCCTTCCCCATCAAAAATGGGACCAGGCAGGGTTGCCCCCTTTCCCCTTCCCTTTTCATCCTATGCCTAGAAATGTTCCTCCTCAAAAGACAAGATACAAGGCGTTTCTCTTGGTCGGTACCATCATAGGTCTGCAGCATTTGCTGATGATCTTTTAATAGTTATCTCCAATCCTGAAGAAGCATTACCCGCCATCATGTCCTTATTCGACAAATATAGTGTAGTGTCCAATTTCAAGATCAATTTTTCGAAGTCAGAAGCCCTTCCAATCAACGTCCCAAATAGTGTCCTAGCCATACTCAAACGCTCCTCTGCGTTTAAATGGCCCACAACATCAATTACGTTTTTAAGGGTTAATGTCCCTGCTAATCTAAACCTCTTGTTTAAACTTAATTACACCCCGCTACTCTCTAAAACTAGATCCTTCATCTCCTCTTTAAAAGTACCCTATATGTCCTGGTTTGGAAGGAAAAACCTTCTATCCACATTTGTCTTACCCCAATTTCTATATTTATTCCAAGCCCTCCCGATACATATTCCTGCTTCCTTTTATGCTTAAATCAGAAGCATATTCACAACCTTCCTATGGAATACTAAAAGGCCTAGATTAGCTTACTCTCTTCTTTCCCAGAGAAAGCATAAAGGTGGTATATCTTTACCGGATATGGCATTATACAATAGAGCCATTCAACTAGCTAAATGGGCGCTCCTAACAAATGACAAAATAAACGCACCTTATTTGGATATAGAAAGGACTATGCTAGGGATACATAGGAATGCTATTTTGTCGTCCCAGGAGGCCCCTTTCTCTCTTTGTCCGGAGATGGGCTTACTGGCCAAAAGCATGCTTCTTAGTCATCGCAACTCTCCAGTAGCCCCTCCAAAAGGGAGTAAATTATCTAAATTAGCCCCACTTGATGTGCTTCCTTACCTCTTTAACAAGATGGGAGGGAGGGACAAGGGTTGGTGGCATTCTTTAGGAGGTGTTAGAATAGGTGAGGTGATGGAACCTAATCGCATTCTACCTTTGGAAGACATCCTTGTCAAATTAGGTAAAAAAAAAAAAATACCCCAATTCAAATGTGGGACTTCAGAAACACTTGTAAGAAATATGAGAAAGACTTGGATTGTAAGTTTTCTGAGACCACGTGGCTAGAAAATCTTTCTATACTACCAACATCCCTGAAAAAGTCACTCTCTATTACATACAACAACCTACTGAATATGTCCAGTAGAACCAAACCATATTTCCTACGTCAATGGGAGAAAGATTTAGGGAGATGCTTCTCTGACGTTGAATCTTCATATATTCTGTCCCAAGCAGCTGGGTTCTCCACATGTATTCGCTTTCAGGAAAACGCTATAAAACTATCACAAGGTGGTATAGGACCCCATAGTACTTATTCTCCATAGGTCTCTCTCCCAATAATAAATGTTGGAGATGCCATGCAGAAGTGGGATCTATGATTCATATTTGGTGGTCATGCCCTCTATTAGCACAATTTTGGAAGGATGTCGAGAGATCTATCAATTCAATCTGTTCTACCTCTATAACACTCTCTCCTGAGTTAGTATTGCTCTGGATCCCTGCCCCCAATTTCCGTCCTTCGAAGAATAACCTTCCCACACATATGATCGCCACGGCGAAACTGCTTATTCCCACCAAATGGAGGGACTCTACCCCCCCAGATATAAATATGCGGTTCAATAAAATGCATCAACTTCATAGAATTGAGGAGTTGTTGGGCTGGATCCATGGCAATAGATTTAAATACCTGGAGGTATGGTCTCCTTGGAAAAAAGCTCAAGCTGTGAGAGATGCTGAGATCCTAGATCAGTTAGTGGGATGAAATATGAAGATAGACTCTTGTTGTTTCTTAGCTGATTTGTAAGTCCATTATAGAACATGTCATTTTTCCATTTTCTTCAAACATAAATGAAGGTTAGAACTTCTCCATCACATTATATGGGATAACCAACTTAGATACATTATATCTCTGCAAAATTACACATGCCTCACCCCTAAAAGGTTAGTTTTTTCTCAAATACCAAGTGCCTTATGCTTTCCTTTTCACCCCTTCCCTTATATGTTATATTCCCTTTGTTTTATTTGTATACTGAATGTGTATTGGATCCAGAATATGATTATGTTCATATACGAATCCCTTTGTAATATGCAATATTGTACTTACTCAGTGTAAGTCTTAAGACATGAGTCGTATTGTGGACTTCTATTTGTTATACATGAAATAATAAAAAAGAGATTTACAAAAAAGAAAATAGGACCTGTCCTATTTTTTTGACGGACAACGGTTCACGGACCCATTCAAGTCAATGGGTCCGTGAAAAAACACGGTGGCACACAAGATTGCCATCCGCGTCCGTGATCCGTGTCCGTAGGCTACTTTAGCACAGACGGATCCGCAGATCCGTCTGCATACAGCTTTTTCAGAGCTGAGTTTTCACCCCCCCTCCCCTCCTCCTACTGGTAAGGGACAGGTATGTGCTATAAGCATGGCGCCGCACAGACCTCTCACTTACCAGTAGGAGGAGCGCCCGGCCAGTCACAGACAGTGCAGGTAAGTATAATGCTTCTAAAATTGCTAAGTAACCATGGCAGCCAGAACTGCAGTAGCATCCTGGTTGCCATGGTTACCGATCGGAGCCCCAGCGATTTAGCTGGGACTCCGATCGGAACTCTCCGCTGCCACCAATGATGGGGGGGATTTTAATTAGGGGGGGGGGGGGGAGAGGGGAGGCCGCACTGGCCACCAATGAATTTAATACAGGGGAGGGAGGGGGGCCTCACTGGCCACCAATGAATTTAATACAGGGGAGGGGAGGCTGCACTGGCCACCAATGAATTTAAAACTGGGGAGGGAGCTGCGGCACCTGAGGGGTAAATTGTGCGGATCACAGCCCCCTGTAAGAGATCGGATGCTGCCAGGCAGCAGAGGGCAGTCATGTACACAGTTCTTAGTATATTCTAACTTGAAGCGTCCCCATCACCATGGGAATGCCTCTGTGTTAGAATATACTGTCGGATCTGAGTTTTCACGATATAACTCAAATCCGATGGTATATTCTAACATAGAGGCGTTCCCATGGTGATGGGGATGCTTCAAGTTAAAATATACCATTGGATTGGAGAAAACTAGGGACTCCTGACTTTACATTGAAAGTCAATGGGGGACAGATCCGTTTGCAATTGCACCATATTGTGTCAACGTCAAACGGATCCGTCCCTATTGACTTGCATTGTAAGTCAGGACGGATCCGTTTGGCTCCGCATGGCAAGGCGGACACCAAAATGACTTTTTTTTTTTACTTTCGTTCATGTCTGGTGATCCTCCAAAAATCACGGAAGACACACGGAAAAAAAAACAGACACGGATCATGGAACAACGGATCCCCGTTTTGCGTACCGTGAAAAAATACTGTTGTGTACATGAGGCCATAGAGTGCTGACATGCATGGTGCCAAAATCTAACATCAAATTGTTCAACTAACACTATCTTACAGCACTCAAATAAGGCACCAAATACTGCACTTTTTTTTTTACACTTTTTCTTTTAAATATTTTCTTTGTAGTAGCAGACTATGGGCCAGATTTATCATTAGCTCAGGTCAGAATAATGGAGTGAAAAAGTCCCCCAAAAAAGTCCCAAACGCTAAAACTGCGCACAAATTTGCCATATAGAGTATGCTGCAGATTGTTTCAGAAATTTATGATTGGAAATCAGTTCCACCTGAATAAGGGCAAAAATCCACGTGCTTGCTGTCTCAGTCAAATAAATTGAACTGATTTTCAGTTGCGGAAATTTCTGCCACAAAATTTGCACCATGTGAAGGCAACCTTAGGCCTCTTTCACACGAGCGCTACAGATTCTCTCAGGATACATTCAGGGTGCGTTCAGTGAAACTCGTACTTTTTCACAAGCAAGTTCAGTCAGTTTGTCTGCATTTGTGTTCAGTATTTCAGTATTTTTCCGCGTGGGGGCAATCACTTTTAAAGCATTTTTTACCGCGCATGAAAAAAACTGAAGACTTAAAAACAACATCTCCTAGCAATCATCATTGAAAAACATATTGCATCCGGACTGCATCCAGGTTACATCCAGATGCAATGCGATTTTCACAGGGCTAGGGCTGCATGAAAAATGCTGAATATGGAACATGCTGCGATTCTCACGCAGAAATGATGCGTGAAAAACAACGTTCATTTGCAAAGATGCTAAGACCAATGGCGAATTACAATAGGGGCATTCCGGTCAGCAGCCCTCGGCCCAGCGCCAGCCCGAACACCCACATACTGCGGCGGGTCGCGGGAGAGCATAGAGATTGGGGAGTTTAAGGATTTGAGTTGGCTCACGGTGGGAGAGACACACATTGTGACAAGAATGTCGACATGGGTGTCGGAGGCTCGGGATTTTTATATAGTGACTTATAGTAATCTCTCAAAATAGCCGCAATTGCGTCAGGTTTATTATATACCGTTCCATGAGCGTCGGCCAATCTCAGGATATGGTGTTGTCGTCTAGAATTTCTTATTAGGTTGGCTAATAATCTACCTGACTTATTGCCGCCTCTGAAAAATTTGGCCTCTAGACTGGACTTGTCCAGCTGCATTTTCCGCTCATACCACAGTTTATACTTCCGCTTCGCCAACTGCCAAACCTTTTTTGTCTGTTCAGTTAGTAGATTTTGGTGTGTTGTGTAAGCTTTTCGTAAGGAAATACTTAATTCCTGTAAATGCTGGGCTACCTTTTTTTTTTGTCCCCTTATATAGGCCATAATCCTGCCCCTGAGTACAGCTTTGGCAGTATCCCAGTATAGGGAGGGATTACCAATACTCAAAGTGCTATCCCCTTTAAATTCCAGGTACCAGCCTCGGAGTGTATCCCTAAAGTTATCATCATTGTATAGATGGGAGGGGAATCGGCAAATAATATTCTGACCTTTTGGTTGTATGTCCAGGAGGGTGATGGATATGGAACTGTGATCAGATATTTTGGATCAATCACTCTAGATTTCAGGGAGTCTGTTATCAGGAAATAATCAATTCTAGACCAGGAATCGTGTGACGGAGAATAAAATGTATAATCTCTGCTATCAGGGTTCATAAGTCGACAAACATCAGTTAGGGCAGTGTCCTGGAGAAACGGTTCCAAAACCCTATCATGAGTGTGTGGTAGACATGAGCATGGGTCAGGTCTCTTTCTGTCCTCGACAGTGTTGACTACCGTATTAAAGTCACCACCCACGATCCGCGCTGGCAATGTATCCCTGCTTAGTCTGACTGCTAAGTCTGTAAAAAACTGTTTGTTATCCCCATTAGGTCCGTATGTATTATAAAGGCTAATCTCGCCTGCGTCTGTGTTTAAATGTAGGGAGCACCACCGCCCATTGTCAACCGATTCCGTCCCAAGGATGTCTTATGCTAGGTTTTTGTGTAGGAGTATCAGTACTCCTGCCTTATGCTTAACTGCTGGTGACCTTTCCACTTTCCCCACCCATAGTTTCTCCATCCTATGAAAGTCGTCTACTAATAGATGGGTCTCCTGTAACATGGCTATGTCAGCTCGGAGTCTCAAAATCTTATTGCGCTTTTGCAGGGAGCGCAACCCCTTAACATTCCACGATACAATCTTCATAACAGTGCATTGAAAAATAGCATATCTCTGATATGATCAATTGCAGACAACTGACATTTTCCCAAACAATTTTGATACCCCCCTCCTAATCCCTAAACTGTGAGAACAAACAACCTTGAACTCTAAAATAGAAAGAGCAAGGAGCGCCAAATAGTATATCAGAGGCCTCCTCATAGCTCTTGCTGACTTAACTTTTTTCCTCATGTGAGATCAAACCCAGTAGCTTCTCTTATGCACCGCTCCCCGACACTAAAAGAGAACTGTAAGGCAAGACATCTTAGGATATGTAAACTGTACTACCCCTCTCAGTGTCTATTGGAATGTTAATGGATGGCTAGAAAACCCCAATACCAAGTTGGGCAGTTTCCCTCCCCACCATCCTCAAAGAAAGCCACAATACACAACTGTATAGTCACCGCTAGTAGCCCTTGGTTACGTCCACGGCCGCCGGGATTTCCTTATTTGTAAGCGATTAGTTCCTCAGCGGACCCTGCCATGCATTCCCACCTGCTCCTGACCGTCTGAAGAGTCTATTGCAACGCAAACTCCCATTTGTGGACCTGGAGAAGACCTTTCTGAAGCGTTCTTGTTCTGCGTTCGCTGACCGCCAACTCTGGGCCCGTGGCTCCCTTCCATCTCGACAGCCGCCTCTTCAGGTGAAGTATATAGCGTACTGGAGCCATCAGGCTTGAAGACCTTCAAGGTGGCTGGGTAAAATATGGCAAATCTGATATTATTGCAATGAAGTTGGGTGCACAGAGGTGAGAAGGCTTCTTAGTAACTTCCGTGAGGTAGTCTCCAAAGATAAGGATCTTCACCCCCCTCAGCATGACAGGTTCCTTATGGGCTTTAAACGCTTTAAGAACAGCTTCTTTGTCTGTGTAGTCCAGGTATCACATAATCACCTGCCTCGGTCTACTTGACTGGCGATCTTTGGCGGGTTGAGCAGGCCCTACTCTGTGCACGTGTTCCACCTTACACTGGCTCTCTATTCCCAGGACACGTGGCAACTCCTGTTCGCAAATGGACAGTAAGTCCCCTTGTGGTATGGATTCCTGCAGGCCCACCACTCTCAAGTTATTACGCCTGGACCTATTTTCCAGCTTTTCCCACAAACATTTGTTGTCAGCCTGGGCTACTTGCAGTTTATGGAGGATCGATTCGGTGGTGTCCTCAATCACTTGTATTTGGCTTTCCGCCTCTGCCAGACGAGCATCATGCTTCTGTATTGCTTCTTGTAGCTGTTGCATTGCATTTGTGACCGAGGCAGCCAGAGTTTCCCGCAGGTCTGGGGCTAATTGTGAAGCACCCCCACTCTTCTTTGTAATCAATCCTATGCGGCTGCAGGTTCGTCACCTTTTCCCCCGGTGAGTCTGGGGCATATGCAGGAGGTGCCGCGTTCTCCTCCAGCTCTTGTGTATTGGGCAAAATGATGAGAGGGGCCTGCTCGTCTCGCTGCACTGGGGAAGCTACTTTGCCTCTTGTTTTCTTGCTCATGCTAATCCATGTAAACTCCTGTTTGCTGAGTTTTCTGAGTTGTGTTATCTAAGAGTACTTTCACACTTGCGTTTTTCTTTTCTGGCATAGAGTTCCGTCACAGGGGCTCTATACCGGAAAAGAACTGATCAGGCATTTCCCCATGCATTCTGAATGGAGAGTAATCCGTTCAGGATGCATCAGGACATCTTCAGTTCAGTCATTTTGACTGATCAGGCAAAAGATAAAACCGTAGCATGCTACGGTTTTATCTCCGGACAAAAAAACTGAAGACATGCCTGAATGCCAGATCCGGCATTTTTTCCCATAGGTATGTATTAGTGCCGGATCTGGCATTCAAAATACCGGAATGCCGGATCCGTCCTTCCGGCCTGCACATGCGCAGACTGGTAAAAATATGAAAAAAGATACAAGACGGATCCGTCTGTCCGCATGACAAGTGGAGAGGCGGATCCGTCCTTGCAATGCATTTGTGAGAGGGATCCTAATCTAAGCAAACACCTAAAATTGCTTTTCAATGGCTTTTGTCTCAAGATAACGCGATGAGTTAAGAAATTTGAGTTAAGAGCTGGAGTGCTAACCCTGCTACATCTGTACTAAGGCTGGACTTGTGATGAGTCTTCGGTTCCGCTTCTCGATGAGGCACGGGCAATATGATCGGTTTAGTGTTCTGCTGCTGCAGAGCTCTTACGTCACACTTCTTCACATGTCAGCGCAGGAACCGGAAGTCTGAGCGTTGGTTTTCACGTATCATTTCTGCATTACGTGAGAATCGCAGCATGTTCTTTATTCTGCATTTTTCACACAGCCCTGGCCTCATAGAAGTGAATGGGGCTTCAGGGAAATATGCATTGTATCTGAATGTAATCTGAATGCAGTCCAGGTGCAATGTGTTTTTCACTGATGGTGGCTAGATGTTGTTTTTAAGTCTTCAGTTTTTTTCACATGCGTGAAAAACGCATCAAAACTGATTGCACCCACACAGAAAAAAATTCAACACTGAACATAAATGCAGACAAAATTGACTGAACTTGCTTGCAAAATGGTGCAAGTTTCACTGAACGCACCCTAAACACATCTGGACCTAATCTGTATCGCTCGCGTGAAAGAGGCCTAAAGATTTACATTTTTCACTGTATCGGACTAATTTTGTGATTTTATGATTCAGAGAATCATAAGGAGAATTTTCAAAGATTTCCTATTTTTTTCACGAGAAAAAAACATGCTGTTATGAATTCACCCACATTTATAATTATTATTATTTTTCACATATGCTGAGCAAAGTATATCTGTATTAAATTAGCATTTTGGAGTGTTTTATAACTATGGCTCATTAATTTAAAAGTGTTGCAAAAGGAAACAACATGTCATTGTTTGATGAGTGGAACCGCTGCATAATTTGCAAGATATTTTAGACCTAATTAGATAAATGATCCATGTTTTTGGCACAACACAATTGATGATATCAGTGTATAAATGGAAATGTAGTTGAGAGAAACAAGATTTCAAGTCAGAATGTTTCATTCAATAATTTTGTGAGATAATTGTGTTAATGTACTTTAAAGTTCGCCAAATGTGATTATAAAGGAATGACAATGGAAGCCATTGCTGAACATATATAGTTCTGAGTCGCTTACGCCCATCTGAAAATAGGATTTTTAGTATAGGCTCACACCTGGAATTTAAACCTTCACCTTTTTTTTATTAAAGGGAATCTGTCAACATCAACCTCCGTATCCAGCTGTTTGTATAGACATATAGCTGTGGTTCACCTGATTAAAACGCTGTTTATCTTTTGTTCATTCGAGGCTCTGTTCCTGAGTTATGACATCTGTCAACATCCTTAGGGTAATCTTAGAGAGCCATAAGAACCATAAGATAGTCTTTTAGCATAAAGATTGTAGGTTTGAAGGATTGATCGCCATTAGAGATGAGCGAAGTATTCAAAAGTTTGATTTGACTGCTTCGACATATTTTACAAAAGAAATTCGCTTTGTGATGAATTACTTCATTATGAAATGCATTTTTTTTGGAAGTAGTGGGTGCAATGACAGGGAGCTGCGATTGGGCTGCTCCCCTTCATTGTACCCCTCAGATGCTGCATTCATACTTGATCGCTGCATCTGATATATAATTACCTGATCCATTTGCTCACGATGGTCCGGCGCAGCCATCTTGCTTAAAGATCTGCCGCTAAATCTTGCGCGGCCCAAGATAAAGTCTTTACGACAGCTGGCGTGGTGATGTCATACGGCACCTTACACAGGATTTTGGCCAAGATCTTCAAGCAAGATGGCGCTACCATGAAGCACAACAAAATTTGGCTTTGTGACAAATCAAATTTATCCTGAAATTCTGATTGAATTTTAGCTTACCACTAGTCCCCGTACGTCACTGAGGAGCTATAGTTCTCAGATCTCATCGCTTTCAACATATTGCCTATTCTGGATGTAGGAAACAAGGCAGACTTTGAATTATCTTTAGTTCTTCATCACTGGATGAGAAATAATCTGCTTCAAAAATCTTTCTCTGATGGTACTGAAAAGAAAGGATTCTCTCCTCTTCATCTTATATACAAGTAGTTAATAAGGTTGAAAAACAATTATACACATAAATCCACCATTACGTTGACTGGCTTAATACATTAATGCAACAAAAACAAATTACAGTAATACAACAAATTGGGTCAAAGTGACCATGCTGGCGCAGCTGGTGTCTAAATAAAGCTGATCACATCTGTGGGTCTATCTAGTTCAACCTATGGGGTGTTCATCCAGCGTGAGGCCAACGAATGGATGCCAATTACCGATATTAGGGGATTATTCTTGAGGCTGGATTTTCTTGGTTAGCTAGGTGTATGTACATGTGAGCTGACTGAGTGGGGGAGGTGGAAATCAGGTCACCTGAAGGCACCATTTTAGACTTGGGCAGCCTGACTGGATGTTTTTTGGCAGATTTGTTTACAAAGCTCCATATTGCCACCATATAGAGTAAATTGTGGCTTAGTCAGGATATTGACTCTTTAGGAAAAAAGTACAATGGTAGCTATAACCAAAGCTATATAATAGCTATATCCAGCTATCACTGCTGGATTTTAGCATTGACTGAGCAATAAAATATAGTCTGTTATCTAAGTTACAATTATAGACGAGCACAATCTAATTAAACTAATAGCACACACACAGTTGTACCATTTATGTATTTTATTTGAGCAGATTGAGTAAACATCCACAGTACAGGGAGAAAAAGTGAGTTGACCTCTTTGTTAAAAGGGGCTGCCCTCCAATTACCCAAAATAAAAAGTGATGTTATAACTACCCCTTTCTCCAGCACTTTTCTCTAGTCTGTACCATTTTTTATTTTAGGTAAGTTTGCGGGGACTTGTCTGAGTTTGTCCGAAAACTTCACCGTAAAAACCGCATGCATTTTTGGCCTGATATTTGCTGTGGTTTTACAGATAAATCTCATACATTCAAATGTTCACCATGTTCCTGTTCGATGTTAACATGTGTGCGACAGCAGCAATATATATTTTTAGCACATCCTGCTAATAGGCCTCTGCGGACAGCTAAATTATTTGCACCACATCTCCTGTGTAAAGTGTGCGCATCCCTAAAATATCAGTGACCTCCAGTGTACTTTTTCCATGGACGGTGTGAGCTGCGGACAGTTAAATTATCCGTGCCACATCTCCTGTTTAAATTGTGCGCATCCCTAAAATATCAGTGACATCCAGTGTACTTTATCCGTAGATGGTGTCCACTGCAGACAGTTAAATTATTTGCGCCACATCTCCTGTGTAAAGTGTGCGCATCCCTAAAATATCAATGACATCGAGTGTACTTTTTTCGAAGACGGTGTCACACTTTCAAGCAAATAGCACATATAAATTAAGAATGCGAGCAGTAAGGGATAGGGAAGTGGCCGTGATGCTGATAATGCATGCAGAGGCTGTGGCCCTGGGCGCGGAGAAACTTTGCCAGCTGCCAGAGCACAAGAAAAACAATCATCCACGATACCTAGCTTTATGTCCCAGTTTGCAAGGCGGCGCAGGACAACACTCACAAAGTCAGCCCAGTGCGACCAGGTGGTTGGTTGGATTGCAGCAGATAATGCTTCCAGTCGGTTAAGCACCACCCTGTCTTCCACCAAGTCCAGTCTCAGTAGCCAGGAGTCTGGTCAACACAATCCTCACCCTGATCCTCCTTCCTCTCATCATGTACAGTCTGTCCAAACAAGTGATCCCACACTCGGATATTCCGAGGACCTCTTTTCATCGCCATTACTTGATTTGGCTCTCTCGCCAAGCACGCTTGAAGAGGGGCATGAGATCTTGTGTCCTGATTCCCAACCTCTTGAGAATCCACAGTCATAAGAACATGATGGTGGGAATGGCAATTACTGTTTAATGAGGTGGATGATGATCAGACACAGTTGCCAATGAGTCAACCACAATGATTGTCTCAAGAGGTTGATAAAGAGGATGAGACACAGTTGTCAATCACTGAGGTTGTGGTTAGGTCAACAAATCAGGAGGATTGGACAGTCAATGGATATCAATTTTACTGCAGGCGAGTGGACTACAGCCCCCAAAAATTATTCATTCACTGGACAGAAAACATCAAGTGATTATGTGGCTGTAGGTATATTAGACGGCCATTGGATATCAATTTTACTGCAGGCCAGTACAATTACATATCAAATACATATGTTTAAAAAATATATAAAATTGGATAAAAAAACAACAAATTATAATAGCTGGAATTCGATAACACGTGGTCGTCACAGGTGTTAAAATCCTCCAAGATCCCAAACATTAGGCATTCACCCGACATAAAACGCCTTTTATGCAGCTTTATTTACAGTACATAAGACATGGACCATTATTTGTTCAGTGTGGTGGCGGATATGTGTGGGCTAGCATGAGGAAATTCAATTAAACGTGGTCATCGCAGATGTCAAATTTCCTCTGAGATCAATGCCTCATTCATTTTTAGAAATGTGAGGTAGTCCACACTGTCGTGAGCTAGGCGAGTGCGCTTATCAGTCACGATACAACCTGCTGCGCTAAACATCCTTTCGGACAGGACACTTGACGAGGGGCAAGCCGACAGTTCCATGGCAAATTGTCCCAGCTCTGGCCAGAGGTCAAGCCTGCACACCCAGTAGTCAAGGGGTTCCTCGCTTCTCAGAGCTTCCACATCGGCCGTTAACCCGATGTAGTCAGACAAATGTCAGTCTATTCGTTCCATGAGACTGGATCCGGAGGACGGCTGTCGATGGGTTGGCTGCAAGAATGATCTCATATCCGAAGTGACCATCACATCTTCTCTTGCTTAGGATTGGTACTCGCAACTGTTTCTCTGTGGGTGGACATTCCTCTGCCAGCACCCGCAACAGCATAATGCAACATCTCTCGAAGCAAGGCCTGGAAATGCTGCATTCTGACAGCCCTCTGTAATGCTGGTAAAATGTCTGCCATTTTGTGTTTGTACTGGGGGTCTAAGTACGTTGCCACTCACTACTGGTCCTTGCCCTTTATGCTATTCAAACACTGGAGCATGAATGCCCCCATTTGCAATACATTGGAAGTGGTAGAGCTGCCAGGCTCCTGCTCATTGCCCAGGAGAATATGGTCCTCGGTCTCCTCCCCCCATCCACGGACAACACCAGGGATCCCAGAAAAGTTTAAAGCCTGCTATTATTGCTCCTCCTACTCCCCCCAGGCACCATCCACCTATGACTCCTATTCAGAATCCTGCTGACTTGTCTCAGATAGAGTAGCCCCCCCCCGGGAATTAATTCAGCATTGCAACTTCCTCATCTTCCTGCTCCTGCTCCTCGATGGCTTGATCAATGACACAACGCAATGCACGCTCCAGAAAGAAGGCATAAGGTACGATGTCACTGATGGCGTCCTGGCTGCGACTGACCAGTTTTGTATCTCATCAAATGGCAGAAGTCTGCATGTGTCGCACATGAGCAGCCACTGGCATTGTGAAAAAAATCAAGCTCCCAGAACCTGTCCTGCCGCAAAGTTTGTACAGGTAGTCGTTAACGGCACGTTTCTTCTGGAGAAGACTCTCAAGCATATACAAGGTTGAGTTCCAACGCTTCGGGCAGTCACAAATTAGATGTCTGACGGGCAAGTGGTGGTGCAAGGCGAACCATGGCCGTGTAAGATCTTCTAAAATGGCCAGAGATTTTTGTGGCCTGCCGTAAGACGTCCTGGACCCTGGGGTATTTGGCAACGAATTGCTGCACGACTAAGTTCAGGACGTGTATGGCACGTGTGTCATTTTGCCCTGTTTTAGCGCGATGAACGCAACGACGGCACGGTGGAAGGTGGAGTGGAGGACAAATGGGAGGAGAGAGGAGAAGAAGAGGCAGGACGTGGAGCGCCGGGAGTGTGGCTTTGTGGGTTCTGACAGCGTTGCTCCTACTGGGCTCGTTAATGGGAGGCAAGGTGCCTTCTTAAGGCGGTCATCCCTAGGTGAGTGTTGGGCTTACTGAGACTTATGCGTTGACAGCACAGGTTGCAGATGGCAACTGTATTGTCAGCAGCTGACACGTTAAAAAAAGCCCACACTGCAGAGCCATGTGCCTGTATCCTGGGAGCGCCAGATGTGACGGAGGATGGTGGAAGGCTCGCTCCAGATACATTTGCAGTCTGCTTTTTGCCTCCTGTGCACTGAGTTCTGCCTGCTTCTCCTCCTTCTCCTCACTATCTGCTGCTCCATCTCTCCTTCTGAACTCCCCTCCTCTTCCTCTCTTGTGGGCAGGGCCGGCCTTTGGGGTGTGCGGGCTGTGCGGCCGCACAGGGCGCCATAGCAACAGGGGCGCCGGGCGGCCGACAGCCCGCAATGTAATATGGGCAGGCGAGGCGGCACTTATGTTTTCCCGCGGGGCGGGGCGGGGCGGGCCCCCCCCCCCCCCCCCTCCTGTATTCAGCAGGGGGCGCCCGCCGCCCGTTGCGGTTTAAAAAAAAAAAGTTGCTTATATAAGTTCGGGGCGGCTGGCGGCGCCCCTCATTCTGCGCCGCCTGAGTGGCTGAGGCTGAGCGCTTGCCGCTCTAAAGAATCCTGCCTGCGCCTGTTAATGTAGCGTGGCCGAGCTCTGTTAGGTCCGCGGTACAGGAGCTTTTGCTTCCTGTACCCGGCCGGACTGACAGGAAGTGCTCACTTAGTGTGCACTTCCTGTCAGTCCGGCCGGGTACAGGAAACAAATGCTCCTGTACCGCGGATCGAACAGAGCTCGGCCACGCTACACTAGAGGTGGAGGTGGGAGTAGAAAGAGAGTGACAAGGGGGGAGGGGGGAGGAAATAATGAGAGTGATGGGGGGGAAATAATGAGAGTGATGGGGGGGGAAATAATGAGAGTGATGGGGGGGGAAATAATGAGAGTGATGGGGGGGGAAATAATGAGAGTGATGGGGGGGGGGAAATAATGAGAGTGATGGGGGGGGAAATAATGAGAGTGATGGGGGGGGGAAATAATGAGAGTGATGGGGGGGGGAAATAATGAGAGTGATGGGGGGGGGAAATAATGAGAGTGATGGGGGGGAAATAATGAGAGTGATGGGGGGGAAATAATGAGAGTGATGGGGGGGGAAATAATGAGAGTGATGGGGGGGGGGAATAATGAGAGTGATGGGGGGGGAAATAATGAGAGTGATGGGGGGGAAATAATGAGAGTGATGGGGGGGAAATAATGAGAGTGATGGGGGGGGAAATAATGAGAGTGATGGGGGGGAAATAATGAGAGTGATGGGGGGGGGGGAAATAATGAGAGTGATGGGGGGGGGAATAATGAGAGTGATGGGGGGGAAATAATGAGAGTGATGGGGGGGAAATAATGAGAGTGATGGGGGGGAAATAATGAGAGTGATGGGGGGGAAATAATGAGAGTGATGGGGGGGAAATAATGAGAGTGATGGGGGGGAAATAATGAGAGTGATGGGGGGGAAATAATGAGAGTGATGGGGGGGAAATAATGAGAGTGATGGGGGGGAAATAATGAGAGTGATGGGGGGGAAATAATGAGTGATGGGGGGGAAATAATGAGTGATGGGGGGGAAATAATGAGAGTGATGGGGGGGGAAATAATGAGAGTGATGGGGGGGGAAATAATGAGAGTGATGGGGGGGAAATAATGAGAGTGATGTGGGGGGGGAAATAATGAGAGTGATGTGGGGGGGGGGAATAATGAGAGTGATGGGGGGAGGGAAATAATGAGAGTGATGGGGGGGAATAATGAGAGTGATGGGGGGGGAATAATGAGAGTGATGGGGGGGGAAATAATGAGAGTGATGGGGGGGGAATAATGAGCGTGACAAGGGAGGGCGGGTGGAATAATGAGAGTGACAAGGGAGAGGGGGGATAATGAGAGTGACAAGGGAAGGGGGGGGGGAAGAGTGACAAGGGAAGGGGGGGGGGAAGAGTGACAAGAGAGGGAGGGGGGGGGAAGAGAGTGACAATGGAGTCCCCAGAGCCAGACTGCAGCCAGAGTCCAGATCATCTTATTGTCCTGGTGGTAAGTAGACAATGCAATATGTTTATTATTTAATTGTTTAGTTATTAATACTACATTGGAAACGAATTTTCTCAGCTGGACACCGGCCGACACTGCGCATGTGCTGGGGGCCTCACCAGCGGTTAGGGTAGGGAAAAAGCACTGGCCCGTACGTAATTTTTCCCTTCCCTAACCGCTGGTGAGGCTCCCGGTGCATGCTCAGTGTCGGCCAGTGTTCAGCTGAGAACATCCATCCGATCACTGCGCCTGCGCATTGGCCCATGGTTTTTCCCTACCCTAACCGCCGGCGAGGCTCCTGGCGCATGCGCACTCTGCTGTGAAATTTCCCTAACCTGTCGTTGTGTGCCTGCGCGGCGCTGCACACCTCCTCACGTCATGTCCGGTGCGACCGGAAGTGACGAGGGTAGGGAAATCTCACGAACTAGGGAAGTATAACATTACACCGGCCTTTGGGGTGTGAGGGCTGGTAACTACTTGGTTGGATAGTCAGCCAGCCTATGCCATGATGCCAGCAACAAGCTGTGTTTTTTTTTTTTTTTTTTGGGGGGGGGGGGGGCGCCACAAGGTTAGCTCGCACAGGGCGCCTGAACACCTAAGGCCGGCCCTGCTTGTGGGCACCCATGTGACACCCTTTGACACGTCATCATTGTCACCTTGACCACCACTGAAATTAGAGATCTCGGAGTAGGCAGCAACAGTGGGGACCACCCTCCTTGGAATGATCTGGGTACTGTTGTCAGACCACTGGGTAACGGCTGTTGCTACCTCCTCTTCCTCATCCGATGCCAAGAATGGCTGCGCATCAGTAAGGTCTGGGAGTGAATAGGAAAATAATTCCTCTGACTTGAGTGAAGGGGCTATGATGATAATGGTGGTGTCTTTGGGGGTGCAGACAGCAGAGAGTGAGGAGGGTGCAGATACAGAGAATGAGGAGGGTGCAGAAACGGAAGGCTGAGTGAGCCACTCAACCAACTCTGGTGCGTCTTTTGACGTAATCGCACGCTCATTCTCCCACTTCGGCTCCGGCCTGGTGCACCTGCCCGACCCCTACCACCCCTGTGGAATGGCCTACCTCTTTATCTGCCTATCATTTTCAAAATGACCCTGTGACAAAGTCCCTATAAAAGAGCAGTATTTGTGGAAGCAGGTATATAGAACCGCTTAATGAGTATTTGCTTGAAGCAGGTATATTAATCCCCTTAATCAGTTTTATTTGGGGGCAACTAGTATATCACGCCAGTTGCAATTAGTTGTTCTAATAGCGTTGGTCCCTCTGTATAGCTACGGTATCTCACCAGAACCGCACACAAATGCTGCACAATACAAATGCACTATATAGAAATTATATTATAAGTATATCACACCCTTGCCTTAATAATTTTTTTGGAAGGGGCAACTGGTATATCACACCAGTTGCAATTAGTTGCTTCAATAGCGTTGCCTGAACTACTGGTGAAGGTGCGCCGCATGTGTGCACATTTCCGCAAGCGCAGAAGCACTTGAAATTTCCAGCTCACCGGCTGTTGTGCGACGTGAGCACATGCTGGAACTCCACATTCCACATGTTGGCCAGGCTTTGTGTGGAGCAGAGGGCAGTAGTGGAATACCAGCTGCAACATGGTTGTCGCCTTTCCAGTTAGCTTCCGCTATTCAAAAGCGAGAAGTGGGCTTGGATGTCTGACCTCTGTGAGGTTTTAAGAAACTTTGAAGAATCAACATAGATGGTGAGCGGCGATAACGCTATTATCACTGTAAACATCCCACTTCCGTGTCTACTCAAACGCTCGCTGCTCACAATTAAGGACAACGTTTTGCATGTGGAAGAGGTGGAAATGGGGGAAGACATTACACAGGGTGATAGCCAGACCACCCTCAGTTCTTTTTCTCAGCGCGAATTGGACGATGAGGAGGAGGAGGAGCAGGAGACGGTTGCCTCTTCTACAGAGGGTAGTACCCATGGAAGTTTAATTCCATCTGTTCAGCATGGGTGAGCAGAAGAGGAAGCAGAGGATGAGGAGATTGAGAGTGATCCTCTTGATGATGACAGCGAACTTTTGCCTGTTGGTACTCTGGCACACATGGCTGACTTCATGTTAGACTGCCTTTCCCGCGACCCGCGTGTTATACGCATTTTAGACAACACGGATTACTGGAGATTATTATCTCTCATTCCTCTGGTGGAGAGGACGAGCAAAACGGTGCAATACCAGAAGATCCTTGTTGAAAAATTGCTCCAAAAATTTCCATCTGACAACGCTGGCGGCAGAGTCTGTAGATCCTTGGCTAACCGAGGAGGGGAGACAAGGGGAAACACACAGCAGTTCCAACAGAGCCAGGGCAACACTCTCCAAAGTACTCTCCAGTACCCCTTGAAAAAGCTAAACGCGAAACGTGCATTGGGGAGTGGACCGGTGGTGTTCCTGTGTGGTATACTAAGCTGCTTGGTCAGTATTTTCTATGTGCCTATTATAACTGTAGTCACCATTTGCCTCAGTTAGCCTTTGTGGTGTGTACTCTCACCCCCAAATTTTGGTATCTGTTGTACAATATATGCATATGGGCTGGATTATGTAATTTGGAGCCATAGTGGTTAGGTGTTACATACCTTTTACTGATGACCAATCAAGATTATTGCACGTACACTTTACTAATATATACCAGCAGTCCACCATCGGTCCTCTTGGTTTTTAATTTGTTCATGTATTGTGACCTGTATTAAATGTATTTTTGTGACTTGTGTCAATCATGTCTTTTTCTGATTTTCTAATAAAATGATGTTACTTTTGGATTACCTTGGTACTATAAGTGTTTTTTGTACTCTATTGACCCACTCCTTCTGGTCGGTTTTCATGCTTTAATCAGGGGTGGGCCCTGAACTTATTTAGGGCTATATATAGGTTCCTCAACACTCTCCAAAGCCTGGGACAGTTTCATGACACCCCGCCAGGACCCTCACCCTGATGCGCGGCCTAGTTTCACAAGGAGACAAACATTTTGGAAGATGGTGAAATGGTGAAGGAGTACATAGCAGACTGTGTGTCAGCGTCCTTAATGCTCCATCAGTGCCTTACAACTACTGGGTGTCCAAGCTGGACACGTGGTATTAACTGGCGCTCTACACCTTGGAGGTGCAGGCCTGCTCTGCCGCCAGCATTTTGTCTGAGCGGGTATTTAGTGCTGCTGGTGGCATTATAACAGATAAGCTTTTCGCCTGTCAACTGAAAATGCTGACAGGTTGACTCTTATAAAAATGAACAAGGCCTGGATTGACCATGACTTCTCGACTCCACCAGAGAAAAGCTGATGAACATAAAGGCACTTTAAATGTGTTGTTAAGAATATACTGAATGAACTGTATTTCCATGCACCCCTTCCACCACAAACAAGGGTGTATGGTTGAATCTTCCTTTTTTCATCCTCCTTCTCCTCTTCCATCATATCAACACATGTTTATTCGTCGCATATAATGCTCTCGCATATATGCTCTTTGCATATAATGTTTTACAGGGTCAGCTCACAAGCAGACCTTCACCTACAATGTTTTACAGGGTCAGCTTACCAGCAGGCATGCACCTAAAATATTTTCCAGGGTGAGCTCACCTGAAGGCCCTCACCAAATTATACCTAATAGGTAATTTGCGCACATGCTGCCTTGCTTGGATGTGGTAACCGTAGCTGTTTCTCAGGCTCCCTCTCTGGAATCCAACCACGATTCCCCCGTTACCCATGGTCTACATGGTTTGGGCTGAAAATAACATTGAAAGTTAATAGGGCAGACATCCGAGTGGATCGTCGCCGTCAAGAGGACGTGCGATCGGCCCCAGGTTATCTAGAGTCACTAAAGCAGCAGCAGGCCCTCGCACATAATGTTTTAGATGGTCAGATCAGCAGGCGCTTGCTCCAAATGTTTTTGAGGGGCACCAGCAGGCCATCAATCATAATTTTTTAAGGCTGTGTATGATGCCCTCCTTTATGTGTAACAAAGGGTGTATTGGAGTGCCAGTTCCTTGTAATTTTTGGCAGTCCTTTCACTTAGTACATAGGCTTTATGAGTATAGGAGTCCCACTACCTGAACAATTGTAACTATTTTTCCTCTAAAATCGATTTTATCATTGGTTTTGTGCGTATTAGTGTCAGTCTGTAAAAGTGGTAGTCCAAGATGCATCCAGACATCCTCCCCATGCTGTTCCCGAACCATTTTGGTGGTGTTTCCATCAATTTCTGACCTTTTCCTATGAACCAGGCACCCTACCCTCTTCAGAGCATGGGGTGCCTGGTTTAATGCTCAAGTTCTCCCACTGACTTTCATTATACTCGGGTGCTCGGTAGAGTATTATATTTTATTATACAGCAAAGGTCCACAATCAGTTGGTCAGGAGCCACTTGTTACAGTCTTGGGTCATCATCATATATACTGGCAATTTACATTATTCCAACTCTATCTTAATCACCAACCAGTGCCAAGTTGGATGGCATAACACTATTTCAAATTTTCCACTGTAATGTCTATGATCACGTTTACAATTTTATATATTTTTTTATCTCAACATTTAAAATTTCTCTCCTACATTTTTAAGTTCACAGTTGTTTGTGATCATCCCTGAAGGTTGAATGCGGCTAACAAGGTACAAAAGGTTAGGGACTTCTTTTCTATAGGCAGCAGTCTACAATAGATTATCCTCTGTGACATGTGAAGAGCACTGATATATAAACCACTAATCTGGATATAATTATTTAATTCTATTAAAGTTAGAATCCATACAGTGAATGCCGAAATAAAATCAATCAACTAATAATAATAACTTTGTTGGTGTTGTAGGCATGTCCCCCATTTTTGTCTTGCATATAAAAGACGTGTGCCGGCTGTGCCAGTAATGCAGCCCACAGTTTTCAGGCACCGACCTGAATGGGTTAGCAGTCTGAAAGATACGGAGTGGAGGAACGGAACGGAAGGCCACGGAAGCACTACAGAGAGTTTATATAGCATTTCGGTCTGTGTCTCTGCTCCGCAAAAAAAAAATAGAACATGCTCAATTCTTTTGCAGTGCTGACATAACACGGACCGATTCAAGTTTAATGGCACTGCATCCATCAGCGCTGGCAACACATGAGGTGCCCGTGCATTGGGAATCGAAATGCATAGTAAGGATGGCACCCTTAAAATGCTGACATTTTGGTATGCAAAGTACTAGTCTTTATAATTACTGTTTAAACAAAGAGATTTTTTATTTTCATCCAACGTCATTTGTCTCCTCTAGAATCTAAAACTGTCTCTTTTATCCTCTAGCTTGTATGCTATAGTTTAAAAAATTTAGCTAATAAAGCATAAACCCAACCTCGCATGCCTGTATTTCTTCAGATGACACCTCTGACATCTGGTAAGTGCAGAAAATGTATTTTGCAATCTCCAAACTATCATTAAGGTCTTGACTTCAGAAGCTATGGGAAATAGTGTATGCTTTTGTACAGTATAATTACTGCTCAGATGATGTTTCAACACATGTGGGAGGGAGGAAGAGACATTGCTGTCTGTTTTATTCTTAATAAAAAAAATACAGTTCTTTAACCCTTTGTTAACAACATTGTTTCATACATTGGTCTTAGAGCTTGTTCACATCAGCATTATGTTTTCTGTTTCTCTGGAAGTGGATCCACTAAGCGAATTGAATGATGGATATGAATGGAACATCTTCCATTTCTATCAACCATTTATTGACTTCAGTGTTTAAATAAATGGAAGCTGTTTTCCATCACGTTTCTGTTCTATTATGTTTCTGTTATTTTTTTGTGGAGTACTTTTTCTATCGTCAACAAAAGCTGCAACCTTATGGAACAGACAGAAACTGAGCATAAATAATGCCCAAAATAACTAATTCAAACACATGGGTGTTAAAATGGGTCCATTTTTTTTACCATTCGTTTCTGTTCTTCTGATGAAGCAAAAATACGAAAACACAATATTGATGTGAATAAGCCCTTAATCCAAAGTGTGCTGGAGCTAGGCTATGTTCACATCACATTTCTATCATTCAATTAGCAGATCCGTTTAAGAGATAAGCTAAAAACACTCCACTTTTTTGTCTAGTAAATTAAATTAACATTCATAGATACAGTAGATCACAAAAGTAAGCACATCCCTCACATTTTTGTGAATATTTCATTATGTTTTTTTATGGGACAACACTGAAGATATGACACTTTGACACAATATAAAGCAGTCAGTGTACAGCTTGTATAACAGTGTAATTTGGATGTGCCCTGAAAATAACTCAACACACAATCATTAATGTCTAAACCACCGGCAACAAAAGTCAGTACACCCCTAAGTAAAAATGGCCAAATTGTGCCCAATTAGCCATTTTCCCTCCCCAGTGTCATGTGACTCGTTAGTGTTACAAAGTCTCAGGTGTGAATGGGGAGCAGGTGTGTTAAGTGTGTTATTGCTATCACACTCTCTCATACTGGTCAATGGAAGTTCAACATGGCACCCCCTGGCAAAGAACTCTCAGGATCTGGAAAAAAAAAGAATAGTTGTTTACATAAAGATGGCCTAGGCTATAAGAAGATTGCCAACACCCTGAAACTGAGCTGCAGCACGGTGGCCAAGACCATACAGTAGTTTAACAAGACAGGTTCTATTCAGAACAGACCGCACCATGGTTGACCAAAGAAATTGAGTGCATGTGCTCAGCGTCATATCCAGAGGTTGTCTTTTCAAAATAGATGTATGAGTGCTGCCAGCATTGCTTCAGAGGTTAAAGGGGTGGGGTCAGTCTGTCAGTGCTCAGACCATACGCCGCACACTGCATCAGATTGGTCTGCATGGCTGTCGTCCCAGAAGGAAGCCTCTTCTAAAGATGATGTAAAAGAAAGCCTGCAAATAGTTTTCAGAAGACAAGCAAACTAAGGACATGGATTACTGGAACCATGTCATGTGGTCTGATAAGACCAAGATAAAATAATTTGGACAGGTGAGGAGTACAAAGACAAGTGTGTTTTGCCTACAGTTAAGCATGGCGGTGGAAGTGTTATGGATTGGGGCTGCATGAGTGCTGCCGGCTGTGGGGAGCTACAGTTCATTGAGGGAACCTCCTTTCGGAAACTGGGTCGCAGGGCAGTATTCCAACATAACAACCGCAAACACACCTCCAAGACGACCACTGCCTTGCTAAAGAAACTGAAGGTAAAGGTGCTGGACTGGCCATGCACGTCTTCAGACCTAAACCCTTTTAAGCATCTGTGGGGCATCCTCAAACAAAAAGTGGAGGAGTGCAAAGTCTCCGACATCCACCAGCTTTGTGATGTTGTCATGGAGGAGTGGAAGAGGATTCCAGTGGCAACCTGTGAAGCTCTAGTGAGCTCTATGCCCAAGAGAGTTAATGCAGTGCTGAAAAATAATGGTGGCCACACAAAATATTGACACTTTAGGCACAATTTGGCTATTTTCACTCACTGTACTCACTTTTGTTGCCAGCGATTTAGATATTAATCGTTGATTATTAAGTTATTTTGAGGGCACATCAAATTTACCCTGTTATACAAGCTGTATACTGACTACTTTACATTGTATCAACGTGTCATATCTTCAGTGTTGTCCCATGAAAAGATATAATAAAATATTTACAAAACTGTGAGGGGTGGACTCACTTTTGTTAGATATTGCATGTTCCTTTTTTAACAATGAAGTCTGTGTATAATGGATGCCCATAGATGCCCTTCCCTTGGCATTTGTTTGTATATGTTTTTAATGTATGTGCTAATCAGTTAATAGAAACATGATTCATCAGATTCCACCTTTCATTTTGACAGCTCTTTTGGAAAAAGAAAGGTGGAATCTGATTGGTTGCTATAAGCAGCTAAGCCAGTTCTACTTTACACCAGTTTGATAAATCTCCCCCTAAGTGCTTTCAAAAATATTGTTGCATCTTTGCCTCTCTGTGTACTACAAATTAAATCTGTGCCAGGTTCTGGTAATAAGTTTAGCTCATATATAAACCAACAAACCCAATAAGACCCAACCGATATTTAAAAAGTGCTGTGAGTGGTGTAAAACCCCAAAAAGTTACAAGATTCTTTTGACTATTTGATGTCATAATAAGTTGACCATGATAAATTCCACCCTTTTTCTTCTAAAAGTCTAATATTTAACACAATGTGCACTTTTTACCCCTATCCCCTCAAATATTGCAAGATCTTGCAAATAGGGTCCTCATTTGTCTTGTTGTAATTATTGACTTATCTGTTGCTATGGTATTTATGACTGTTTGTACACGAACCCCTGAACTATGAAATGCTGCGGAATATGTTGGCGCTATATAAATAAAGATTATTATTATTATGACTTAGACATTGATGGTTTCCTCCAGATATGTTGTCAATATCAGATTGGTTAGGGTCCAAAACCCGACCCCCCACTGATCAGCTGTTTTGAGTTGCCAGTAGTGCCTAAAAATATACAGTGAACATAGCCAGAAGCACAAAGTTCTGTCCGCTTGTAGAGGACATGCCGGGTTACCACAGATCAGGCCTCACAGAATTGAATAGAAGCTGAGCTGCAGTATGCCAGCATTGAAAATGACTTACTGGACACTGCACTCCATTCACTGTATAGTTTCAGCACCAGCAACTCCCCGAAACAACTGATTTGGAACCTTAACCCCTTAGTGACCACCCATATATCTTTTTTACGGAAATCTCTAAGCTGGGCCACCACTTTTTAATGGTGACCCAGTCCAAGCGCTGCATGGGTCTCGGCTGTCACATGAGAGCCACGCTCCTGCTATAACAGCACAGACTGGCAGGAGTGTGTGCCCGGCGCATGTAAAGTGCTGATAGAGGGAGAGGACTCCCTCTGTCTCCAATAGGCTCCCTGCCAATACGATCATGGAGTGCCGATAATGCGTGTAAATGCTGGCTAGGGTCTGATGTAAGCCCCAAACTAGTCTTGAGTAGTTTCTAGCAGGTTTTGCCTCTCTGGCGCAGCCTTTTGGTCAATGTCAGTATAGCACTGACATTAAAATGCAATTCACTATGGGAATAGTGCATTGTATATTAAGATCAATCGAAATGTTGTCTGGTATAGTGTCTTGTGGGACTATTAAGTGGTAAACAAAAGCAAAAAAAAAACACATTAATTAAATTAAAAAGTTCCAGTAAAAAATGCTTTTTATCCACTGAAAATGCGCTTTTCAATGAAAAAAATTTGCAAAAAAAAAATCTCCCCAATTCGTTTGGTATCTCCATGTCCATAATGACCCGCACTGCAGAAATATCATGCAAATTATCGCCTATGGTGAACGCCATAAAAAAAAAATGTAAAAAGAAATGACAGAATTGCTCATTTATACTTAGTTGACACTGAAAAAACTTAATAATGAAAAAGTGTCCTTTACTCCAAATTGATACCAATGAAAACTACAAGTCATCTCACAAAAATGAAGCCCTCACACAACTCCATAGAAAGAAAAAAAAAAGTTATGGGTCTTGGGAAGCGACAATGCAAAAAGATTTTATTCCTTAAAAAAAAGGGGTTTTATTTAACAAAAGTAGTAAATCAGGGGGGAAAAAAACATGTATTTGTTATCGCTGCAATTGCACTGATCCAGCGAATAAAGATATGTTATTTATACTGTCATAAAATTTATAACGCAAAAACTCTGTGGCAGTATTGCTGTTTTTCCCATCTACCTCCCAGAAAGAGTTAATAAAACTTAATCAGAAAGTTATGTGTACCACAAAATTGCACCATTAAAAACTACAACTTGTCTATCAAAAAACAAGCCCTCATACAGTTATATATGCAGAAAAATAAAAAAAAGTTATAGCTCTTGGAATGCGACGATGAACAAAAGAAGAAAAACGCTTGGTCAGTAAGGACCAAAACAGGCTGGTAACTTAGGGGTTAAGCAGTAGCTTGTGGAAGCAGGGGTTGAAAAACACTTATCAGACATTAATAGCAAATCAATGTATAAATCTCTTAAAAGGGCATATTGCAGGGAGATGTCATGAATTACTGTATTTTGGGTGGTTGGGGGGGTACAACCACTGTCCTTTTTTCATGACAGAGTGCCTTTCATAGAACTGCAGCACTGAATCATTCAAGTGAATGAGGATGAAATACAGTTCTCACGCAGTACCAGTTTGAGAGTTATATAATATAGAGAAAAATATAAGAGGCCAATGTGCTACACTGCGGTTATTATCCTACAAGGAGTGTGGTCGAACCCTTTAGTAAGTTATTTCACATACTGGAAATGTAATTTACCATGGTAGAAAACCCCTTTATTGTTATTTAACTTAGAGGGGTTCTCCAGGAATTACGGTAATAAAATAAAATTGCTGAAAATAGCTAAATACGACTTTAAGATAAATAAATTCCCGAATAGCATTTTTTATTGATAATGGCTTATTTACTCTAGGGGGTAATCATCGGGAAAAATAAAATAGCTGCTGCCCTATTAGCACATTCAAAATCTGCCCTATTCTCAAAAAAGGACATGTTACTTCAAAGCAGTGAACTAACCAGCTGTCTCAGGTCTTCTCACTGCTTATGAATTATGATCCTACACACAGCTGATAACATATCTGATAATAACTTCAGCTCTGTGTGAAGAAAGGAACTAAATGAAAGAGCAATAAGAGCAATGAGGACAGACTGGTGGGGGATGTGGTAATGTCACAGAGTTCACACAAGCGATTCTGCTCATTAGCCACATCCTCCACCAGTCCATCCTAATTCATGGCAGGCAGAAGAGTTAGATGAACTGAGACAGCTCTATAGCTCCTTGCTCTGAAGTAACCTGTTACATTGTAAGACTAGGGGGGATTTTGCATGTACTAATAGGGAAGTGGCCATTTTATTTCCTCTGATTGCCCACTAGAGAAACAAGCCACTATAACTAATAAGTGATATTTGTGTTTATATTAAAGTAATTAGGTATTTTCAGTACATTTATTTTATTAATTCCTGTAGAACTAAATTAATATTCAGTGATTTTGCATTAAAGCATATGTGCCATGTGTGTACATGAGGAAAATCACTATACCTGGCCATTATTTGACATATACTGCATTTTTTTAGTTTTGAACTTTGCATGCACATCTATAGTTGTTAACTTTCCGTTAGCTAGTTGATGGAGACTAGCTGCTATTATGTCTCCCATAGACTACACATGGAGAAAGCAGGAGATACTGCTCCCAAGCTCTCTCTTTCTCTCTCACTCTCTCACTCAGTAGAACCATATGAGATATCATATGCCCAAAACTGAAAAGCAAAATACAGTAAACTTTCAGAATGTCTTTACTTTGTCTCTTTGACCAGTATTTATATTTCCAGAGACACTGTGTGATAGATATGTGTACCGTACATGATTATGTGACTACAAAATTCTATGAATTTTCCAATTATTCTCTACAAATTGAACTGTAAAGATGGATTTACAAATAACTGGTAATACAGATTTTGAAAAATGTCTTATTTCCAAATATGATAAATAAAAACAGATTAACTGTCAGAAAAATATACTAATGTTCTTAAATGTCTGCATTAAAATGTATTCAGCAAACAAAGCTTTCTGGATCTAGCTCTTTTGCATTTGTTTAAATTGAAGCTCAATGTGTGAGATACATTTAAAAAGAAAATTATATAATGCAGAACTTGTCATCATCTTTCTTAATTTATTTCCTTGAAATGACAGATTTATAAGCGGTAGATCTGCCTCTCCAATGTCTGGATAACACAGTAGCTATGGAAACAGGTGTTAAAGTGCTATGAATTTCAAGTTACAGCAATACACTGTACATCACGTCCTCTCCTGACACGTTATTTTATATGCTGACCAATGCTGTAGCATTAATCTGACTGATTTGTACAGCTTTATAATGTAACTTGTCCTAGAGAAAAGGAACATTATTCATGGAGTGCATACTTTATGTGTGGATTATCTGACTTATAATGTATTTTGCCATTTAAATTACCAAAGCAATGATGTCAAATATTTAAGGCCTTTATGGGATACACCTAAACATTATTTGTCACAATAATGAAGATTTTCAGTCAGATTATGTGTTTGTTACATTGCATAATAATTATAGACCCATGAGCCTATTTAGCATACATTTTTTATTTCAGCTATAAGTTACTGTTTCTCATTTTTATTAATAATAGTTGATGGCTGTATTTTAATAAAAAAATACATGTTTGCGGACAATAAGCTTCATGCTATTTATAAAGACCTTAATAAAACTTGCAAAACTAAGCCCAGATAAGTTGTTACATACTATTTCAATTGATAACTCTTATAGGCACAACTCAACTCTTATACATTTCCTGTTGCTGGGCTGCATTAAATTATAGATATGAGTAGTGTTGTACCTGTCCATTAGTTACATAGTAACGTAGTTTATAAGGCTGAAAAAAAAATATATCTGTCCATCAAGTTCAGCCTGTTATCTTGGAAAGGTGATCTAGAGGAAGAGAAGAAACCTTCAAGAGGTCAAAGACAGTTTTCCTCATTTTAGGGGGGAAAATCCTTTCCCGACTCCAATCTGGCAATCAGAATATCTCTGTGGATCACCACCCTATCTCTAGTAACTATAACCTGTAATATTATTACACTCCAGAAATACATCTAGACACCTCCTAAATCGAGTTTACCATCACCACCTCCTCAGGCAGAGAGTTCCATAGTGTTACTGCTCTTACCGTAAAGAATCCTCTTCTATGTTTGTGTACAAACCTTCTTTCCTCCAGACGCAGAGGATGTCCCCTCGTCACAGTCACAGTCCTGGGGCTATATAGATCATTGGAGAGATCTCTGTACTGACCCTTCATACATTGTTTATTTCTGTTATACAATGCTAACATAGTAACATAGTTTATGAGGCTGAAAAAAACCACAGGTCCATCCAGTTCAGCTTGTTATCCTGTAAGTCGATCCAGAGGAAGGCAAAAAAAAACTCTGAAGTAGAAGCCAATTTTCCTAATTTTAGCAGAAAAAAATCATTTCTTACTCCAATCAGGCAATCAGAATAACTCCCTGGATCAATGACCCTTCTCCGGAAATCTAATAACTGTAACCTGTAATATTATTACACTCCAGAAATGCATCCAGACCTCTCTTGAACTCTTTTAAGGAGTTCACCCTCACCACCTCTTCTGGCAGAAAGTTCCATAGTCTCACTGCTCTTACCATAAAGAATCCATTTGTGTAGAAACCTTCTTTCCTCCAGAAACAGAGGATGTCCCCTCGTCACAGTCACAGTCATGGGGATAAATAGATATGGGAGAGATCTCTGTACTGACCCCTGATATATTTATATATAGTTATTAGATCTCCCCTTAGTTGTATTTTTTCCAAAGTGAATAACCCCAATTTTGATAATCTTTCAGGGTACTGTAGTCCACTAATTCCAGTTATTACTTTAGTTGCCCTACTCTGAACCGTCTCTAGCTCAGCTATGTCTGCCTTGTTCACAGGAGACCAGAACTGTACACAGTACTCCATGTGTGGTCTGACTAATGATCTGTAAAGTGTCAGGACTATGTTCTCATCACGGACATCTATGCCCCTTTTGATACACCCCATAATCTTATTGGCCTTGGCAGCAACTACCTGACACTGGTTTCTAGAGTTTAGTTTGCTGTCCGCTAAAATTTCTAGTTCCGTTTCCATGTACTGTAAGAGTTACCCAGTGTTTTACCATTTAGTATGTTCTGGTGACTTGTATTGTTCCTTCCTGTGTGTATAAGTGTTGAACCTCATCTGCCACTTCTCTGCCCAAGCGTCCAATCTATTCAGATCCATCTGTAGCAGTATACTTTCCTCTTTCACAGTTGAGTATGGTCCGCAAAAACTGATATTTTACTGTGCAAGCCTTCTACAAGATGATTAAAAAATATATTGAAGAGAATAGGGTTCAATACTGACCCTTGTGGTACCCCACAGGTGACGGTGACCCAATCTGAGTGTGTACTGTTAATACTACAATAAAATTTAGACTAGCACATTCAGAATCACAGATGCATATCCATATCAAGCTAACATGCAGGAAGCAAACAAAAAAAGGTATAGCAGTACAATATTTCACATACAAACAAAAAAACTGAGAAATAAGGATCAATCTAACTTAAAGTGGTATTATACCTACTATATATGAAAAAAATAGAAGCTCTTTGCTCACAATTTTGATCAAACGTGTGTAGGACCCATCTACCAGGAATCAAGGTGGCTTCTGCAGATGGGTCCCTAACACTAACAGAACTGCCTCTCTTGGGCTTGACTAAGCCTACAATATTCAGGACAGTGTACTGTTAATAAGCAGCTTCTGTTTTCTATTACTAACCCAATTATTTACCCTTGTACACACATTTCCCCAGTCTAAGCATTTTCATTTTATGTGGCACTGTATCAAATGCTTTGGAGAAGTCAAAATATATGACATCCAACAACTTAACCCGGTCTAGTCTAGAACTTGCCTCCTCATAGAAACTGATTACATTCATTTGGTATGACCAATCCCTCATAAAGCCATGCTGATACAGTGTTAACTGCTAATATCATTGAGCGACTCCAAGATAACATCTCTTAGAAAACCCTCAAAAAGTTTACCCGCGACAGATGTCACACTTACTGGCTTATAGTTTCACACCTATGTTTTTGTCCCCTTTTTGAATAGCGGCACCAGATTTGCTATGTGCCAATTCTGTGGATTTCCCCCTGTCATTGTAGAATCCTTAAATATCATAAATAAGGGTCTGTCTATGATGTTACTTAATTCTCTTAGCATAAAGGTGTGTATGCCATTTGTAGCCTGTGATTTGTCTGCTTTTTGACTATATTTTTATGACGTCGCTCCACTTCTTCCTTGGTCAGACAAGTCACTTTTAATGGGGAATTTACTTTTACATTCTGCATTTTATCAGACAGTTCATTCCCCTCAGTGATTTCAGTGGAGAAAAAAAAAATTAACAATAGATTTTGTTCTCCTCATTGCTCTCTACAACTCCTCCATCATCACTCTGTCATGACCTTCAGGTTTAAACTTTTCACCATTTATATTATTGAAGTACATTAGTTTTACTTTCTTTGGCAATGAGTCTCTTTGTCTCCAGCTTGACTGCTTTTATTTGTCTTTTATACTGGTGAAACTCTAAAAATTAGAATAACGTGAAAAGTTCATTTATTTCAGTAATGTAACTTAAAAGGTGAAACTAATATATGAGATAGACTCATTACATGCAAAGTGAGATATTTCAAGCCTTTATTTGTTATAATTTGGATGATAATGGCTTACAACTTATGAAAAGTCACAATTTTGAGGTACCTTTTGCTCAGGGGGTATGGATTAATTAGCTGACTAGAGTGTGAGCCTAGAATATTGAACCTTTTAACAAAATTCTAATTTTAATCTGCAATAATGCAATTCCTTTTCATTTGCATTACTGAAATAAAGGGACTTTTGCATGATATTCAAATGTTTTCAATTTTCACCTGTATATTCTACCTTCCTGTTTTGTCATTTATTGCTCACTTTACATTTCCTTTTATCCATTGCTCATTTTACAAAGACTTGCAAACAAACACTTGTAAACTCACAAAACTTGCATTTTCAGTCTGTTTATATAGCTGCTACTCCCAGACAACTCCAAATCTGACTGCTGATTTTTTTTTCCCCTCTGTATTCTGTTAGACAAGGCTGACAATGCTGTATTGCATGGATATAGCAGTAATTACAGTATACAGTTTATCAGTGGTGTGTCTAGGGTGTTTGGCACCCAAGGCAGGTCCTTTCTCTGGCACCTACCCCCCATACTTAAAAAAATTGTGCAACCTTGCAATAGCATTGCCCTCATTGTACAACTTTCACAATAGTTATGTCCATATATGTGCCCCTTAATAAAATCTACATTGTGCCCCCTCATGGTAGTAATGCCCATATTGTGCCCCATTAAAGTCCTTAGCCCTTCATTGTGCCCCTTTCACAGTAGTTATGTCCTCTCTGTGCCCCCTTCACAGTAGTAATGCCCATTGTGCCTCCTTCACAGTAGTAATGCCCATTGTGCCCCCTTCACAGTATTAATGCCCACCCTGTGCCCCTATAATAGTTATGCCCCCTTACAGTAGTTATGCCCTTTCTGTGCCCCCTTCACATTAGTAATGCACTCTGGGACCCCTTCACAGTAGCAATGCCCATTGTGCCCCCTTCATAGTAGTAATGCCCATTGTTTGCCTTCACAGTAGTAATGCCCATTGTGCCACCTTCATAATAGTGATGCCCATTGTTCGCCTTCACAGTAGTAATGCCCATTGTGCCCCCTTCATAGAATGAAATCATCCTACTGGCTGGGCGTGGTGTCATCATCATTAAAGTACCTTTTAATGTCCGACTTTTATATAAAAAGTACAGCTACAGATCTTTGATTAAGAAGCTACACTAGCTCTGGTAACTCCTAAGCTGCAGGATTTCAGAGCTCAGATATGTGGAGTTACTTAAATATTTGTGTCATTCTGGCTACTACAGACCTCATTTTAAACTACTTAAAGACAACCTGTTACTAAGAAATGCTGTGTAATCTGTAGGAAGCATATTTTAGAGCAGGAAGAGTTGACCAGATTGATACATAGTTTTCTGGGGAAAGATTAAGCAAAACTTAAATTTATTCAATTTATTACAATCTTTTTCTTCTTGTATACTACAAATTACAACCTGTTCTCATTGTTATTAGGTTGATTCCGAAGTGAAAGGTCACTGGTTCAAATCCAGGAGCAGCCATGAAGAAGAAATATCGGAGTCAACAAGATGGCTCACATGTGGCTCATATTCTTCATAATAGTGAGATCACAGACGTCCATGCAAGCACCGTGTAACGTGCATTACACAAGGCTGGAATGGTGGCCCAAAAAAAGTGAGAAAGCCTATCTTCAACAGTGTACAATAGAAGATAGAAAAAGGGAGAATTGGAGCAATGATACGAAAGTCAATAGACTGGGCTCTGATGGGTGCAAATGGGTCTGGAAGAAACAAGAGAAAAGGGGGCTAATGAATTGAGAAATTGAAGGAACTCTCAAGTTCGGTGGAGGAAGCCTGATGATATGGGGTTGTTTCACAGCCAAAGGCATTGGATACTTGACCAGGATTGATGGTGGTCTCAATGCTGAGCTATATGGGAGTATCCTACAAGACAAGTTACTTCGTACACTTGAGTCCCATGGGTTTGAAAATTATGAAATAGTGTCCCAGCAGGACAACGACTCATATGCACAAAGTATATGTTGAGATTGGCGAAGAAATGGTTCAATGACACAAGAAACCTGCCGTAGAATGTGAGCAAAACTACTTCCCTACTATACTCACTTTTATATGCCTTACTTTAGTAAAGTTCTACATCAAAGTTGTATTTTCTTCTCTGTTTGACACATGTGCTATGGCCTGACACCACATGCTGTAGCCATAGGGAATAGTGATGAGCGGCAGGGGCAATATTCAAATTTGCAATATTTCGCAAATATTTTGTAGTATATTCATCATATATTCGTGAATTCGCAAATTCAAGATTATATCCTTAATTGCAAAAATCGGCAATGTAGTATTTGCGTAATGCAATATGTGAAATATAGGCGTGGGGTAGGCAACTGTTCTATTGGTTGCTAGGAATGTTGCTAAGCTGTGACAAAGCCTTTTCATTGGCCCACAAGCTAGAAAAAGGGAGGGATGATCACCTGAAATGTACTGTGTTAAAAAATAAAAAAACGAATATTCGTCATTATGAATATATAGCATTTTATTAAAAATATTCGGGAATTCTTGAAGTGCTGATATTCGCGAAAAAAAAATCACTTTTCAAATATTTGCGCTCAACACTAATAGGGAAAGCAAACACCAAAAAAGTATTTTATATTTTCTACTTAGCCAACAGCAGAGTATGTTTGTCTGCTTGCTTTACTATCTTCAGCTTGCCCGATAATTAAAATTCATTGCTCCCTGTTAAGTGTGAAGGTTTGATTATTGTTTGCTATATTTGGATTGATCCAGATTATTTACTAGTGTTGATCGCGAATATTATAATCGCAAATTTTTATTGTGAATATCGGCACTTGCGAAGATGTAGAATATAGTGCTATATATATTCGTAATTGCAAATATGCTAGATTTTTTTTCATCAGTAACCTCTCTTCTTGCTTGTGGGCCAATGAGAAGGCTGCAATATCTTTGTCTGAGCTTAGCAACATCACTAGCACCCAAATGAAAAGTTGCCTACCCCTTTACTATATAAGAACCTTCCCAGCAGCCATTTTCTGCTGCTTTTTGCAGTTCTGAGAGAGAGGGCAGTGACATTGCTGTGCTCTGTGCTTTCATCTGGATCCTAGTGAGAGATAGTGAAGGTTAGATAGTGATATGGTGTAGCTGATAGGTTCCAGTGCAGGGTGTTAGGTAGTGTGATAGGAATTAGGCCTCTTTCACACTTGTGTTGTCCGGATCCGGCGTGTACTCCACTTGCCGGAATTACATGCCGGATCTGGAAAAACGCAAGTGTACTGAAAGCATTTGAAGACGGATCCGTCTTCAAAATGCTTTCAGTGTTACTATGGCACCCAGGACGCTATTAAAGTCCTGGTTGCCATAGTAGGAGCGGGGGAGCGGTATACTTACCATCCGTGCGGCTCCCGGGGCGCTCCAGAGTGACGTCAGAGCGCCCCAGGTGCATGGATGACGTGCCATGCGATGACATCATCCATGCGCCTGGGGCGCCCTGACGTCACTCTGGAGCGCCCCGGGAGCCGCACGGATGGTAAGTATGCTGCTCCCCCGCTCCCCACTACACTTTACCATGGCAAACAGGACTTTAGCGTCCCGGCAGCCATGGTAACCACTCTAAAAAAGCTAAACGTCGGATCCGGCAATGCGCCGAAACGACGTTTAGCTTAAGGCCGGATCCGGATCAATGCCTTTTAATGGGCATTCATTCCGGATCCGGCCTTGCGGCAAGTCTTCAGTTTTTTGGGCCGGAGCAAAAAGCGCAGCATGCTGCGGTATTTTCTCCGGCCAAAAAACGTTCTGTTCCGGAACTGAAGACATCCTGATGCATCCTGAACGGATTTCACTCCATTCAGAATGCATTAGGATAATCCTGATCAGGATTCTTCCGGCATAGAGCCCCGACGACGGAACTCTATGCCGGAAGACAATAACGCAGGTGTGAAAGAGCCCTTACTGTTTCTCTGCTGTCTATACATACTACAGACACAGTGCTGTGATGTCACGAATCAGTAATATCTACTCAGACCTGATAAAATGTGAAGTTGCATATATTGCACAAAAAATATGTGCATCATTAGTGCTGATTTGCGCAAATGCAAAAATAATGACTAGAGATCACTAATTCTTAAATTTATTGGGAATATTATGCGAAAGATTCACAAAATATTATGAAAACTAATATTTCCTATGCTGCTCATCACTACTATTTACTAACTTTATCTGATCAATATCTGCCCTGACCCATACTGCTCATTGAAATATATTAGTGACTGTTCCAAGGAAAAGACTCTGGGATTCCTTCTACAAAGTCCTTACTATTATGATGATCATTTTAAATCAGCTAATGAAAAAGTGTGACAGGTCTTGAGGTTGAATGGACGCCAATTCCTGTAGATATATTATATAACTTGGTGGTGGCTGTTGCAGCAGCCATGGCCACAGATGATTGACATGTTCAACAAATACATATAAAAATGGCCTAAGGTGTCCGCTTTTGGCCTTATTGAACGTACAATAAGGAGTCACTGAATTTCATGCATTACGAGCATGAAGCTAGTTAAACAGCAACTGACCGTTGTGTTAAGTATCACTAGTTTGGTTAAGAATAAAACATTTCAACCATCCTACCTAATTTCCCGATACAGCTGTCTGCTTTTATGGTGTGTGTGGTGTTAATATCTTTCAGTTGCTGTTTTTTTCAAGGATGGAAAGGCAGTTGCTAAGCATTTCTAAATGACAGCCCCAGGGTTCATTAAAAATATGGCAAACATTTGCAAAGCTCATTAAGTGCAGTTTTTTTTCCTGTATGTGTATCAGATTCCTCCTCTGCATGTTATGCGTGACCAAACATCTATTAGCCTTAATCCCATTGATGAGCTTCATACATTCAAACCGGCAATTAGACAAAACAAAAGAGATATTTATTGAGATAATCACATAAGGACATTCATATTGGTCTTGGCTCCTACAAGATGACAGATTAATTTCCTCTTATTAATCTATATCTGTTAGTGAGTGCTTGCTTTGTTCAATTATATGATGGCATTTTTTTGTGTGTATTGGAATTTCAGTAGCACTAGAAATACACATTTCTATTGTACAAAACATTTTTTATAATAGATGTATGTTAGCAAAAAATAAAAGGTAATCCTATTGAAAAATTACGAGACCTTCCAACGAGACCTAAAATAAATTGGCTGACAGCCTCAGTCCAAGCCAGGGACATAAAAATTTATTATAGTTTGTTTCTCATGGTCGTCATCACTAGTAATGGATGAACATTGGCCGGGACGATTCGCAAACGTGATTGAGATCAAATGTTCTCGAACCGGAAATTTGCGACGGGCCCCATTCACTTTAATGGCAGGCGAACCTGAAAAACCTTCAGGTAATATTTGCAGCCACCAGCTACTTACAAGAAGTGCACAAACCGTCCCACAACATGGACGGTGACATACCAGAGTGGGATCAATGGCAAAAATTCCCCCAAAAATATGTATCTTAATCAGGGTCCATTTGTATGCGTCTTAAAGGGAAACTCTCAAAATTATGGCCTGCTGGAGCCTAGAAATTTTTTATTTTAGGCCACAGGAGTACAGGCCCCAAACATTAGGCATTTACTGGACAGAAAACATCAAGTGATTATGTGGCTGGAGGTATATTAGACAGTCAATGGATATCAATTTTACTGCAGGCCCGTAGACTACAGCCCCACAAATTATTCATTCACCATACAGAAAAGAACAATTGATAATGTGGCTGGAGGTACATTAGGCGGCCACCGTATAACAATTATACTGTTGGTCAGTTAGATTACAGGCCCCAAAAATTATGCATTCACCGTACATAAAAGACATTGACTTCCTTTGTATTAAATTGTGTTCGAGCACCCGAATTATTCGGCCGAACACTCGGATCTGCCGAGCATAGTGATGCTGCACAATACAAATGCACTATATAGAAATTATATTATAGGTATATCACACCCCTGCCTCAATCAGTTTTTTGGGGTGTAACTGGTATATCCCACCAGTTGCAATTAGTTGTTCCAATAGCGTTTGTCCCTCTGTATAGCTGTGGTATCTCAGAAGAATCGCACACAAATGCTTCACAATACAAATGCACTATATTATACTTTCTATGTTAGTATAAGTATATCACACCCCCTCAGTATGTCATACCTATCGATAGCACACCAATACCAGTCCTTAAAAGGACTTTTGTGGCCCTATTAGCTAGCATTTGGTGTCTCTAACAGTCGGTCCCTGTTGCACACAGCAACCTCTCCCTACACTGGCAAAAGACTGAATGTAAAATGGCAGCCAGATCAGGTTTATTTATAAAGTAGGGGGTATGTCCATGTGCTGAAATGTCTCAATTGGCTGTCCTGTTCCATCTGATGGATGTTTCATGGGTCTTAGTTCGGCACAATGCAAAATAATATGGCGTCGTTGGACATCTTTATATGTTCACCTGTTCGGGAACCGCGAACAAGCAAAGTTCGCTGCAAAACGACCGCCGGGCAAACTTCAAGGCTATCTCTACTGTCATCACATGTGTCCCTGTTGATGCATCCCTATCATTTTTTATGTCATGACAGCACTTGTATTTCATTGAATATGAATGTTCATCGTTTTTCAATCTAATACTCACAGTCCTCTTCCTTGAACATAATGTGCATTCCTTAGGGTAAATTCACACCCCATTTTGGTATACTGTCCATATATTTGTCTTGTTTTATATGTAGTGTATGTGCCTTTACCTGGCATTTAAACACTCTCCTTTGCACCTGGTAGCCTCCATCACATGGTCTGATATGGGTGTGGCTTACAGTCTGGCTTTGTTCACATTGCACTAGTTGTCCTGCTGGGCGGTTGTGTGGAAGCTTGGCTGTGAGCTGGATTACATCACCTTCAGACCTTGTTCACACCATAGGTAGCGTAGTGGTAGGACCCCTTGCCATGCTGAGAGCCGTGACGTGGTGCATGTGGGCTCCGATATCTTCCTGACAGGAATATATTGGCAAAAGTCTCAGCTTTTAATATCTGCATTTATGACTAGCCAGTATAGTCAGTGGCATATCCGTTTGGTGCATTTTTTCTGTGATTTATGATTATATTTTCATCCGCACAATGCACCGTTTTGTGTAGGATGCCTTTGTGGTGCATGTGGACCGCGCCGACATCCTCCACCGTATGCAAAATATTTTTTGCTGGGGATAGTCGTTTGCTGCGGTCCACATGCGGTGGGGCTGCTCCCCCAATGAAAAACACGCTATAGTGTTAGGGGTTGAGCAGCTCCCCCAGATTTGCCACTATATTTCTGTGTTTTTGTCTTGTTTTATATGTAGTGTATGTGCCTTTACCTGGCATTTAAACACTCTCCTTTGCACCTGGTAGCCTCCATCACATGGTCTGATATGGGTGTGGCTTACAGTCTTGCTTTGTTCACATTGCACTAGTTGTCCTGCTGGGCGGTTGTGTGGAAGCTTGGCTGTGAGCTGGATTACATCACCTTCAGACCTTGTTCACACCATAGGTAGCGTAGTGGTAGGACCCCTTGCCATGCTGAGAGCCGTGACATGGTGCATGTGGGCTCCGATATCTTCCTGACAGGAATATATTGGCAAAAGTCTCAGCTTTTAATATCTGCATTTATGACTAGCCAGTATAGTCAGTGGCATATCCGTTTGGTGCATTTTTTCTGTGATTTATGATTATATTTTCATCCGCACAATGCTCCGTTTTGTGTAGGATGCCTTTGTGGTGCATGTGGACCGCGCCGACATCCTCCACCGTATGCAAAATATTTTTTGCTGGGGATAGTCGTTTGCTGCGGTCCACATGCGGTGGGGCTGCTCCCCCAATGAAAAACACGCTACAGTGTTAGGGGTTGAGCAGCTCCCCCAGATTTGCCACTATATTTCTGTGTTTTTGTCTTGTTTTATATGTAGTGTATGTGCCTTTACCTGGCATTTAAACACTCTCCTTTGCACCTGGTAGCCTCCATCACATGGTCTGATATGGGTGTGGCTTACAGTCTGGCTTTGTTCACATTGCACTAGTTGTCCTGCTGGGCGGTTGTGTGGAAGCTTGGCTGTGAGCTGGATTACATCACCTTCAGACCTTGTTCACACCATAGGTAGCGTAGTGGTAGGACCCCTTGCCATGCTGAGAGCCGTGACGTGGTGCATGTGGGCTCCGATATCTTCCTGACAGGAATATATTGGCAAAAGTCTCAGCTTTTAATATCTGCATTTATGACTAGCCAGTATAGTCAGTGGCATATCCGTTTGGTGCATTTTTTCTGTGATTTATGATTATATTTTCATCCGCACAATGCTCCGTTTTGTGTAGGATGCCTTTGTGGTGCATGTGGACCGCGCCGACATCCTCCACCGTATGCAAAATATTTTTTGCTGGGGATAGTCGTTTGCTGCGGTCCACATGCGGTGGGGCTGCTCCCCCAATGAAAAACACGCTATAGTGTTAGGGGTTGAGCAGCTCCCCCAGATTTGCCACTATATTTCTGTGTTTTTGTCTTGTTTTATATGTAGTGTATGTGCCTTTACCTGGCATTTAAACACTCTCCTTTGCACCTGGTAGCCTCCATCACATGGTCTGATATGGGTGTGGCTTACAGTCTGGCTTTGTTCACATTGCACTAGTTGTCCTGCTGGGCGGTTGTGTGGAAGCTTGGCTGTGAGCTGGATTACATCACCTTCAGACCTTGTTCACACCATAGGTAGCGTAGTGGTAGGACCCCTTGCCATGCTGAGAGCCGTGACATGGTGCATGTGGGCTCCGATATCTTCCTGACAGGAATATATTGGCAAAAGTCTCAGCTTTTAATATCTGCATTTATGACTAGCCAGTATAGTCAGTGGCATATCCGTTTGGTGCATTTTTTCTGTGATTTATACTGTCCATATATGCCAACTTAACCACATAGTTTATTGGGCAAACATATGCAAAAAAGTATTTTTGGCATACAGTTGGTCATGATAAGCAGTAATAATCTAAGTGTATCATATTTCCTAGGGGAATTAACACTGGGAGAATCATTTTAGAGAAGAATTTGTTTGCACTTGTAGATGGTAGATTAAATAACAACATACAATGTGAATCAGCTGCTTCTAAGGCGACCAGTATATTGTCATGTTTTAAGTGGGGCAGGGATGTAATATTACCTACCACTTTACAGAGCGTTGGTGCGACCTCTTCTGGAATATGAAGTTCAGTTCTGGGCACCAGTCCATAGAACGGATGCTCTGCAGCTGGAAAAGTACAGAGGAGAGCGACTAAACTGATAAGGGGCATGGAGGGTCTTAGGTTTTTTTTATTTAGCCTAGAGGAGAGATGTCTAATGGGGAAGATGATTAGCCTATATAAAAACATAAATGCACCGTACAAAAAATATGGTGAAAAGCTGTTTCTTGTAAAATCTCCTCAAAAGACAAGGGGACACTGCCTCTAACTGGAGAAGAAAAAGTTTATTCTCCAGAAGCGTCAAAGCTTCTTTACTGTGAGAACGGTGAATCTGTGGCATAGACTTCCTCAGGACGTGGTCACAGCAGGAGCAGTGGACAGTTTTAAAAAGGGTTTAGATGAATTCTTAAAAGTAAACAACATTAATGCTTATGGAAACATGTAGAAATCTGTGTCTCGCTCCCCTTTTTAAAAATTCTTTGTCCCCACCTATCCCTTGTTTGAACTTGATGGTATTAACTACACGTTGGCCGCAAAGTTTTTTTAATACAACTATATACAAAAAGGTATTTGACTTTTTTGTAATTGCAGTCACTTACAGGCATATGCAACTGTATAGACGAACAGTTGACTATTTCTGCTTATTTGAAATTGTCCCACTAGTTATAAACAGTGTACCTGGCCCATTTACAATGGTGAGACAGAGCAGGCAATGATCAGGAATGAGGAACATTCACATCTCATCATTGCCCACTCAATAGTTGCATTCATATGCAGCAATCATCTCCTATGTATGGGGATAAACAACCACTAGTACAGTTTCATTGTTTCTCTGCTGTACATTCCTATTCTCAGGATGATGTGCTGCTGACAAATGAGTTCTGGTGCCAGATAAAAGATTAACAGTATGTATTGATACATATATTCCCAATAACTGTCCGAATCCGCAATGCTTTGTAAAAGGGCCTTTATTTAGGGGTTTTCTCGTTTGCATAGATGATTAAATTAATTCAAAGCCATAAATGTAAAAAAAATAGTTCTTCATTTTCTATGGCTTTCAGTTTTATTTTATTTTTACAAACATTTTCTCATTCTTAGTATTAAATAAATTATTTGGTCCTTGGTTGAGAATAATTAGACCTTTTATTTTATTTTTATATTCATAGTCAAAGGGCCTTCTGTGTTCAATAATAAAGTGCATTTATTCATTTTATGAGTTCAGCTCAGGGTATTCTTCAAAATGCTAGCATTTACTGAGAAACGCTAGGGCAAATAGTTATAATTTGATTCAAATTATGCTATTAGTGTAAAGATGTTAAAGAATAAATTTGACTTTTGCGTGCTGCTGATTCTGGTGTGAATACAGCTCTTAAAATATTGAGTGGATCTAGACTTGTCAGTATAAAATTAGTTCAGCATCATGCCTTTATAGATACTATAATAAATGGTACTTGTGCTAGGGTCCGTGAAGCTTTTTTTTTTTTTTTTATAAATATATATATTATATATTTCTGTGCAAAAATTACTTTTTATATTTTGTTTCAGCACATGATTATGCTAATAGGATATTTTCTTCTGTTAGAACCCAACCTTTTCAATTGAAATATTCCCATAATTGCGGATGTCTGACAGTGCTATTGAATAATTGTGTTGCGCTCTTTTTTAAATTATACTAAGTGCATAATAATTGTCAAGGACTAATATCTTTGAGATTTTAGAGTTGGACAAACATGTTCTCTAGAACAGAGTATTTTTTTAACTTAGAGGATAATAAACCCTATTGCATGATTATAATGTTTGTAAGTAGAGATGAGCGAATCGAAGCTGACGAAGTGGAATTTGATCCGAATTTCGGGAAAAATTTGATTCACATTTTTTCCTAAAATGGCTGCTGCACGTGTGAGGACATAGAGCAAGGAACTCTGGGAAGGCGGGATCACCCATAATGCTATGCATGCAGCCAATCAGCAGCCAGCCAGCCATGTGATGTCACAGCCCTATAAATAGCCTCAGCCATCTTGGATTCTGCCATTTTCCAGTGTACTCAGTACAGAGAGAGATGTCAGCAGGCGCTGGGGACAGTGCTAGAAAAAACTTCATTCTGCTACAAAAACGATTTACAAGTGCAGGGAAAGATTATTCAAGGTGTAGGGAAAGGATAGGGAGGAATCAATCCACAGCATTTATGTTGAGCAAGGTTCAGTCGGAGAGGTTACAGCCTGGTTAATAGGAACAATCTGATTAGATCTTGCTGCACTGACTGGGGACCCAAATTGACATTATACAGCTCTGTAATTCCATCAAACCGTTCTTGTTATTAAGGTGTTACAGCCATTAACAGGGTTTATTACAAGGAAATATTTCTACAGTATGTCTAATTTACCCTTGTGTGGTGCAGTTATATGTTCTAAAGCATTTTTTGGATTGTATTAGTGGGAACAAAGGGCTTATTAGCCGTTGTGTGGTGAAGTGCTAAAATTACAGCTCCTTTTGTCTTATATTAGTGGCAAATGAAAAATATATTTGCCGTTCAGCGGTGAAGTTATATGTTTTAAAGCCTTTTGTGGCGTGTATTAGTGGCAAAAGAAAAATATATTTGCCGTTCAGCGGTGCAGGTATATGTTCTAAAGCCCTTTTTGTCGTGTAATAGTGGCAAAATAAAAATATATTTTCCGTTCAGCAGTGCAGTTATATGTTCTAAAGCCTTTTGTGGCATGTATTAGTGGCAAAATAAAAATATATCTGCCATTCAGAGGTGCAGTTATATGTTCTAAAGCCTTTTGTGGCATGTATTAGTGGAAAAAGAAAAATACATTTGCCGTATTTATTTGATCTAACAGTATGTCCGGTAGAGAAGTGCCAGGCCCTGCACAGGGGAGTGGCAGAGCCCTAAATGTTTCTGGTGCAGGCACAGGTCACACAGGTCACACTAGAGTAAGGGGCCGTGGCAAAAGGGTCACTTCGAGAGGCCTGAGCTCCCAGTGTCAGCTAGCGGTCGTGTCTTGACCAGCAACCCAGGGGTTCTTGAATGGTTGACTCGATCTTCGAATTTGTCGCAAGTGACATCAGACACCCCAGCAAAGAGTCAGTGGGTTTGTCAGACATAACCCTTAGTTGGCATGGCATGGGAGCAGGCCCACCTGTCCTCAACCTGCCTCTGTCATTTTCAGTTCCCTCAGCCAGAGAAGTATTGTATGCTGTGGGCTAAGCTCCACTATACAGTGAGTATGAGCTACTAGAAGACGATAAGCAGCTACTGGCAAGTCAAGATGTGAAAGAGACATCCGAACGCTTCCTCCACTAGGCGGGCAAGTAATGATGAGAAGAGTAGCATGGGAGCTGGTGTTGTGAGTGGTCAGAGCCAGAGATCGTTCCTGACCCAGAGATCGTTGAGGAGGACATTAGTGATGTGCAGACAGTACTCGATGATGATGATGTACAGTGGCGTACACACAATCCATGGGGCCCCGGTGCGAAACTGATCTATGGGGCCCCCTCCCCATCGCCCCCCCCAACCTGCCTCCTAGCCCCCCCCCCCCCCCACCCTGCCTCCTAGCCCCCCCCCCCCCCCCCACTACCTCCCCTACCAGTGGTGTAACTATAGTGTTATGGGCCACAGTGCAAACATTTTTCAAAGAACCGGCAGATTTTTTTACTAAGGGCTCTTTCCGTGCGGCTAATCCACGGCGTGACTGAGTGCCAAGCCCCATTCTAGACAGCAGAGACACAGAGCAGTGACATGATTGACTGTGATCTTTTTACTACAAAATCACGGTGACAACTTTATGTCTCTGTGATTTTGTAGTAAAGAGATCACAGAGAGGCACGGAGCATAATCAGTCATGTTAATGCTCTGTGTCTCTGCTGTCCGGAACGGGGCTTGGCTCTCATTTACGCAGCGGATTCCTTGCACGGGATCCGCTTGTGTTAAAGAGCCCTAAGCCCAATGCATGGCTACACTCACCTAGTCCTAATAAAATCTGGTCCTACCTCATCCAGGGTGTCGCTGGCGTCGGCGTGATGTCCGCTGGATCCAGAACAAGGTCCCTGTGGTGAGAAAAAAAGAATAATCACATAAGGAAGGGATGGTGACTGCCCCTGTGAAATCACCAGCTGGCCTGTAAGACTGAGCCATGCCAATGTGTAGCAGGGTAATCTAGGACATTTCCCCTAAGTGCAACCACATGGTACTAATGCCCACCTTGTGGCCCCTCACAGTAGTTATGCCCACCTTTGTTCCCGTCACAGTAATTATGCCCAGATATGTGCCCCCTCATAGTAGTTATGCCAAATATGTGTCCCCTTACAGTAGTAATGCCAGATTATGTGCCCCCTCACAGTATTAATGCCAGACTATGTGCCCCTCACCTAGTAACGCCAGATTATATGCCCCTTACAGTAGTAATGCCAGATTATGTGCCCCTCACAGTATTTATGCCCAGTTATGTGCCCCCTCAAAGTAAATATGCCCACATATGTGCCCCCTCAGAGTGGTTATGCCAGATTATGTGTCCTCTCACAGTAATAATGCCAGATTATGTGCCCCTTCACAGTATTTATGCCCGGTTATGTGCCCCCTCAAAGTAAATTTGCCCAGATATGTGTCCCCTCAGAGTGGTTATGCCAGATTATGTGCCCCTCACATTAGATATGCTCACATATGTGCCCCTCACATTGGTTATGCCAGATTAGGCTCCTTTCACACTAGCGTTCGTCGGTCCGCTCGTGAGCTCCGTTTGAAGGAGCTCACGAGCGGACCCGAACGCCTCCGTCCAGCCCTGATGCAGTCTGAATGGAGCGGATCCGCTCAGACTGCATCAGTCTGGCGGCGTTCAGCCTCCACTCTGCTCGCCTCCGCACGGACAGGCGGACAGCTGAACGCTGCTTGCAGCGTTCAGCTGTCCGCCTGGCCGTGCGGAGGCGAGCGGATCCGTTCAGACTTACAATGTAAGTCAATGGGAACGGATCCGCTTGAAGATGAGCCCATATGGCTCAATCTTCAAGCGGATCCGTCCCCCATTGACTTTACATTGAAAGTCTGAACGATCCGCTCAGGCTGCTTTCACACTTAGAATTTTTTCTAAGTTATTAATGCAGACGGATCCGTACTGAACGGAGCCTCCGTCTGCATTAATATGATCGGATCCGTTCAGAACGGATCCGATCGAACGCTAGTGTGAAAGTAGCCTTACATGCCCCGTCACAGTAGTTATGCCTTCATATGTGCCCCCTCATAGTTATGCCTTTATATGTGCCCCCTCACAGTAGTTATGCCACATTAGGTGCCCCCTCAAATTAGTTATGGCAGATTAGGTGCCCCTCAGTAGAGATGCCAACTTTTGTGCCCCCTCACTCTAGTTGTTCCCATCAATCCCCCCCCCCTCTGCCCCTCTGCCCCCTGCCCCTCTGCCTCTCTGCCCCTTTGCCCCCCTGCCCCCAGTCTGCAGCATTAGAAAAAAAAATTCTTACATACTTACCTTCTTCCCTGATGAGAGTAGGCAGCTTGCCGGGTTTTTAGGTCTCCTCCCACAGTGACAGGCAGCAGCGCGATCTGGGGCCAGCAGGGGGAGCTCCTGAGCTCTGAAGATCAGTGAAGCAGGGAGCAGAGAGGTTTCCCTGCTTCACTATAGAAACGGAACTGCCGGCCGTGTGTGTGTGAGTGCGTGCCCCCCGCCCCCCCCTCCCTTACTTGACCCTCCGGCCCCCCCACCCCCCATATTATACATGTAATGGTGGCATGGAGCGCTCTGATGGGGCCCGAAATTGCCACTGTACTTCATGCCGGGCCCCACCAGAGCGCTCCATTACACGTGAGTACAGCGGGAGCCCTGCCAGCGGCCTGGGGGGGGGGTCCACAGGCGGCCGGGCCCCCTGGAGTGCCGGGCCCGGTCGCAACTGCGACCCCTGCGACCCTGGTATGTACGCCACTGATGATGTAGCTGATCACACTTGGGAACCGGGTGACGAAGGGACTTCATCATCATCAGGAGAAGAGGGTGGCAGCTTGCCCGTGAGGCAGCAGCGGAGCCAGCAAGTCGCTAGCGTGGCTGGGAGTCAGCAGGGTGGCAGCAGTGGGAGGTCGGGAGCCAAACGTGCCCGGGGTAAACCACCTGCTTCACGGGAGCCTAAATGCCCAGGAAGTAGCAGTGCACAGGTTCAAGGATGCAGCGGCGGTAGAAGTCAGTCACTGCATAGTGTTGGGGGTAAAATCACCTAATTAGCGGTGTGGCAGTTTATTGCTAAGCCACCAGAGGAGGTGAACATGGCCATATGTAGAATCTGTGGGAAAAATGTGAAGTGTGGCCAGGGTGTAAATGTTGCCACCATGGCCCTGCGTCAACATATGCAGCGTAACCATAAAGTGGCCGGGGAGAAACGTGGCTCCGATGTGGTGGTCCAGCCTGCTGCAGCAACCGCTGCATCACCCAGTGGCAAGCACTTGATTTCAGGCAGTCAAGGATTCACCACCTCAGCCGAAGGGAGCTGTCAGTCCTTCCCATCATCTGCTAGTCCTGATGCTCCTGCTCCTTGCCCTCCTACTCGTAAGTCATTCCATCAGAAATCAATCACTGAATAATTGCCAAGAGACAACAGTATGCGTGCACTCATCTAACGGCGCAGAAGCTGAACAAGCTCCTGTCGAAGTTGCTGGTGCTGAAATCCCTCCCTTTCCAAGTAGTGGACTCTGCACCTTTCAGAGAACTGATGGCTTGTTCCGAGACGAGGTAGATAGTCACAAGCTGTCATTTCTTTGCCAAAAAGGCAGTACCAGCCCTGCACACACATGTAGAACAAAAGGTGGGTCAGTCCTTGAGCCTGTCGGTGTCTGCCAAAGTGCACGGCAGCGCTGACATGTGGAGCTGTAACTACGGTCAGGGACAATACATGTCCTTTACTGCCCACCGGGTGTACGTGGTTCCTGCACACCCACACCAGCAACTTGGCCCGTAGTGTTGAGCGCGAATATTCGAATAGCAAATTTTAATCTCGATTATCGGCACTTTGAGATTTCGTGAATATTTTGAATACAGTGCTATATATTTATAATGACTAGAGTTGAGCGGACACGTGGATGTTCGAGTTCAAAGGGTTCGGCCGAACTTCACAAAAAAGTTTGAGTTCACAAAAAACTTGACCCCGAACCCGAACTCCATTGAAGTCAATGGTGACCCGAACTTTTGAGCACTAAAATGGCTGTAAAAATGTCATGGAAAGGGCTAGAGGGTTGCAAATGGCATCAAAATGTGGTTAAGAGCATGGCAAGTGCTCTGCGAACAAATGTGGATAGGTAAATGACTTTAAATAACATTTAATACGTAAAAATAAAAAATAAAAAATCTTGATCTAGGAGGACGAGGTCCATATGGAGTAAAAGGTTTAGGAGGCAGTGGATGTGGCGGTGTAGGTGGACATATGCAGCGTAACCATAAAGTGGCCGGGGAGAAACGTGGCTCCGATGTGGTGGTCCAGCCTGCTGCAGCAACCGCTGCATCACCCAGTGGCAAGCACTTGATTTCAGGCAGTCAAGGATTCACCACCTCAGCCGAAGGGAGCTGTCAGTCCTTCCCATCATCTGCTAGTCCTGATGCTCCTGCTCCTTGCCCTCCTACTCGTAAGTCATTCCATCAGAAATCAATCACTGAATAATTGCCAAGAGACAACAGTATGCGTGCACTCATCTAACGGCGCAGAAGCTGAACAAGCTCCTGTCGAAGTTGCTGGTGCTGAAATCCCTCCCTTTCCAAGTAGTGGACTCTGCACCTTTCAGAGAACTGATGGCTTGTTCCGAGACGAGGTAGATAGTCACAAGCTGTCATTTCTTTGCCAAAAAGGCAGTACCAGCCCTGCACACACATGTAGAACAAAAGGTGGGTCAGTCCTTGAGCCTGTCGGTGTCTGCCAAAGTGCACGGCAGCGCTGACATGTGGAGCTGTAACTACGGTCAGGGACAATACATGTCCTTTACTGCCCACCGGGTGTACGTGGTTCCTGCACACCCACACCAGCAACTTGGCCCGTAGTGTTGAGCGCGAATATTCGAATAGCAAATTTTAATCTCGAATATCGGCACTTTGAGATTTCGTGAATATTTTGAATACAGTGCTATATATTTATAATGACTAGAGTTGAGCGGACACGTGGATGTTCGAGTTCAAAGGGTTCGGCCGAACTTCACAAAAAAGTTTGAGTTCACAAAAAACTTGACCCCGAACCCGAACTCCATTGAAGTCAATGGTGACCCGAACTTTTGAGCACTAAAATGGCTGTAAAAATGTCATGGAAAGGGCTAGAGGGTTGCAAATGGCATCAAAATGTGGTTAAGAGCATGGCAAGTGCTCTGCGAACAAATGTGGATAGGTAAATGACTTTAAATAACATTTAATACGTAAAAATAAAAAATAAAAAATCTTGATCTAGGAGGACGAGGTCCATATGGAGTAAAAGGTTTAGGAGGCAGTGGATGTGGCGGTGTAGGTGGAAGCGGCGGTGGAGGAGAAGGAGGAGGTAGACTACACAGTTTTTTGGTTTACATTTTTGTTCTGTTTAAATTAGGGCACATGTGCTAACCCCCTCCAGTCGTGTTAAACAAACGTTCAGACAATACACTGGCAATACACGTAAAGGGCAAGCTCAGGGCATGTGCCCAATTTGGAGACCCATCAGTCAGTATGTGTAGGTGTGTGCACACATACTGACCCACCATGTCACACGTCCCCGTGATGTTCACGATCCAATTGGATATCTTCTCTATCAACTTTCGATGTTCTTTTGTGCACCTACCATGTTGATTACGGTTAGTGGCGAATCAGGGTTCCACGCCGGAGAGGGAGTGTGAGAAAGGGATACCACATCCAAGGAAGGTCAATGGATGAAATTAAATGTGATCGAGCGGAAATGTGGGAGAAGTTATTAAAACTGAAGAATCGAAGGAAAGGACGGGGCGCGCGGAAATTACCCACTACCGACTCAGGGAGGTAGTGACGATAAATAACAATACAGGACTCTTAAGTTGCCCTGCTATTGGAATTAGTAATAAAAAATTATAGGGAATGTCACTGGGGCATTTTGGATTTGGAAACGTCAGGAGAGGCCCTGCTGCTGCTTTGTTGACGCTAGATAACTTCTGCCTGATCGAACGTCCCTGTGACGTCCTCGATCCATTTGGATATCTTCTCTATCAATGTTCTTTTCTGAGCCTAGCATGTTGATCACGGTTATCGGCGAATCAGGGTTCCACGCCGGAGAGGGAGCGTGAGAAAGAGGTCAATGGATGAAATTAAATGTTGATCGGGCGGAAAAGTTGGACAAATTATTGAAGCCGAAGCTTACAAGTAAAGGAGGTGGCGCTCGTCAATTAAATAAGAATTTTTTAAATTTAATTCCCTGTCACCTATGCAGAGCAGGGGTGTGTGCACGGCAAAATGTCACCTGACAATGTACCGTATTTTTCGCCCTATAAGATGCACCGGCCCATAAGACGCACCTAGGTTTTTGGGGAGGAAAATAAGAAAATTATTTTTAACCAAAAGGTGTGCTTTTGGTGGGTTTGGAACTAATGGTGGTCTGTGGATGGCACTATTACTGGGGATCTGTGGATGACGGACACTGTTATGGGGGGGATCTGTGGATGACGGACACTGTTATGGGGGGATCTGTGGATGACGGACACTGTTATGGGGGGATCTGTGGATGACGGACACTGTTATGGGGGGATCTGTGGATGACGGACACTGTTATGGGGGGATCTGTGACGGACACTGTTATGGGGGGGATCTGTGGCTTGCACTGTTACAGGGGGATCTGTGGCTGGCACTGTTACAGGGGGGTATCTGTGGATGACACTGTTACAAGGGGGAATCTGTGGATGGCACTGTTAGAGGGGGGATCTGTGAGTGGCACTGTTATATATGTGCCACCCACAGACTCCCCAACCCATAACAGTGCCATCCACAGACCCCCCCAGCCCATAACAGTGCCATCCACAGACCCCCCCAGCCCATAACTGTGCCATACACAGATGTCCCCCCAAAAATGTAATCCACAGATCCCCCCCGCCGCTCCAGTATACAAATATAATGTCTTATTCAATTAAAAGTTATTACACATGCCCCCCAACTCCTAATAGTACCGTACATCCTAACCGCTTCAGTACAATGCAGGCAGGCCGGGCAGGCGGCGCGTCACTCACTGACGTTGCTTGCCTGCACCGCCTGCTTCATTCATAAAGTAGGCCTGGCAGGCACGTGACATCAGGGAGTTACGCTGCCGCCTGCCTGGCCTGCCTGCATTCTACTAAGGCCCCCAGCTCCTCCTCCCAGTCCCTCCCCCCGCTCTCGCATATACCGCAACCAGCGATGTAAAACTGCCAGCATTCGCCCCATAAGACGCAGGGGCATTTTTCCCCCATTTTGGGGGGAGAAAAAGTGCGTCTTATCGTGCGAAAAATACGGTAACAGACATTTTTTTTTAATTTATGCCCTTGTCACCTATGCAGAGCAGGGGTTTAATCATGGCAAAAATGGTCAAATGTCATCCAAGAATGTAACAGACAAATTTGTGAAATGTTTTTACCTGTCTACTAGGTATAGCAGGGGTATATCACATTCAAAAATTGGTGAATTTCACCAGAGAATGTAATAGACAAATTAGTGAAATGTTTTTACCTCTCTACTAGGTATAGCAGGGGTATATCACACCCAAAAATTGGTGAATTTCACACCAAAAATTTAACAGACAAATTAGTGAAATGGCATAAAATAAAATATGTACAAATAAAAAATAAATCTTGATTCATGAGGTGGAGGTCCATATGGAGTAGGAGTTTGAGGAGGCGGTGGACGTAGCAGTGTTGGTGGAAGCGGCGGTGGAGGAGAACGAGGTAGCCAACACTGGTTTTTGGTTAAAATTATTATATATTTTTTTAAATTAGGGTATACTCCAAAAGAGTGAGGAATATCCAAATTACAACAATGAGCAATTGCGCTGTAGTATAACAATGGCTGGGTAAGGCCAATATACATGTCTATTCTGCGCAAGGTACGGACAAGTCCTGCGGGATCCATGCCTGTGTAATTTTAATAAACGTGAGCTTGTCCACATTGGCTGTGGACAGGTGGCTGCGCTTGTCTGTGATAACGCCCCCTGCCCTGCTAAACACACGTTCAGACAATACACTGTCTGCAGGGCAGGCCAGCATCTCCAAGGCGTAAAGGGCAAGCTCAGGCCATGTGCCCAATTTGGAGACCCAGAAGCTGAAGGGGCAGACCCATCATTTAGTACGTGTAGGTGTGTGCACACATACTTCTCCACCATGTTGTTGAAATGCTGCCTCCTGCTAAGACGTTCCATATCAGCTGGTGGTGCTGATTGTTGTGGTGTGCTGACAAAGCTTTTCCACATTTCGGCCATGCTAACCCTGCCTTCTGAGGTGCTGGTGGTGCCCCACCTCTTCCTCCTCCTCTGCCTTCGACTTGTGCTTCCACTGTGCCCCCGCTGTCAGGTGGAAATGCCACCAGCAGCGCGTCTACCACCGTGCGCTTGTACTCGCGCATCTTACGATCACGTTACAGTGATGGAATTAAGGACGGTACGTTGTCCTTTTAAGGGGGATCCAGCAGCATGGCCACCCAGTAATCAGCACAAGTTAGAATGTGGGCAACTCTGCGGTCATTGCGGAGACACTGCAGCATGTGTGCCAGGCTGTCCATAGGCGATGACAAGCTGTCCCCTGTGGGAGGTGTATCGTCTGTGTCCTCTGTATCGCCCCAGCCATGCATCAGTGATGGTCTTGCGGTCCGCCCGGCAGTCGGTTTGCGGCGAACTTTGCGCATTCGCGATTTTGCCAAACATATGGTGATATTCGCGCCAGCCATATTCTTTTACATTGTGAAGAACTTTGACCCATGACACATCCATCATGTGGTACAGGACAGCCAATTGAGACATTTTAGCACATGGACATACCCCCTACCTTATAAATAAACCTGATCAGCAATTTTACATTCAGTCTTTTGACAATGTAGGGAGAGTTTGCTGTGTGGAGAAGGGACAGACTGTTAGGGACACAAATCGCTAGCTAATAGGTCCACAAGAGTCCTTTTAAGGACTGGTATAGGTTTGCTATCGATAGGTGTGACATACTGAGGGGTGTAATATACTTATAATATACTTTCTAACATAGAAAGTATATTATAGTGCAATTGCAGCAGTTGTGTGCGGTTCTGGTGTGATACTGCAGCCACACAGAATGCTAAACACTATTGAAACGCTATTGAAACAAATGATTTCTACTGGTGTGATTTGTCTGCGTTTTTGCTGCGTTTTACCACATCTACACAGAGTGACAGACACTATTTGAAGAAATAATTTCTACTGGTGTGATTTACCAGTTTCCCCCCAAAAAAACTGATTGAGGCAGGGGTGTGATATACCTTCTTTTACAAATACTGCTCTTCTATAGGGACTTTTGTCACAGGGTAATTTTGAAAATGACAGGCAGAGGAAGAGGCAGGCCATTCCGCAGGGGTGGTAGGGGTCGGGCAGGTGCACCAGGCCGGAGCCTAAGTGGAAAGTTGCAGAAGGTGCGTGCGATTTGTCAAAGGACGCACTAGACTTGGCTGAGTGGCTCACTCAGCCTTCTGCTTCTGCACCCTCCTCATTCTCTCTATCTGCACCTTCTACACTCTCTGCTGTGTCCACCCCCAAAGACACCACCACCACCACCATATCCCCTCCGCTCGAGTCAGAAGAATTTTTTCCCCATACATTCCCAGACCTTACCGATGTTCAGTCATTCTTGGCATCGGATCAGTAAGAAGAGTTATCAACGGTCGCCACCCAGCAGTCTGACGACAGTACCCAGATCAGCCCATGGAGGGTGGTCCCCGCTGTTGCTGCCTACTCCGAGATCTCTAATGTTAGTGGTGGTGAAGGTGACAAATCCGATGATGATGTGTCGATGGATGTCACGTGGGGGCCCACAAGAGAGGAAGAGGGGAGTTCAGAGGGAGAGACAGAGCAGCAGATAGGGAGGAGAAGCAGGCAGAACTTACAGTGCACAGGAGGCAAAAAGCAGACTGCTAATGTATCTGGAACAAAACATCCAATATACACGGTGACATCTGGTGCTCCTAGGGCGCCGGCACATGGCTCCGCAGTGTGGGCTTTTTTTAATGTGTCCGTTGCTGACAATAGTGTTGCCATCTGCAGCTTGTGCTGTCAATGCATAAGTCACGGTAAGACCAACACTCACCTAGGGACGACCGTCTTAAGAAGGCATCTGGCGTCCCATCACCGAGCCCAGTGGGAGCAATACCGTCAGAACCCACAAAGCCACACTCCCGGCGCTTCACGTCCTTCCTCTTCTCCTCTCTCCTCCCATTTATCCTCCACTCCATCTTCCATCGTGCCATCATCGCGTTCATCTGGCAAAAGGCAGGCTTCCTTGCTCCAAATATTCAAGCGAAAAAAGACGATGACGCCGGATAACCCTCTTGCCCAATGGCTGACAGCTATATATTAGTTTTTTAGAATATTTTCTCACGCGGTTGGTCCTGCAACAGTGTCCGCCTCTGCCCCTTTATCCTCCACCGTGTCATCAGCCTCCACTGTAGGGACCATTCACAGTGCTTCTCCAGCATACCACATGTGCAGAGCATGGCAGTGTCACGCTGTTCTGCACTTCGTTTGCATGGGCAAACAAAGTCACACAGGGGTAGAACTGCTCCGTGTCCTTCATCAAGAAATCGAATTCTGGCTTTCTTCACGACAACTCAAAATTTGAACCATGCTGTCGGCACTGCGTCAAAATGGGCTGAGCCATGCGCACTGCATGGCACACGTGTTCAATCTGGTTGTCAAACGGTTCCTGAAGTCTTCCACCAATCTGCAAGACATCTTAAAAATGGCCAGGAAACTTTGCATGCACTTCATCCACTCGTACACCACATAGCACAACCTCCTTGAGCTGCAGTGGCAGAACAGCATCCCCCAACATAGGCTGAAATGCGATGTTTCCACCCGTTGGAATTCCACCATCCATATGTTAGACCGACTATACGAACAGAGAAAGGCCATAAACGATTTCTTAATGATGCAAGCAGACAGGAGTACTCTCCTGTGTTACTTCGATGTCAGCCATTGGCAGCTCATGCGTGACACCTGCTGTTTGCTCAGTCCCTTTGAGGAGGCCATGTTATTTGTCAGTCGCCAGGACTACGGGATGAACAATGTCATTCCATTGCTTCACGTCCTGGAACAGATGCTGGTAAATCTGGCTGGTCAGGTAACTGGAGACATGGTGTCTAGATCTCACGGCCACATGAGCCATGTTGGGGCTGAACTGGAGGGGGAGGACATTGGAGCACAAGCGATGTGTAGCGAAATGAGTGTTTTTTTTTTACACAGGTGACAGGAGAGGAGGAGCAGCCAGAGGAGCTACAGGACGATGAGGAAGGGGAAGCAGAGGACCCAAACACACCGTGGCAGTATGCAATGGAAATGGAGGCAGGGAGTCCCTCCAAGTCACTTGCACAAATGGCACAATGCATGCTCACTTGCTTGCATAGTGACAGCTGAATTGTCACCATTTGGAAGAAGGATGACTTCTGGCTCTCCACCTTGTTAGACCCTTGGTACCGGTCCAAAATGGAGGCCTTTTTTACCACCCGCTGAGAGGGAGGACAAACTGAACTACTATAAAGACATCCTATGTAGTGAGTTGGACGCTGCCTATGTGCGCCATCATCCATCCTCTTGCAGGTCTGATTGGGAGGGCCCTCTGCACTCACTTTCCATTGCCATGGCTGCTGGGGAGGGGTGGGGTGGCAGGAGTACTACCAGTAGTAGTCTATAGTCTACTCACCAGCAGAAACCAGAAGTTTCTGAGTGAAGGAACTAGTCACCAGCAGCAGCTAGACCTGTAGCAGGACCTGAACCAGCAGATGGTAGCATACTTGGACAGTATCCTGCCACCCTACATTAAGGATCCGCTGAACTACTGGGCAGACAAACTGGATTTGTGGCCACAACATGCAGAGTTTGCTTTGGAAAAGCTGTCCTGCCCAGCCAGTAGTGTGGCATCAGAGCAGGTGTTTAGTGCGGCGGGGGCCATAGTTACCCCAAGGAGAACTCACATGTCCACCCAAAATGTGGAGAGACTGACCTTTTTCAAGAGGAATCAGGCATGGATCAGCCAGTATTTCCACAGACCAATGCCTAAAGCATCAGCCTAGATCATCCATGGTGCCACACGAACACTTTCACAAAAGAGACCGCTTTCTTCTGGCTACCTGCCTCAGCTACTATTCTGATGCTGCCACCTGTCTGATGCCACACATCTGATGCCAAGAGCTCCTTCTTACACCCACCATTGTCAGCGGGTACTGGTTTTGCCACCCACCCCCCACTCTGTGCTGCTGCCACCTCCACACTATGTCACCTTGCTATTTTGTGGTCTCCTCATGCTGCTGCCACCTCCACACTATGTCACGTTGCCACTCTGTGGCTTCCTGATGCAGCTGCCACCTCCACAATATCTCACCTTGCCACTCTGTGGTCGCCTAATGCTTCTGCCGCCTCCACATTATGTCATCTTGCCACTCTGTGGTCTCCTCATGCTGCCTGCACCTTCACACTATGTCACTGGGTCACTCTGTAAGTCTCCTGATGCTGCTGCCACCTCCACTCTATGTCACCTTGCCACTCTGTGGTCTCCTCATGCTGCTGCCACCTCCATACTATGTGACCTTGCCACTCTGTGGTCTCCTCATGCTGCTGCCACCTCCATACTATGTGACCTTGCCACTCTGTGGTCTCCTCATGCTGCTGTCACCTCCACACTATGTCACCTTGCTACTCTGTGGTCTCCTTATGCTGCTGCCACCTTTACACTATGTCACCTTGCTACTCTGTGGCCTCCTGATGCTGCTGCCACCTCTACACTATGTCACCTTGCCACTCTGTGGCCTCCTGATGCTGCTACCACCTCCACACTCTGTCACCGGGTAACTCTGTGGTCTCTTGATGTCTCTTGATGTCATTCTGCCACTCTGTGGCCATCCCCTACTGCTGCTGCTACCTCCACATTGTCATTGTGCCACTCTGTGGCCTCTTCAAGCTGCTTCCACCTTACCACTACGTCATAGGGCCACTCTGTGGACTTCTCATGCTGTTCCCACACTCCCTACTCAACGAGCGCTGGAACGGCAATCTTTCAGGGCAGCTACACTCTGAAGACAAGGTAAGAGGGTTGAGGAAGAGGGGGACGCCCCAATAACCAAACCCGATCTTGAGTTACAAACTAACTTATACCTTGTACTACTGCGAGTGTGGATTTTGTATGCTGCTGCAATTGGAAGACTTTCTTTTCTATAACAACAGCATTGGATACATGTTATATGCAAAAAAGTTATAAGAAGATATCAAACTACTGCAAGGTCTTTATACAAATCCTTATCACAAATTTTTTATCTTTGGAGGAGGACTTTCTTTACAGGAGAACTGCACTTATTTTTCACAGAACACTTATTTAATTTTATCATATTTTACAGTCACAGGACACTGTTATACCAGATTACATCACTAATTCTTGCATAATTCTTGCACAATCTGATTTGTATATACTGTTTATCCATTTATGAATTTATCCATGTAAGCGGATCCCGGACCTCAGTATATTATATTGTTTATATTTTTAGTCATATATTATATTTTATATGTTTTAATGAATATAAAATATCCACTATAGACATACCAATTGGTGAGTGCCTGTTTTTTATCTATATATTTTCATTTGACCACATATGGGGTGTTTCTGTAAACTGCAGAATTAGGGTAATAATATTGCTGCTAACCATTGCTATGTTGTAGGAAAAATTGGATAAAAATTAAAAATCTGTGCAAAAACTGAAAATTGTAAATTTCACCTCCATTTTCCTTTAATTCTTGTGAAACACCTAAAGGGTTAACATAGTCTTCAAAACCAGTTTTGAGCAGCTTGACAGGCATACTTTCTAAAATAGGGTAGTTATGGGTGGTTTCTGTAATGTAAGGTCCTCAAAGTGACTGAACTGGTCCTTGAAAAAGTCAGTTCTGAAAATGTTATAGAAAATTTGAAAAACTGCTTCTTAAATTCTAAGCCTTCTAACGTCCTAAGAAATAAATTATGCCAATATAAAGTAGACATATAGGGAATCTTAAGTAAAAACTATCTAATGAGGTATCATTATCTGCCTTTAATGCGTAGAAATTCCAATTTAGATTTTTTCCAAACTTTCAGTACATTTTTGATTTTTTATATTATAAAGGTAAAGGTTATCAACCCAAATTTACCCCTAACATCAAGTACGAGATGTCGTGAGAAAACAGAATGGCATGGATATACAGGTCCTTTTCAAATAATTAGCATATTGTGATAAAGTTCATTATTTTCTGTAATGTACTGATAAACATTAGACTTTCATATATTTTAGATTCATTACACACCAACTGAAGTAGTTCAAGCCTTTTATTGTTTTAATATTGATGATTTTGGCATACAGCTCATAAAAACCCAAATTTCCCATCTCAAAAAATTAGCATATTTCATCCGACCAATAAAAGAATAGTGTTTTTAATACAAAAAAAGTCAACCTTCAAATAATTATGTTCAGTTATGCACTCAATACTTGGACGGGAATCCTTTTGCAGAAATGACTGCTTCAATGCGGCGTGGCATGGAGGCCATCAGCCTGTGGCACTGCTGAGGTGTTATGGAGGCCTAGGAGGCTTCGATAGCGGCCTTAAGCTCATCCAGAGTGTTGGGTCTTGCGTCTCTCAACTTTCTCTTTCCAATATCCCACAGATTCTCTATGGGGTTCAGGTCAGGAGAGTTGGCAGGCCAATTGAGCACAGTAATACCATGGTCAGTAAACCATTTACCAGTGGTTTTGGCACTGTGAGCAGGTGCCAGGTCGTGCTGAAAAATGAAATCTTCATCTCCATAAAGCTTTAGCAGATGGAAGCATGAAGTGCTCCAAAATCTCCTGATAGCTAGCTGCATTGACCCTGCCCTTGATAAAACACAGTGGACCAACACCAGCAGCTGACATGGCATCCCAGACCATCACTGACTGTGGGTACTTGACACTGGGCTTCAGGCATTTTGGCATTTCCCTCTCCCCAGTCTTCCTCCAGACTCTGGCACCTTGATTTCCGAATGACATGCAACAGTCCAGTGCTGCTTCTCTGTAGCCCAGGTCAGGCGCTTCTGCCGCTGTTTCTGGTTCAAAAGTGGCTTGACCTGGGGAATGCGGCACCTGTAGCCCATTTCCTGCACACGCCTGTACACGGTGGCTCTGGATGTTTCTACTCCAGACTCAGTCCACTGCTTCCGCAGGTCCCCCAAGGTCTGGAATCGGTCCTTCTCCACAATCTTGCTCAGGGTCCGGTCACCTCTTCTCTTTGTGCAGCATTTTCTGCCACACTTTTTCCTTCTCACAGACTTCCCACTGAGGTGCCTTGATACAGCACTCTGGGAACAGCCTATTCGTTCAGAAATTTCTTTCTGTGTCTTACCCTCTTGCTTGAGGGTGTCAATGATGGCCTTCTGGACAGCAGTCAGGTCGGCAGTCTTACCCATGATTGCGGTTTTGAGTAATGAACCAGGCTGGGAGTTTTTAAAAGCCTCAGGAATCTTTTGCAAGTGTTTAGAGTTAATTAGTTGATTCAGATGATTAGGTTAATAGCTCGTTTAGAGAACCTTTTCATGATATGCTAATTTTTTGAGATAGGAATTTTGGGTTTTCATGAGCTGTATGCCAAAATCATCAATATTAAAACAATAAAAGGCTTGAACTACTTCAGTTGGTGTGTAATGAATATAAAATATATGAAAGTCTAATGTTTATCAGTACATTACAGAGAATAATGAACTTTATCACAATATGCTAATTTTTTGAGAAGGACCTGTATAAAAGCATTCCAAAGTTATCACTACATAAAGTGACCATGAAGGTGAAAAATTGCTTGGTCTTGAAAGGGTTAAAGAAGTTGTTTAATTGAGAAAATGCATTCAAAAAATGTTTAGACCCTTTCGATTTTGTCACATTTTGTTATGTTGCGATCTCGTGCTAAAACAAAACAGAAAAAAAAAGTGTTCCCATCATTTAGCACTCAGTACTCCATAATGACAAAGTGAAAACAGAATTTTAGAAATGCTTGCAAATGTACTAAAAAGGAAAAACTAAAATCTCTCATAGACATAAGTAATCAAATTCTTTGTATGACACTTAAAGATTATGCAATATTTTTTTTTATGATTGCATGTTACTCATTTTGGGCTAAAAATCTTTTTTTCAATTGGCCTTTATTAAAAATATTCAGCTGTTCTGTCACAAAGGGTTAACTGTTTTTCTAGCTATGTGACTGGTACTTTCACTTTGTGCCAGTAATCTAATAATCCTTATCAGTAAGATAAGAATTGCTATAATAAGTGTTTATAAGGGCAGAGATAAGGAGCCCATCTGCTCCTGGTCTGGCGGAAAATACAGAAATTGCAAACATCCTAGCATGTCAGCTCTGCACAGAAAAAAGGATGCTATATTTTTAGCTCAAAATGAGTACAATGCAATAATTAAAAAAAATACCCCAAAGGTGTACATGGCCTGTAAAATGCAGCTTCTGGGGGGCTCCAACTTAATTGGAGTCCACCTGTGGTAGATTCAGTCAAGTGGACATTATTTGAAAAGACACAAGTCTGTCTATATACAACTGCATGCAAAAGTTTGGGCACTCCTAGTCAAAATTACTGTTACTATGGACAGTTAAACAAGTTGAAGATGAAATGATCTCCAAAAGTCATAACGGTATGGCCTATGAGCCAGGATCTCTCCGTAAAGAGAAATAGTACTCCCCCCAAATCCTGACCTAGGCTTCTCCCCCAGTTAAGCCAGTACTCTCTGCTCTGCACTAATTAAGGGAAATCACCCCGAAACAGCTGTCTACAGATGAGATGTTGGCTTATTTGTTATCCAAGTCATGTCTCAAGGCCTAGTTAAAGGGTTGAACATTGACTTATAGGATAGCTGTATTACATCTGGTGGCATTAGAGGCAGAGCTTGCTAGGAGCTCATTAGCATCCCTTCTAATGTTAAATATGACACATTCCCCTGATCTGAACATTATTTAAAATCTGTGGATAGACCTCAAAATATCAGCGCATGCAAGATAGACCAGGAATCTCACATAACTGAAATACTTTTGCAAGAAAGAATGGATGAAAATACCCCAAACAAGAATTGAGAGACTCTTGAGTGGCTAAAAAAAGAAGTGTGCCCACATTTTTGCTTTGAGCCCTTTTCCTTTTTAGTTATAATAAGATAAATAAATAAAAAAAAACTTGTTTTGCTTAAAATACAAAAATAATGTGTCATCTTTAACTTTGTGGGCCAGATTTATCACGACTCTGACAGCTCACTCCACTTTAACATATGGCTAAAGTCAGTTTTAGCCAAGTCAGATTTATGATCGGCCCTTTAAGACTGTAATAAATGTGGTTTGACGGTAGCAGTTTATCCGTCAGTAAGCAGCTTTACAAAAGTCGCACATCTTCACGAAAAAGTCGCACATTTTTATGAAAAAGTTGCATGTTCTATTAAAAAGTCTCATAAGATAAGCATGGTCCTCACTGGAGTGAAATTGCGACTTTTTTGCGACTTTTTAAATAGTCCCAATAGTAAATCTGTCTAGAGATTCATTTACATAAGAAAACACGCCCACTTTCAGAAAACTGGCGAGCATAGTGCAGAGCAGAAAAAAGTCGCAAATTTTTCCGCAGTTTAAGCGATTGCGCAAAAATTTGCGACTTTTTCACTCCATTATTCTGACTTGAGCTAATGATAAATCTGGCCCTATGTGTTTTGGAGATCATTTAATCTTTAACTTGCTTAACTGTTCACAGAAACAGTAAATTTGATCATGGGTGCCCATACCTTTGCAGGCCACCCTATGGTCTCACAGGTGACAAAGTATATCAAGGCAAAAAACAAGTCAAGAGAAAGAACTACCTGTAGAGATTGTGTGGAGGCACAGATGTGGAAAAGGGTACAAAATAATTTCTGCTTCACTGAAAGTTTCCAAGAGCACAGTGGCCTCTACAATTTTAAATATAATATGTATGGATTAACCAGATCCTGTGTGCAGATGGAGAGATGTCAAGAAAGTCATCTATCACTGCAGTAGTCCAACAATCAATCTAGAATTCATAGAAGCATTCCCAGAAAGAAGCCTCTCCTCAGTAAAAGTCACATAAAAGCCAACTGGAGTTTCAAAATATACTTAAAGGACTTTCAGACTGTCATAAACAATATTTTCTGGTCTGATTAAACCAAGACAAAACTTTTTGGCATCAATTATATGAGTCATGTCTGGAGAAAAACAGGTACTGCTCCTTACCTGCCCACTGCCATCCCTACAGGAAAAGCTTGGTGATGGAAGCATCCTGCTGTAGGGGTATTTTTCATTGGCTGGGACAGGGAGACTGGTCACAGTTGAGGGAAATCTTAATGGAGCTAAGTATAGAGATATTTTTAATAAAAATCTGGACCTCAGACTAGGCTGAAGGTTTACCTTTCAACAAGACAACACAGGAGTGGCTTAGGGACACCTCTGTGAATGTCTTTAAGTGGCCCTTATAGAGCCCTAACTTAAGTCCAATCGAACATGTCTAGGGAGACCTGAAAATGGCTGTCCACCGATGGTACCTATCCAATTGGCAGAGCTTAAGAAGATCTTCAGAGAAAAATGTCAGAAAATCAACAAATCCAGGTATTCAAACTTTGTGGCATCATACCCAAGAAGACTAGAGACTGTAATTGCTGCCAAAGGTGCTTCAACTATGTTCTGAGTAAAGACTCTGAATACTTATCTCAATGTAATATTTTAGTTTTTCCTTTTCAATAAATTAGCAAAAATTTGGAACACTCTGTTTTCACTTTGTCATTGAGTGCAGAATTGTGGGGAATTTTAGTACAAGGACATAGCATACCCAAAATATAAAAAAGGCAAAGAATCTTAAGACTTTCCAAATGCCCTTTATTCTCTATTAGGGCTTATGTCATAGTCAGGGATACAATGCTTTCCTCTAAGGGCAAGAACAGGGAGACACTTTGTAATTAGCTGACTGCTGTCAAAGCTATCTGAAAGGGTTTATCTCTGATAAGTAGCAAAAGGTGGAAAAAATGAGAGAATAAAAAGGAAAAAAGTAGAGGTAGGGGAGAATAAAGACATTGTTCTGTTTTTTGTTTATAGTTCAATCAAATGTCTCAAGACAAAGAAAACCATGGTGTCCTCAAGATTACTTTAAAAAAACAAAAACAAATTTGCATAAACAAACCGGATTCCCAAAAAGTTGGGACACTATACAAATCGTGAATAAAAACTGAATGCAATGATGTGGAGGTGCCAACTTCTAATATTTTATTCAGAATAGAACATAAATCACGGAACAAAAGTTTAAACTGAGAAAATGTACCATTTTAAGGGAAAAATATGTTGAATCAGAATTTCATGGTGTCAACAAATCCCCAAAATGTTGGGACACTCAACAGACATCTAGGGACCAAGGAGACCAGTTTCTCAAGTTTAGAAATAGGAATGCTCTCCCATTCTTGTCTAATACAGGCCTCTAACTGTTCAATCGTCTTGGGCCTTCTTTGTTGCACCTTCCTCTTTATGATGCACCAAATGTTCTCTATAGGTGAAAGATCTGGACTGCAGACTGGCCATTTCAGTACCCGGATCCTTCTCCTACGCAGCCATGATGTTGTGATTGATGCAGAATGTGGTCTGGCATTATCTTGTTGAAAAATGCAGGGTCTTCCCTGAAAGAGATGACGTCTGGATAGGAGCATATGTTGTTCTAGAACCTGAATATATTTTTCTGCATTGATGGTGCCTTTCTAGACATGCAAGCTGCCCATGCCACACGCACTCATGCAACCCCATACCATCAGAGATGCAGGCTTCTGAACTGAGCGTTGATAACAACTTGGGTTGTCCTTGTCCTCTTTGGTCCGGATGACATGGCGTCCCAGATTTCCAAAAATAACTTTGAATCGTGACTCGTCTGACCACAGAACAGTCTACCATTTTGCCACACTCCATTTTAAATGATCCCTGGCCCAGTGAAAACGCCTGAGCTTGTGGATCTTGCTTAGAAATGGCTTCTTCTTTGCACTGTAGAGTTTCAGCTGGCAACGGCGGATGGCACGGTGGATTGTGTTCACTGACAATGGTTTCTGGAAGTATTCCTGAGCCCATTCTGTGATTTCCTTTACAGTAGCATTCCTGTTTGTGGTGCAGTGTCGTTTAAGGACCCGGAGATCACGGGCATCCAGTATGGTTTTACGGCCTTGACCCTTACACACAGAGATTGTTCCAGATTCTCTGAATCTTCGAATAATGTTATGCACAGTTGATGATGATAGACACAAAGTCTTTGCAATTTTTCGCTGGGTAACACCTTTCTGATATTGCTCCACTATTTTTCTGCGCAACATTGTGGGAATTGGTGAACCTCTACCCATCTTGGCTTCTGAGAGACACTGCCACTCTGAGAAGCTCTTTTCATACCCAATCATGTTGCCAATTGACCTAATTAGTGTTAATTGGTCTTCCAGCTCTTCGTTATGCTTAAATTTACTTTTTCCAGCCTCTTATTGCTACTTGTCCCAACTTTTTGGGGATTTGTTGACACCGTGAAAATTTGAATCAACTTATTTTTCCTTTAAAATTATACATTTGCTCGGATTAAACGTTTGATCTGTCATTTACGTTCTATTACAAATAAAATATCAAAATATCACATCATTGCATTCAGTTTTTATTTACAATTTGTTTAGTGTCCCAACTTTTTTGGAATCCGGTTTGTATTTCCTGGCGTACTTACCTCCTGCTGTTTCCTGACTATCCTCTGCCTGCTCCTTGTGTACTTTGCTGCTCTCCTGGTATTCTGACCCCGGCCTCCTCCTGACGATCCTCTGCTTACTCCTTTGGTACTTCACGACTCTCCTGGTATTTATGACCCTGGCTTCTCCTGACTATTCTCTGCTTGCTCCATTTGTACTTTGTAGCTATCCTGGTATTGACTCGGTCCGTTCACGTTCTGTTGTTTGTCTGTCTGTTATCCCTGCACTTAGTTCAAGCTAGGGATTGCCATCCAGTTGTCCCCTGTCATTAGGAATCGCGAGGCAAGTAGGCAGGGGTAAGGGTGAAGCGCAGTGGTCACTTCCCTCCCCCCTGTGTGTGTGTGTACGCGACCATTACAATTCGCAGTTACAAGCCAGTGAGTGACTGTGTGGCCCACAGACAGTACTGTGTGCACACCATCCATACAGGGTGTCACAGACAATACCTTGCAGATAAAAAAAAATCAATTTATATAATTTATCTGTGATAAAATCACATTTGCTAGCCAGTGAGTGACTGTTTGGCCCACAGACAGTACTGTGTGCACACCATCCATACAGGGTGTCACAGACAATACCTTGCAGATAAAAAAAAATCAATTTATATAATTTATATGTGATATATTCACAGTTACAAGCCAGTGAGTGACTGTGTGGCCCACAGACAGTACTGTGTGCACACCATCCATACAGGATGCCACAAACAATACCTTGCAGATAAAAATAATTCAATTTATATTATTTCTCTGTGATATAATCGCAGTTGCAAACCAGTGTGTGTCAGGCCCACACAGACTGTACTGTGCCCACTGCCCACCACTTATATAGGGTGGCACAGTACCTTGCACGCATAGTACCATTAATCAAAAAAAAAAAAAATGACAGGCAGAGGCAGGCCACCTCGCAGGGGCCGTCGTGGTCGTGGTGCTGTGATTTTCACTGGCCCTGGAATAATGCCCAGTGTTCAGAGGCCACGTACACTGAACCCCAAAAATTTGGAGAAAATAGTTGACTGGCTTACACAGGACGCCCAATCTTCAACAGCTACCGCTAAGAACCTTGACACACCATCCTCCTCCAGCTCAGCTTTGGTAACCTATTCTCAAGTTACCACTCTTCCGTCCCGCCGCCACCACCACCACAGCCACCACAGCCGCTTCACTTGATCCCTCAGAGGAGTTATTTACACATCAGCTGAATGAAATTAGTGATGCGCAACCATTATTGCCAGAGGATGTAGATAACAGGGATATGTCTCAGTCAGGCAGCATTACACACATGTACATACAGTGTGATGATGATGATGATATTGTACCGGCTGCTGCTTCCTTTGCTGAGGTGTCAGATACAAGTGAAGCGGTTGATGATGACGATGTGTCTGTGGATGCCACGTGGGTGCCTGCTCGAAGAGAAGAAGAAGAGGGGGGAAAGTTCTGAAGGGGAGACAGAGAGAAGGAGGAGACGAGTTGGAAGCAGGGGAGGTCGTCGCAAGGAGCTAGTGGCACAGTCAGACAGCATGTATCGGCACCCGGGGTCAGCCAGACAGCACGCCAATCATCGCATGCTGTTGCCACCACCAGAATGCCGTCATTGCAAAGCTTAGCAGTGTGGCATTTTTTTTGTGTGTCTGCCTCTGATAACAGCAATGTCATTTGCAACCTGTGCCAAAAGAAACTGAGTCATGGGAAGTCCAGCACCCACCTTGCTACAACTGCTTTGCGAAGGCACATGATCTCACATCACAAATGCCAATGGGATCAACACATGAGTACAAGCAGCACACAAACTCAAAGCCACCATCCTCCTCCTGGTCCAGCATCTTCAGCCACGTCAACCACTCCTATCCTCCTTGCCCCCTCTCAACCACCCACCTCTCTGCCTCTCACCTTGAGCAGTTCCATCTCATCTACCCACAGTCAGATGTCTGTAAAGCAAATGTTTGAGCGTAAGAAGCCAATGTCACAGAGTCACCCCCTTGCCCGGCGTCTGACAGTTGGCTTGACGGAACTCTTAGCCCGCCAACTTTTACCATACCAGCTGGTGGAGTCTGAGGCCTTCAAAAAATTTGTCGCTATTGGGACACCACAGTGGTACCCGGACAATTTTTTTTTTCAAAAAAGGCAATGCCAAACCTCTACTCAGTGAATGAACAGGAAGTCATGGCATCTCTGGCATACAGTGTTGGGGCAAGGATCCATCTGACCACTGATACATGGTCTGCAAAGCATGGTCAGGGCAGATATATCACGTACTTTGCGCATTGGGTCAACCTGGTGACGGTTGCCAAGCATGGAATGCGTGGCTCTGCAGCGTAGTTGGTGACACCGCCAAGACTTGCAGGCAGGCCTACTGCCACCTCCTCTACTCCATCCTCTTCGATAACCTCCTCGGCTGAGTACTCTTCTGCTGCGGCGTCGGGCTGCACATCAACTGAATCCCCCCAGCTCCCCAGGGGCTATTCCACATCCCGGATACGACAGTGTCACGCTGTCTTGGGGTTGACTTGCCTGAAAGCAGAGAGCCACACCGGACCAGCACTCCTGTCCGCCCTGAACGCACAGGTGGATCAGTGGCTGACGCCGCACCAACTGCAGATTGGCAAAGTGGTGTGTGACAATGGAAGCAATTTGTTGGCGGAATGACACATGTGTTGAATCTCATCGTACAACGCTTTGTGTCTAAGTACCCATGCTTACAGGACGTCCTCAAGCAGGCCAGGAAGGTGTGTGGCCATTTCAGGCGTTCCTACACGGCCATGGTGCACTTTTCAGACATTCAGCACCGAAACAACATGCCAGTGAGGCGCTTGATTTGCGACAGCCCGACACATTGGAATTCAACACTCCTAATGTTCGACTGCCTGCTCCAACAAGAAAAAGCCGTCAACAAGTATTTGTATGACCGGGGTGCTAGGACAGCCTCTGTGGAGCTGGGAATTTTTTTGCCACGTTACTCGACGCTCATGCGCAATGCCTGTAGGCTCATGCGTCCTTTTGAGGAGGTGACAAACCTAGTCAGTCGCACCAAAGGCACCATCAGCGACCTCATCCCATTTGTTTTCTTCCTGGAGCGTGCCCTGCGAAGTGTGCTGGATCAGGCTGTAGATGAGCGTGAAGAGGAAGAGGAAGAGTTGTGGTCACCATCACCACCAGAAACAGCCTTGTCATCATTGCTTGCCGGACCTGCGGCAACGCTGCAAGAGGAGAATGAGGAAGAGGAGTCAGAGGAGGAATGTGGTTTTTAGGAGGAGGAAAACCAACCACAGCAGGCATCCCTCTTTACAATGGCAGACCTGGTTCTGTGCAGGAATTGTTGTGCTTTTATTTCAGGCTCCACTCTCCAGAGGTTTAGATACTGTCTGATCTGTAGACAGCTCTCCATAACGCAGCAGGAAATTACCTTTTTGAAATATGAGATTTTTAAATTAATCACTAAACAAACTCAGGCTGAGAACATTGCAATGCCACTGCCACAGAGGCCCCCTAGCAATGGAAGATGGGTTACTGTAGGTTCTGGTAGACTGAGAGTTGTGGATAGAAGGCATGTCCCACAGTCTATGGCTCTCCATAATTTATTTGCAGCACTTTCAGAGTGCAAGAGCAACATGGAGGATGGCTCAAGCACAGTGGGTGAGAAACAATCATCTCCCATGCCTAAAGTATGTAAGACTGCAGCCAAAAACAAAAAGGAGAAGGTGAGGATTGATAGTAAGCAGCTGTTGGTGGGCGATTCCATCATAAGAGGTGTGAAGTTTGAGGAGAATGGTGTTGTGAGATGTCTCTCTGGTGCTGCCGCTAGCAGGGATAGACGACGGATCCTTAATATTGTTAGGCAAGCAAAGCAGGAAAGGGAAGTGGATTGGCTTGCAATGAGGTTTCAAAGGTGAAAGAAGCTTTTCACACACTTGGAAAGGATATACGGGAGGTTGCATCAACTGTTTCATTCTCTGCAGTTTTGCCTTTGCATAACCTTCAGCATGACAGGGAGATGTGCATTAAGGAATTCAATGGCTTGGTGAATGGTGTCTGAACCAAGGGTTTGGCTTTGTGTCTCATGTTAGCTCTTGTTGGAATAGAAAAGAACTGTACAAGAAAGATGGTTTGCATCTTTCTCTCAATGGAACGAATGTCCTCGGGGAACAGTTCCAAGTATTTTCTAAGGAGCATTTAAACTAGGAAAGGGGGGCAAAAGAGTGATAATCCAGCAGTCCGACTGCCCCCCGGAACAATGCCAGAAGAGGCCAGTAGCACAAAGGTTAAGAAATGACAAGCTCAGAGTCTTATCTACAAATGCTCGCAGTCTAGGGAATAAGATCAATGAACTTGAGGCTATAATGGCATCTGAGAATATAGATGTAGTGGCTGTTACTGAGACGTGGTTCAAGGGGAGTAATGACTGGGATATATCAATACCAGGGTTCTCTCTATACAGGAAAGACAAAGAAGGCAAGAAGGGGGAGGCGTGGCTCTGTATGTGAAAGATAGCATAAAATCTAATTTGATCCAAGTTAGTGAGAACAATTTAGAGTCAGTTTGGGTTACCTTGCAGCTTGATAATCATAAGGTAACTCGTGTAGGTGTGATATATAGACCACCTAGCCAAGTCAAAGAATTAGATGATCTACTAGTTGAGGAAATAGCTAAAATGACATTGAAGGGGGAAGTTATCATTATGGGAGACTTCAATCTTCCAGATGTAAACTGGAAAACCAAAATAGCTAGTTCTACCAGGAGTATAGATATTCTAAATTCCCTACTGGGATTATCTCTACAGCAAGTAGTGGAGGAGCCAACCCGGAAGGAGGCCATTTTACATTTAGTATTCACAAATGGGAATTTGGTATCTGATATTAATGTAGGGGGAAGTTTGGGATCTAGTGATCACCAGTCAGTGTGGTTTACTATAAGTACAGTGACTGAGTCACACTACACAAAAACAAAAGTTTTAGATTTTAGAAAAACTGACTTTTCTAAAATTAGATTAGTGGTATACGAGTCCCTATCAGACTGGAACAGTTTCATTGGAGTTCAGGAGAAATGGGACTACTTAAAAGTGGCACTATTGAAGGCAACAGAAAATTGCATTAGGCTTGTCAGTAAAAGCAAAAAAAGGAAGAGACCACTGTGGTACTCAGCAGAAGTGGCCAAAATCATTAAAAACAAAAAGATAGCATTTAGGAATTATTTAAAAAAAAAACACAAAACGAGGATGACAGGCAAATTTATAAGATTAGGCAGAGAGAGGCCAAACAAGTTATAAGAGCTTCTAAAGCACAGGCAGAAGAGAAATTAGCTCAATCAGGGAAAAAAGGCAATAAGGCATTCTTCAGATACATAAATGAAAAAAAGAAACTAAAACAAGGAATTACCAAATTAAAAACAAAAGAAGGAAGGTATATGGAAGAAGATAAAGAACTAGCTGACTGCCTCAATGAATACTTCTGTTCAGTTTTTACAAAGGAAAATGAAGGAGAAGGACCTCAGTTAGGAAACAAGACTAATGAATCTTTTGATGCATGTGTCTTTACAGAGGAAGAGGTTCTAAGTCAACTGTCTAAAATTAATACAAATAAGTCACAGGGGCCTGATGGGATACACCCAAAGCTATAAAAAGAGCTCAGCGGTGAACTAGCAAAACCATTAACAAATTTATTTAACCAATCACTGGCAACAGGAGTCGTCCCAAAAGATTGGAAATTAGCAAATGTTGTGCCCATTCACAAGAAAGGTAGTAGGGCGGAATCGGGCAACTATAGGCCAATAAGCCTGACATCAATAGTGGGGAAATTAATGGAAACCATACTTAAGGAGAGGATTGTGGAACATCTAAAGTCCCATGGATTGAAAGATGAAAAACAGCATGGGTTTACTTCAGGGAGATCATGTCAAACTAATCTTATTGATTTTTTTGATTGGGTGACTAAAATAATAGAGGGAAGAGGTGCAGTAGACATCGCTTATCTAGACTTTAGTAAGGCTTTTGATACTGTCCCACATAGAAGGCTTATCAATAAAGTGCAGTCTTTGGGCTTGGACTCCCATATTGTTGAATGGATTAAGCAGTGGCTGAGGGACAGGCAACAGAGGGTTGTAGTCAATGGAGTATATTCAGACCAAGGTCTTGTTACTAGTGGGGTACCTCACGGATCTGTTCTGGGACCCGTATTGTTTAATATCTTTATCAGCGAAATTGCAGAAGGCCTCGATGGTAAGGTGTGTCTTTTTGCTGATGACACAAAGATTTGTAACAGGGTTGATGTTCCTGGAGGGATACACCAAATGGAAAAGGACTTAGAAAAACTAGAGTAATGGTAAAAAATCTGGCAACTAAAATTTTATGTTGATAAGTGCAAGATAATGCACCTGGGACGTAAAAACCCTAGAGCAGAATACAAAATCAGTGATACAGTCCTAACCTCAGTATCTGAGGAAAGGGATTTAGGGATCATTATTTCAGAAGACTTAAAGGTAGGAAGACAATGTCATAGAGCAGCAGGAAATGCTAGCAGAATGCTTGGGTGTATAGGGAGAGGAATTACCAGTAGAAAGAGGGAGGTGCTCATGCCTCTCTACAGAGCACTAGTGAGACCTCATTTGGAGTATTGTGCTCAGTACTGGAGACCATATCTCCAGAAGGATATTGATACTTTGGAGAGAGTTCAGAGAAGAGCTACTAAACTGGTACATGGATTGCAGGATAAAACTTACCAGGAAAGATTAAAGGACCTTAACATGTATAGCTTGAAAGAAAGACGAGACAGAGGGGATATGATAGAAACTTTTAAATACATAAAGGGAATCAACAAGGTAAAAGAGGAGAGAATATATAAAAGACAAAAAACTGCTACAAGAGGACATAGTTTTAAATTAGAGGGGCAAAGGTTTAAAAGTAATATCAGGAAGCATTACTTTACCGAGAGAGTAGTGGATGCATGGAATAGCCTTCCTGCAGATGTGGTAGCTGCAAATACAGTGGAGGAGTTTAAGCATGCATGGGATAGGCATAAGGCCATCCTTCATATAAGATAGGGCCAGGGGCTATCCGTAGTATTTAGTATATTGGGCAGACTAGATGGGCCAAATGGTTCTTATCTGCCGACACATTCTATGTTTCTATTCCAGGGTGCTTGTTGTTGTCACCTATCTGGGACCCGTGATGTTGTACGTGGCTGGGGGGGGAAGAACAGACCGTCAATGACATCAGTGAGGACGATGAACGGGAAATGAGTAGCTCTGCATCCAACCTTGTGCAAATGGGGTCTTTCATGCTGTCATGTCTGTTGAGGGACCCTCATATAAAAAGGATGAAGGATAACGACCTGTACTAGGTGGCCACGCTACTAGACCCCCGGTATAAGCAGAAAGTGTCGGAAATGTTACCAAATTACCGAAAGTCAGAAAGGATGCAGCTTTCAAAACCAAACTAAAAAATATGCTTTACACAGCTTATAAGGGGCATGTCACAGCACAACAGGAATCTTACTGGGGAAGAGGTGAAAGTAATCCTCCTCCTACCACGGCGGCAAGGACAGGACGCTTTACAGATGTGTTGTTGATGGAGGACATGCTGAGCTTTTTCAGTCCTACACATCGCCACAGCCTTAGAGAACAACTCGACCGACAGGTAGCAGACTACCTCGCCTTAACTGCAGATATCGACACTCTGAGGAGCGATGAACCCCTTGAGTACTGGGTGTGCAGGCTTTACCTGTGGCCTGAGCTATCCCAGTTTGCGATAGAACTTCTGGCCTGCCCCGCTTCAAGTGGCCTGTCAGAAAGGACCTTCAGTGCAGCAGGAGGCATTGTCACTGACAAAAGAAGTTGCCTCGGTCAAAAAAGTGTTGACTACCTCACCTTCATTAAGATGAATGAGGCATGGATCCCAAAGGGACTGACAGTGGGGGATAAGTTTGACTAACAAAAGGCCTGATGACATGCCTTGGCCTCAAAATGGTCCCCATGCTGCTGGATTTAATGTCTGCATACCGGATGACTTTCGGGAATTCTCCGCCATCAACTAGGGTTCAAGCCGCAATGTTTTAGTCACCTTTCTGCCTGGAAAATATCAATTATTCCGGCCGCTGCTACAGCAGCGGCTGCAACAATACCTAATTTTTCAGGCATGTGTACATGCCTAATTTTTCTGGCCTCTGGTACTGCACTGTGGCTGCAAAAATAAAACCAAAAAAAGGCACATACATGTGTCAATTCCCCTTCGTGATCGGTACCTTGTTGTGGTGAAGGGGCTTGCGTATGACAATGAAGCGATCATCACCTCTATAAGTGTGTTGGCAATGTTGCCACACCCCACATGATAAGGCCGTTGCTTCATTATGATCAGACTAAAAGCGATCGGCTGGATAATTTTTTTTTAAGTTGTATGGGTTTTTAATACATAAAATAAAAAAAATCATAATAAAGTCTCTTAATAGTTTATTAGAAATAATGCAGACAATTAAAAAAATCCCCATCAATTCCAATACAAAGCAAGTACAGAGCTCAGAACTAAATTATTTCAGGATGTCGTAATGGTTTGTTAATTCGACAATGGTTAATCAATTCGATAGGGGACGTAACAGGTATTAAACTGATAGGAATAGTACTAGTCAAGACACCACTCATATAGGGTCAGGGTGTCACAGCACATTGCTCCGTGCACGCGCAGTGCCCCAACTTGGGAGTAAGAGGACAGACCAAGCTGCTTTTTCCAGTTCCCGGTTCCTAAAATCAATTCAGTTTGGTGTATCAGAGTTTGGTCTGTCACTGTGAAGGCAGTCAAAGGTACCCGGCCTAAATTCTTTTTTCACAAAAGGCAATCCCTGATATGGGATGTAACAGGGATTAAACTGATAAGAAGAGAACTACAGAAAATACCACTCATATCGGGTGTGACAGTAAATTGCACGGCGCAGATGCAGTGACCATGGATTAAAACAAAGGGGAGGGAGCCAGCGTTTTTTTTACCATCTCCCCGTTCGAAAAATCTATTCAATAAATGGACCCCAGACTGGGGACGTAACAGGGATTAAACTGATGAGAATAGTACTACAGAAAATACCACTCATATCGGGTGTGTCAGTAAATTGCACGGTGCAGACGCAGTGACCGTGGATTAAAACAAAGGGGAGGGAGCCAGCGTTTCTTTAACCATCTCCCCGTTTAAAAAATCAATTCAATAAATGGACCCCAGATTGGGGACGTAACAAGGATTAAACTGATGAGAAGAGAACTATAGAAAATACCACTCATCGGGTGTGACAGTAAATTGCACGGCGCAGACGCAGTGACCGTGGATTCAAACAAAGGGGAGGGAGCCAGCGTTGTTTGCGGTGCATTAAAAGGGGAGTTTGGTCTGTCAATGTCTTTGAAGCGGGCGTAACCCTTACACTACCTGATCGATACAACATCATATCTGATCATATACACACACTGGATGTTTTAAACCACGTTGTTCAAAAAAATTTAGGATTGTTAGGTGATTTATGCCCTTTATGGATTAAAACCCAACTCTGCATCAACTATGCAATTTTCCATGGGAGTTTTGCCATGGACCCCCCTCCGGCATGCCACAGTCCAGGTGTTAGTCCCCTTGAAACAACTTTTCCATCACTACTGTGGCTAGAAAGAGTCCCTGCAGGTTTTAAAATTCGCCTGCCTATTGAAGTCAATGGCGGTTCGCCCGGTTCGCCCGTTTACGAACATTTGCAAAAATTTGCGTTCGCGAACGGAAAATTTTATGTTCGCGACATCTCGAATTGCCAGCTGGCCACGTCCAATCACAGACAGCACCCCCCCCAAAAAAAATATTGGGCTGGGGGCTAGCCGCAGTCAGGTACAGCAAAAACTGACAAGAAACCAGAAAAAAATAGATAAGTGTATGTGACTACTGATAGATTATTATATAAATAATGACCAAACGTAGGTTACGTGTATAAAGATAATGTGACAGTAAGCAAAGGAAGAAACTACTATGCATAGATACATAAGACATATATAATAAAGAAATACGTAGTGAGTCCTCCATGTTGATAGGCGTCTAAAGGGATCTTGTCCCCCCAATATATCCTAAGATCTCCATATAGCAAGGGGTGCACAGGTGCAGAAGGAACTAGGTGTACTAAGGAATATAAAAACACACATATAAGTATCCATAAAACAAACTAGGACGCAAAAGACAAGGATGCCAAAGCTTAAAAAATATTAAAAACAAAATTATGTGGCACTCAGAGAAATGGAGCGAAAGCCAGAACCTCATTGAGGCCTTTGGGTTGCATAGTATCGAGGGTCTAGATCCACCTGGTTTCACGTTGAGCCAAGGTTTTCGCTATGTTGCCACCCTGCATCCCCAAATCAATGTGATCAATGCCACGTACCCTCAAAGGGGATGGATTGCCCTTATGCTGTTTCCTGAAATGTTTGGGAATCGGTTTTAAATTGACCAGGTCTTCAACATCCCTTGCTTTCACTATGTCCCAGACATGTTCCCTAACCCTCACTTTTAGTTCCCTGGTAGTGAGGCCTACATAGATTTTTTTGACACGGGCAGGTGGCATAGTAAATCACTGCTTTTGTAGTGCAGGATATGCTATGTTTGATCTTATGTTTTCGTCTGGGCTGAATTCCAGAAATCCGTGGCCTTCTCCACATTGGGACATGCCACACATTTACCACATGGGGAGCAGCCCCATTTTGGTCTACTTGACCCAAAGATTGTCCCTGCCTCACCTGGGGTGTAATATGATTTCACCAAGTGATCTCTCAAATTCCTTGATCTCTTGCAACCAGTGACGGAGTGGGAGACAGAAACTTTGCCAAGATTGGGTCCGTCCTAAGGATGGGCCGAAACCTTTTTAACATTTGATATATGTCCTCCCATTGTGAGTTTTATATGGTGATATATCATACCGTTTCAGTAGATTGATTCCTCGGCTTCGGATGAACCAGACTCTCCCGTGGTGTATGTCTGGCCCTGTTATATGCTTTCTTGATAGACCTCTTACTGTATCCCCTTTCGAGGAACCGATTTCTCAAAGTGTCTGCTTGTCGCTCGAAATCAGCGTCACTAGAGCAAATCCTTCTTATTCAGATTGGGATTGCCCTAATGGTCTGTTTAGGGTGTGACGATGAGGCGTGCATTCACAGATGTTTCTTTCCTGTGTACATCTGTCTGTAAATAACCACATTCATCGACTTTAATCGTAACATCCAAAAAATCCACTGTCTTGGGTTCATGCTTATAGGTTAGATGGATATTGTATCCATTATTATTGAGTTCATTAATGAAGGTTTGAAACCCATCCGATGACCCATGCCAGATCAAGAGGATGTCGTCGATGTACCAGGTCCAAAAAATGACCCAGTCCATCGACACCCCATGATCGGACATGAATAGCTCCCTCCCCCACAGCCCCAGAAACAAGTTGGCATACGAGGGCGCAAAAGCCGTGCACTGGAGCTGCAGGTAGAAGGAGCCGTTAAATGTGAAAAAGTTGTGTGTCATCACACTATCATTGTCACTCATAGACAGAAAATAAGATGTAGCTTTTATTCGGTCTACATGTCTGATGTTAGTGTAGAGAGACTCTACATCACATGTTACGAGTAACATGTCCGTGTCTAAGTGGACCCCATCAATTTTCTCAAGTAGATCAGCAGTGTCTCGTGTGTATGAAGGGAGGCAATCGAACATTGGTTTCAATTTATGATCCAAGAATTTACACACCTTTTCAAATGGTCCCCCACAGCCAGATATGATGGACCTGCCCGGGGGCCTCTTCACACTCTTGTGGACTTTGGGTAGAAGATACAAAGTCGGTATTGTGGGACCATTCACAGTTAATGCTTCCTGTAATTGTTTGGAGATGGTACCATCATCAACTGCTCTGTTTAGGAGATCCTGCAGAGAGCTGCTCTAGGATGAGAGAGGATTAAACGTGAGTTTTTTATAGCAGTATGTATCTCTAAGTTGGCGGTAGACCTCTGACTAGTACATTTTACGAGGCCAGCTAACGTTGCCGCCTTTATCTGCCGGTTTAAAAATTACGTCCGGTAAGGACTGTAATTTTCTCAAACTTGGACGTTGTTCCGATGTCAAATTATTCCATGTAGCTTGTGTAGTTCATTAGTGACAGATTTCACAAAAAGATCCACAGCTGGACAGATAGTCAGAGGGGGAAATTTTTCAGAGCGTTTCCTCAAAATCATAGGAATCTCACCTAATGTATCAGTTAGTTGTTCTTGTAAAAGGCTCTCCAAGACATTGAGAGCCTCCCTCTCAGTGGATGTGCTAAAAACGGGATCCTCCTCAGAAACATGGAACCGTTTTTTTTAAAACCAGTAGACGTCCAAAAAGATGAAGGTCCTTTACCGCTGTAAATATATTAGGGAGAGAACAAGGTGAAAAGGTCAATCCTTTCTGTAACACAGACATGTCCGTGTCAGAGAGGTGATGATCAGATAAATTAATTACCTTTAAGCTGTTGCTGCTCTGTGAACCCTCTTTCCTATCATCTTGCCTCCTCATGTTCGGTTGTCCTTTGTTATCCCATCTCCTCTTGTTCTTTCCTCCCCACCGCGTGGTTACACCCAAATCGGCATGGTTTTCACCGTCGCTCACTGCTGACATTGAGGATATTGACGCTGTTCGGGTCAATATATGTGTTGGTTGGGTACGTCACCAATGGTACACTCTATTGGATTGCACGTCGTTGGAATTCCTATCAAATTTTTTTGTTTTCATGGCTTGAATTTCTTTTTCCCATGTATCCAAATGTTGTTCCAACTGTTGATTAAACGAAACCCATTCCTCATTGGTGAGGGTCTCTCTCAATTGGCCCTATACCAGCATGATTTCCTGATCCAGTGAACTTAGGGTCTTAGTATCCAAGTCGATAAGGAGTTCAATTAACTGTAAAGAGCTGTTAGTACAAATTTCCTATATTTAATATAGTGCTATAATCTTCTTTGTCTAATAGTAATTTTATTCTCATCTGAAGTTCAGATTGGAAATAAAATACAACTATAAAAAAATATGATTATAGCACTATACTAGCTAAATTTCTCTATATTTAGTTTTTTTTTCATAATATTTGCTATATTGCTATATATTCTTGTTTTAGAATATTACAAATATTCTGAAAAACGAATATAGCACTAGATTAGCTATATTGCTCTATATATTTGTTTTTTAGAATATTCGTCATTTTTTTTCCTTCTGAAGTCATGATTCCATCCTGATTAAGTAACTTAAGCAGGGAGGAATCATGACTTCAGATGGAAAAAAAATGCTGAATATAAAAAAAAAAAATATACAGCACTAAATAATATAGTGCTATAAATTTGTTTTTGACCCAACGCCTGTTTTGATTGCGTAATATTCGCATATTACGCGATCATTACCTTGAGATGTACATGAGGAAATCTGTTAAAACCATGGTATTTCTTTTAAAGTAGTACCTAGTTTATTATCTTTAATGTTGAAAATTGTTTCATTAAAAGGAATCTTTCTGCAGTCCAATCTTAACATCAGCTTTTGGTCATTTGCTTGCTATGCTTTTGTGAATAGCAGTAATTGTACTGTTAAAGCTTGTTAGATTTTCCCATAAAACAGGTTCTGTGTATTTTTTATATTTAAGGTAATTGTTCTAATCTAATGTGCTATAATAGTCCATACCAGCTAAATGTAATAGTATATTCCTAATAAAAAAAAATGAGACCCAATAAAGAAATGCTTGGGAGTTTTAATACTTTTTAGTTAATTGTTTAGAACACATTAAGCAGCTGTCTTTTAATATAAATTGAATTACAAGTTTAGACATTTAATTCAAATGCCATATAATTAGTTGTTAGTCTTTACAAATTTTATGATTTAGCACAAGGATGCCCCACCTGCGGCCCTCCAGCTGTTGGAAAACTACAACTCCCAGCATGCCTGGATAGCCTTCAGCTATTAGTGCATGCTGGGGCTTGTAGTTTTGCAACAGCTGGAGGGCCGCAGGTTGAGCATCCCTGATTTAGCATAAAAAAGCATCTGTTGTGACCTTGAAATACAATCTTCAGGGCATCACTTTTTCAGAAAAAACTAGGCAATAATGTATAGCCAAGTCTATATTTAATCTACAATACATACTGCACATAAGAAATAGGGCACAGAAAGCTATATTTTGTACTATGCTGCACTTTATTAGTAAATCTAACCCAAAAAAACTTCAACAAAATAAAAAAGCATGTGAACATATTCTAATAGCTGCAAAGCCTTGTACAATGGCATGTGAAGACATCAAGCTTATCAGTTATAGAGAGGTGACCACTTATGCATCGTACAGTCATAATGCAGCATAATTTGGAACGTGCAACTTTTTTTTTAGCACTGATTACACTAAAAAAAATATATCCCTGTGCCTCTATACAAAATCTATATGCAACAATCTCTTGATACCACATCATATTACAAATCTGTGAGATGGCTGTGAGCACAAGATCAAAATGTAACATACTATATGGACAAAAGTATTTGGACACCTACATATTTCACCTACATGAGCTTTTATGACACACCATTCTAAATCCATATGCCTTAACATTTTTTGGCCATTGATCCAGAAGAGTATTTATCAGGACATACACTTATGTTGGATGAAAGGTCCATACTCACAATCTCCATTCTGGGCATAATCATGATGGAACAGAAGAGGGCCATCCCCAAACTGTTTCCATAAATTTGGAAGCATACAAGTGTCCAAAATGTCTTGGTATGCTGAAGCATTAAGATTTTTTCTTCACCACATCTAAGGGGCCAAGGCAAAGCACCGAAAAACAATCCATAGCATTATCCTACCTCCACCAAAATCTACAGTTGGCTCAATGCAGTCAGCCAGGTAATGTTCTCCTGGCTTTCGTCAAACCAAGTCTCAGTTATCAGGCTGCCAGTAGTGATGTCGCGAACATAAAATTTTCCGTTCGCAAACAAATTTCCGCAAATGTTCGTGAACGTGCGAACCGCAATAGACATCAATAGGAAGGCGAATTTGAAAACCCACAGGTACTCTTTGTGGGCACAATAGTGATGGAAAAGTTTTTTCAAGGGGACTAACACCTGGACTGTGGCATGCCGGAGGGGGATCCATGGCAAAATACCCATGGAAAATTACGTAGTTGATGCAGAGTGTGGTAAGTTGAAATCGATTTGCAATGCGATTTATAGAACTTGAAATAATCGCATTGCGATTTCAACTTTCTCAAATCCGACAGTACATTCTAGCATGGAGTTGTTCTTATTGTGATGGGGACGCTCCATGAGCACGGAAGTCAGCAGAAGTTCTGTTGAAATCGCAATGCGATTTATAGAACTTGAATTAATCGCATTGCGATTTCAACTTTCTCAAATCCGACAGTACATTCTAGCATGGAGTCGTTCCCATGGTGATGGGGACGCTCCATGAGCACGGAAGTCGGCAGAAGTTCTGTTGAAATCGCAATGCGATTTATAGAACTTGAATTAATCGCATTGCGATTTCAACTTAGAGCTTCTGCCGACTTCCGTGCTCATGGAGCGTCCCCATCACCATGGGAACAGCTCCATGCTAGAATGTACTGTCGGATTTGAGAAAGTTGTAATCGCAATGCGATTAATTCAAGTTCTACTTAGAGCTTCTGGATTCCTAATGGTTGTATTGCTAGAATATAACGAAGATTGAGAATATAGTGCTATATTCGTTATAGTCGTCAATTCTAGCAATACAACCATTAGGAACTTAGCTTGCATTAGCAATGCGATTAATATAACCTGCATTATTCGCATTGCGATTACAACTTAGACGTGAGTTCCTAATGGTTGTATTGCTAGAATTGACAACGAATATAGCACTATATTCTCAATCTTCGTTATATTCTATCAATATAACCATTAGGAACCCAGCTCTAAGTTGTAATCGCAATGCAATTAATATAACCTGTATTAATCGCATTGCGATTACAACTTTGTGACACTGCAGCTTCAGAATTAATCTAAGATGGATGCTGTCCTTGCTTTTTGATAGGCGGTGGGAGGGTCTGGGAGGGAGGGTAGGCTGATTGGCTGGAATGTGTCTCCTGACTGAGGTACAGGGTCAAAGTTTGCTCAATGATGACGTATAGGAGGCGGACCGAACATCACATATGTTCGCCCGCAGCGGCGAACAAGCTATGTTCGCAGGGAACTATTCGCCGGTGAATAGTTCGGGACATCTCTAGCTGCCAGAGAAGCATGATTTATCACACCAGAGAACACCTTTCCACTGCTACAGGGTCCAGTGGTGGTGTACAGTACTTTACATCACCGGATCTGATACTTGACATTGTGCTTGATGATGTAAGGCATGAATACAGCTGGTCAGCCATGAAAACTCAAGCCATAAAGCACCTGGAACACTTTTTGTGCTGATGGTAATGCCAGAGGCAGTTGGCAATAAGGAACCCATCTTAGGATGTGAATAGGATGATTTTCATTTGCTTGTTGAACTTGCTTGGGGGGGGGGGGGGGGGCAGAGACACTCTATTTACTGTACTCGGTGCCTCACTATACAGGTCCTTTTCAAATAATTAGCATATTGTGATAAAGTTCATTATTTTCTGTAATGTACTGATAAACATTAGACTTTCATATATTTTAGATTCATTACACACCAACTGAAGTAGTTCAAGCCTTTTATTGTTTTAATATTGATGATTTTGGCATACAGCTCATAAAAACCCAAATTTCCCATCTCAAAAAATTAGCATATTTCATCCGACCAATAAAAGAATAGTGTTTTTAATACAAAAAAAGTCAACCTTCAAATAATTATGTTCAGTTATGCACTCAATACTTGGACGGGAATCCTTTTGCAGAAATGACTGCTTCAATGCGGCGTGGCATGGAGGCCATCAGCCTGTGGCACTGCTGAGGTGTTATGGAGGCCTAGGAGGCTTCGATAGCGGCCTTAAGCTCATCCAGAGTGTTGGGTCTTGCGTCTCTCAACTTTCTCTTTCCAATATCCCACAGATTCTCTATGGGGTTCAGGTCAGGAGAGTTGGCAGGCCAATTGAGCACAGTAATACCATGGTCAGTAAACCATTTACCAGTGGTTTTGGCACTGTGAGCAGGTGCCAGGTCGTGCTGAAAAATGAAATCTTCATCTCCATAAAGCTTTAGCAGATGGAAGCATGAAGTGCTCCAAAATCTCCTGATAGCTAGCTGCATTGACCCTGCCCTTGATAAAACACAGTGGACCAACACCAGCAGCTGACATGGCATCCCAGACCATCACTGACTGTGGGTACTTGACACTGGGCTTCAGGCATTTTGGCATTTCCCTCTCCCCAGTCTTCCTCCAGACTCTGGCACCTTGATTTCCGAATGACATGCAACAGTCCAGTGCTGCTTCTCTGTAGCCCAGGTCAGGCGCTTCTGCCGCTGTTTCTGGTTCAAAAGTGGCTTGACCTGGGGAATGCGGCACCTGTAGCCCATTTCCTGCACACGCCTGTACACGGTGGCTCTGGATGTTTCTACTCCAGACTCAGTCCACTGCTTCCGCAGGTCCCCCAAGGTCTGGAATCGGTCCTTCTCCACAATCTTGCTCAGGGTCCGGTCACCTCTTCTCTTTGTGCAGCATTTTCTGCCACACTTTTTCCTTCTCACAGACTTCCCACTGAGGTGCCTTGATACAGCACTCTGGGAACAGCCTATTCGTTCAGAAATTTCTTTCTGTGTCTTACCCTCTTGCTTGAGGGTGTCAATGATGGCCTTCTGGACAGCAGTCAGGTCGGCAGTCTTACCCATGATTGCGGTTTTGAGTAATGAACCAGGCTGGGAGTTTTTAAAAGCCTCAGGAATCTTTTGCAAGTGTTTAGAGTTAATTAGTTGATTCAGATGATTAGGTTAATAGCTCGTTTAGAGAACCTTTTCATGATATGCTAATTTTTTGAGATAGGAATTTTGGGTTTTCATGAGCTGTATGCCAAAATCATCAATATTAAAACAATAAAAGGCTTGAACTACTTCAGTTGGTGTGTAATGAATATAAAATATATGAAAGTCTAATGTTTATCAGTACATTACAGAGAATAATGAACTTTATCACAATATGCTAATTTTTTGAGAAGGACCTGTACACTGTCTTCACTTTACATTGCTTAGCATTCCAAGACTGCAAAATTAACATTTATTGAAGAGCAGAGATTTTGCTCTATAATATAATTCTTACCAACATTCTTATTGAAAAATTTGGGGCATTTAATCCCCACCCCTCAAACACCTTAAAGACAGACCGGCACCCACTAATGGGAAGGAATTATGCAATCTTCACACATTTTCTTGTCCCTTTCAGGCTGCTGAGACATGACAGCACATGGTAGGTAGGATCACATAATTACTGTCTGCATGCCGTGGAAGTGATATGACCGGCCTCTCAGCTTGATAAAGGGCACCGAATTGGGCCCGAAACGTTGCAATAAGCAATAAATGTTACTATGAGATTGTACCACTGGTAAAATAAAATATTGAATTTAAAGTTATATGCTGTCCTTGGTGTGCTGTCTCCAAACTACTGATACAAGCTACTGTCTATTGTAAAGTGTAAAGGGGTATTCCGGTTGGTTAAAGTTATCCCCTATCCACAGGATAGGAAATAACTATCAGATCAGTGGGGGTCCTACCGCTGGGACCCCAACGATCACAAGAACGAGAGCCTCATACCCCCTGCAACTCCCCTGAAAAGAATGGAGCAGGGGTACAGGCCCCCACCAATCTGATAGTTACCCCCTATCCTAAGGATAGGGGATAACTTTAATCAACTGGAATACCCATTTAATCCTTCTTGACAATTGATTGTAATAATGGATTCTGGAATGCTCAGCAATGTAAAGTGAAGGCAGTGTGTAGAGAGACACCAAGCACATTATACAGAGTGTCCACTCCTGTGTCCTGCCAGGCAGCTTTGCAAGGTGATGCAACCCAACTGCATAAGCCAGACACCAGCCAATATTTGTTGTGCTTTTGAGTGCATGGCATGTGGTGGATACTGTTTAATGATGAATTAGGTTCTGAAGAAGGATATTGAAGGAGAGATGAATGGAGAAGAGCTAGGTTAGGGAATTTGATAGCCACCCTAAAAATATGTGTTTTCAGGGCACACCTAAAATCGTGGATGTTGGGAATAAACTAATTGCCTGGGGTAGGGCATTCTAAAGAACTATTGCAGCTCAAGAGATGTCATGGAAATGGTAGTAAGAGGTTTGGATTTTGGGTAATGTTAGTCTTAAATAATTTGCAGAGCATATAACATGGGTAGGGTTTAAATTGAACCCTATACTGCATGAGTAACCACTGCAATGGCTGGTAAAGGGTGGAGGTATCAGAGTAAAGGTTATACAGATGATGCTGGGTGCTGTATTTAGGATGGATTGTAGAAGGGAGAGTTTAGTGACAGGAAGATCAATTAATAATGAGTCACCGTAATCAATTAATAGTTAAAAAAAGTGAGAGGTCAGATCTGATATATGTCTGCGCTCTGGATTACCTGGAGTCAAAACATAAATCAGGAAAGATAATCCTAAAACATAACATTTATTTAGAAAATGCAGATAAAAATGGTAAGGTCCTAAATATATTGTGCAAAGACGAACATTGGGATAAGTAGGTCAACAACCTTTCAATTCGCAATCATTATCCCAAATTAAAAAATATACATGAATATGAGTGTGCGGCGGCACTTAGTAACCAGCAAGTCCTACCGGTACCCAGGGACGGTCGCCAGATGCACGTTGTGTCGGTAATTGCTCATCCGATGTAGATATCCGGAAAAAAGGCTGGCAATAATACACATGCGTGCAGGGTCCCTAGTCTGGTCCCTATAGCTATCTAGCCAGTCAGCCCTGATACTAAACAGTATGGTAGCAGCCTGACCACAGGGCACTCGTCTTTACAAGGACGACCCCGTCCAGAACCTATCCCTCAATCTAGAATTCTATATGTCCCTAGAAATGCATGAAAATCCCTACACGCATGTTTCACTGCCAGGACATGAAGCAGTTCATCAGGGGAGATGGAAAAAAGTTGTGGATCCATCCATAAATGGATGATCAATCTCACAAACCCAAAAATGACTTGATAAAAAAGCTGGTCTAGAGGTATGCCAAGATAGTCAGATCCTCAATGGGCTACCTCATAGATAAGAGGTAAAGGAATGGTGCAGAATATAGATGCGTATGCCTGCACATGGGACATCACCGTAATCAAGTCAAGAATACTTATATTTGTACTGAAAGGCATTTTCTAACTTTAAGTCTTCAAAGTAGAAGTTATAGTAAAATCAGCTGTTTGCTTTTTCTGGATACTTCCATATGAAATGAGATGGCATATTGTGCCTGTCTCTTCTCCTCTACTTGACCATGTTATTGTTATTTATAGTAAAAAAACAAAGTCCATAGTGACCAAGGAGAGGCTAATATTTATGGTAAGTGTTCATATAGCTCATACTGCACATTTTCTTTATGACCGCCAGGAAACTATTGAAGTCACTGTACCTTTAACAGAAGCATGTTAGAGTTAATGTAAACTATGATAGGAAAAAAGAATTATGTTCTTCTATCTTTCTGAGTGCAGTAGAAAATAATAATAAACCTGCAGAAAAAAAAATCAAGCTAAGATGTAATTTATAGGGCTATTATAGTGAACAATATCCAGAGTCATCTGTTTAAAATATCAGCTCAGGAAATTGTATATCTAGGAGGAACAGTACTCACAGTAAAATATAAATTAGAAAGATTTCACACATGAATCACTTTAGGGGAGAAAGCAACTTTTTCAGTTGACATTTTAGTTTTCTTGTGATCAATGCTATAATTATTGTAACAGAAAGCAAGAACTTCTTATTTATCTGAAATCATGTTGTAGAAAATTTACCATATACAATGTTGGATTCATAGACGATGTAAGCCAGGTAATACAGGTACAAATAGGTAATCATTGCAATAAAATTGCATAAGCTTAATGTTTCCCAATGGGGGTAGCAGTCATGGGTCACACAATTCTTGAAGTTGTTGTGTAACTTTTACTCCCCCCAGGGGTGGCAATCACGGTGAGAGGTTGTCCTGGAGTCATAGCTTAGAGATTAAATGACATTATTTTAATCTGTAAAAAAGGGAAAAAGTAGCATGAAAATCTTTCAAATTTTATATTATTATATGGGTTTTCTCATGAATACTATTAGGGCAAATCTATACTACATAATAGAGGTTTCTGGCAAACAATGGTTTATGCTCTGGTGGGCCTGAGCATAATCTAGGATCCGTATAACTGGTTGTCTAATGCAGACAAGGGTTTAAATGTTTTTTTCTGGAACTTAGACATTGATGGCCTATCCTCATGATATGTAATCAATATCAGATTGATGGAGATTCAACACCTTGCACACTCACCAATCATCTTTTTTGGGCAGCCACCAGCACTGTGAACTATACAGTGGACAAAAGGAGCTGAGCTGCAGTACCCAGGTGAAGCCACCACACAGTAGACAGGACTTTGTGTTTCCACTTCCGTCCACTGTCAATTTCTGGCGCCAGCAGCTGCCTAAAACAGTAGTTGTGTTAGGTGTCGCACCCCCAACAATCTACCTATTCTGAGTATAAGTCATCAATATCTAACTAACTATCAGAAAACAGTTTTAATGTCCCTACTCCCTATTCCTTGTGGTATAGAGCAGGAGTTGATAGCATCTCTGATGGTCCATGCAGAGATGGGTTAATGTCTGTATCGCTAATGGTCAATAAGAGAAGGCACTAATAGCATACCTGGTGGCCTAAAGTGGAGAAGGTTAATGTCTGTAAGTCTGGTGGTCTAAGGCAGAAAACATAGAAGGGTTTTCCAGTAGTTGGTCCCTTTTTAAGTAGGATCCATAGCATGTGGTTCTAATGAAAGAATTATACTCTTTTGCTCTCCCTTCTGCTCTGATCCGGTGCCCTGGCTCCATTCACAGATCTTCTAATCCCCGGCTGGATCCCTGGAGTACAGATGGGGTCATGTGCACTGCTGCATCCAATCACTGGTCTCAATGGTGCAATGTCACTGCTGAAACCAGTCATTGGCTGAAGCACCGCATATGACCCAATCCGTACTCTGTCTGGAAGTAAACAAGCCACGGACTGGAAGAACACATAAGGAAGTGAAGCAGCAGGGAGCAGGTGAGTATAATTCTCTCATTAGGCACCACACTACAGGGGTTACTTTAAAATGGACCAAATCCTGGAAACGAATTCTACATCCCTGGTCGTCTAATGTCTGTATCCCTGGTAATTAGAGATGAGCGAACTTCTGTTTTAAGTTCGGCGTCTAAAGTTCGGGTTTGGATTAGCGGAGAATCCCGATCTGGAACCGGATATGGATTCCGACTTCCGTTGTGGTCCGTGGTAGCGGAATCAATAATCGGCCATTATTGATTCCGCTACCACGGACCACAACGGAAGTCGGAATCCATATCCGGTTCCAGATCGGGATTCTCCGCTAATCCAAACCCGAACTTTAGACGCCGAACTTAAAACAGAAGTTCGCTCATCTCTACTGGTAATCTAAAGCAGTGAAGCAATTCATGTCTGCATCACTAGTGGTCTAGAGCAGTAAAGGGTTAAGCAACTGTCCAGTGAAGATGATATGTGAATTAATACCTACAGGGGATGTTTACTTGCAATTTATTTTCCTTAGCACCATTACAGCAGAGCTGTGATCTACGGACTTCCTGTCTATTATTGGTTCCCCTCCCCACATTCCATATTTCTCTACTTCCTCAAAGTGACTGCCATGCATAAACACAAGGATATTACAGGCTTCAGGAAGTCAGTGTATGAAGGGCTTAATACTATTACAGTAAGAACAGAATGATTTATAAAGTGTTTCTAAAGTCTCATTCACACGTCATTGCTTCACGGACGTGTGCTGTATATATACTCCATGGACAGCACACGTCCCCGTTCATTGTAATGTGTGTATTCACACATTAGTGTTTTAGCACGGTCCGCGGATCCGTTGTTTAGCACGGATGCATGCTCTATTTTGTCCGTGTTTATGGATCCATCACACCCAATATAGTCTATGGGTCTGTAAAAACCATGGATGCAACGCGGATGCAATCCTTGTTGCATTACTGTTTCATGGATCATTAGGAAGAGATGCTTTGAATTTTTTTTTTCAGCTGTTCAGTGTCAGTGAAACACGGATGGCACACAGACAGCAAAAAATGAACAGACGGACCCAACACGGATCCTTCACGGATGCATGACTGACCACCTTCTCACGGATTTCAGCGCAGACATATGAATGAGGCTTAAGGGTGCATTCACGTCACCGTTTAGCTTTCCGTTCCTGTTCCATCAGTTATGCATAGGATTGCCATAGGATCGTTTTTTTTTTACAGGATCCAGTAAAGAAACGGATCCTGTTACATCAGTTTCAGCCATTTCCGTCTGAGATCCGTTTTTTAGACGGAAGCAAAAGTACTGCATGCAGGACTTTTTTCCCTCGTCTAAAAAAAGGATCTCAGATGGAAATGGCTCAAACTGCAACTGATATCAACTGATGTAACAGGATCCGTTTTTTTTTTCTGGATCCTGTTTTTTTTTTCTCTCTCTCTTCTTCTAACGGATCAGAAGAACAGAAAGCTAAATGGTGATGTGAATGCACCGTTAGGGTCCATTCACACGTCCGTATGTGTTTTGTGGATCCGCAAAACACTGACACCATCAATGTGCGGACCGGCACTCTCATAGAAAATGCCTTTTCTTGTCTGCAATTGCGGACAAGAATAGGACATGTTCTATTTTTTTGCAAAACGGAAGTGCGGATCCGCAAATGCAGATGCGGATAGCACATTGAGGCCCCATTATAATTGAATAGGTCCGCACTTGTTCTGAAAATTTTTAACGTAAACAAACCTTATAAAGGGGAAGTCTAGAGCGCCAGGCCATCAATATCATAGATATTAGTCTATAGCCCAGGCCATCAATATCATAGAACAAGGTCTAAGAGGGTCATTTATTGAGACCAATGATGGCCAGTTCACAGTATTCGCCAACGACCACATGCGATCTGCCATCTTTATTTCCAAGTCCGGCGATGCAAAGGTAAGTCTTTACCTGTGCCTGCGCTGCGAGCCGCTCTGAAACACATGCGGTCATCGGGAGCAGGCAGTTCCGAAAACAGCCTTCATCGGGCATCGCCGCACTTGGGAATAAAGATGGCAGAGCGCATGTGGTCGTCGGCGAACACTGCAAACTGGCCATCACTGATTAAAACTACCACCAGGCTAAGGCCTCATGCACACGACCGTTGTGTGCATCCGTGGCCGTTATGCCGTTTTCCGTTTTTTTTCGCGGACCCATTGACTTGACTTTCAATGGGTCAGTGGAAAAATCGGAAAATGCACCGTTTTGCAGCCGAGACCGTGATCTGTGTATCCTGTCCGTCAAAAAAATATGACCTGTCCTATTTTTGTGACGGACAACGGTTCACGGACCCATTCAAGTTAATGGGTCAGTGAAAGAACACGGATGCACACAAGATTGGCATCCGTGTCCGTGATCCGTGGCCGTAGGCTACTTTCATACAGATGGTGCAGCACCTGAGGAGTTAATTGTACGGATCACGGCCCCCTGTAAGAGATCCGGGGCTGCCAGGCAGCAGGGGGCAGACCCCCTCCCTCCCCAGTTTAAATTTCATTGGTGGCCAGTGCGGCCGCCCCCCCCTCCCTTCCTCCCTCTATTGTAATAATAGCATTGGTGGCACAGTGTGCGGCCCCCCTCCCTCCCTCTATTGCATTAACATTGGTGGCAGTGTGCTCCCCCCCGCCCCCCCTTCCTCCCTCTATTCTTTTAATACATTGGTGGCAGTGTGCGCCCCCCTGCCCCCCCTTCCTCCCTCTATTCTTTTAATACATTGGTGGCAGTGTGCGCCCCCCCCCCCGCCCCCCTTCCTCCCTCTATTCTTTTAATACATGGGTGGCAGTGTGCGGCCTCCCCCTCCCCCCCCCCGATCATTCGTGGCAGCGGAGTTCCGATCAGAGTCCCAGTTTAATCGCTGGGGCTCCGATCAGTAACCATGGCAACGAGGACGCTACTGCAGTCCTGGTTGCCATGGTTACTTAGCAATAGTAGAAGCATCATACTTACCTGCTGGCTGCTGCGATGTCTGTGTCCGGCCAGGAGCTCCTCCTACTGGTAAGTGACAGCAATGCGCCGGCAGACCTGTCACTTACCAGTAGGAGGAGCTCCCGGCCGGTCACAGACATCGCAGCAGCCAGCAGGTAAGTATGATGCTTCTACTCCGCTGCCACCAATGATCGGGGGGGGGGAAGGGGGGCCGCACACTGCCACCAATGTATTAAAACAATGGGGGGGGCGCACACTGCCACCAATGTATTAAAACAATAGAGGGAGGAAGGGGGGGCGGGAGGGGGGTGCTCAACCCTGAGGGGGTGAACACACGCCAGACAGTGTACCTGGGACAGGGCATCCGCAGTTCCGTATCACCTCTATTTTGTTCACTTGGGGTTTGATGAGGTTGCTCCCAATGGCATACCCCAGGTACTTAGTCTCTTCTAACCCTATCGCACATTTTTGGGAGTTAGCGATTAGGCCAGCTTTCTGAAGGGATTCCACTACAGCCTGCACTTTGGGTAGGTGACTTTCCCAGTCGGTAATGTGGATGACAATGTTGTCCAGGTAAACTGAAGCGTACCGACGATGTGGACGAAGCACAATGTCCATTAGTAGCTGAAAAGTGGCGGGGGTGCCATGCAGACCAAAGGGCAATACCTTATATTGATATAGCCCCTCAGGCGCAATGAAGGCAGTTTTCTCTTTGGCAGCCTCCGTTAAGGGCACCTGCCAGTACCCTTTCGTGAGGTCCAAAACAGAAAAATGGTGGATGAGCTAATCCACCCGGGGCATGGGATACGCATTGAATTTGGAAACCTTGTTAAAGCTGAGCCCGAACATACCCTTATTTTCACCCAGGCAGCCCCCCTGAGGCTAGCATCAGAGCATCTCATGCTCCGGGGCTCTCCCTTGCCCTGCGCTAAATCGCGCAGGGCAAGGTCTCTTTTTTTTTCAATAACACACTGCAGGTCGGAAACGTCTGCCCGGCAGTGTGTTCGGTGACGTCACCGTCTTTGATGAGCGGGCTTTAGCGCTGCCCTAGCCGTTTTACTGGCTAGGGCAGCGCTAAATCACACCTATCAGTGCCGGTAACGTCACCGGGCTTCCTGACAGCCCCATGGAGAGCCCCGGTACATTACCGGATCTCAGAAAAAAATGTCTTTGCCCTGCGCAATTTAGCGCAGGGCAAAGATCTCCTAGCACCCCGACCGGGTACCTCCGTCGATAGATGCTCCTAGTGCTTTCCGAGGACTCCAAGCACTCCACTTGACACCGTACGCACTGCAGACCCCACGAACCGCCGAAGCTTGGTTGAGGTCTCACCGTCTCCTACCCACACTGGACCTACGACAAGGCTCCAGTGGGTGAGCCTTTCCTAAAACCCGAGAGCAGGAACAGCTCTTACAAGAACTAGTAGTTATGCCAGGGGAGTATAGCAAATCTTCAGCGTATAGCAATCCCCCAGTTTTGATCAGTTATCCAAACACCAGTCTCAACATGATGAAGGATAAAACAGGAACACTTTATTGAGGGCTACTCGCCTGTATTTATGCAGGTCCCCATCTGGAGGACATGCCCCTAGGGGACCAGAGGGGAGACTGTGACACAGGACAGATATGCAGCAATTCAGGATACACAGACACAACACATACCCACAATGCATCATGGTTTCCTCCTCTCTGCCCTGGCGACACCCGAGGAGCCATCCAATTATCTCTCAGGACAAAGGGAAATCGCCAATACACATGTGGAGACAACAGGACAGGAATCACCACCCAAACACACAATATCACACCCCCACAGCAAACACAGACATTTAACATATCCCCAGATAGCTCAAGTCTGAGTGCATATCATTAGGTGAATGGCACTCAGAATACACGAATACAATAATATTAGCTATCTGGGTACCCTCACATAACATACAATTTAACCGAACGCAATAACATAAAATACAATTCCAAAGACAGATTTAAGCTGTGCGGCCGGTCTGTCTTCTCCTTTAAAGTTAGTATGGGCCATAATCCTGAGGCAAGAGGCTGGCAAACAGCCCCCTCCAAAACACCGTGGCGAGGTTGGTTTTCGAAAGTCGTTAAAAACCGCAATGTCCCGTCCGGCTTGGGTATCGATACTATAGGACTGACCAACTCACTTTTTGACTCCTCAATGACGTCTAACTGCAACATTAGCTGCACCTCCTCCGATATGGCTTGTCGCCGAGCCTTGAGCACCAGGTATGGTTTTAATCAGACTTTTGCCTGAAGCTCAGTGACAATGTCATGCTGGATTATGGAAGTACGTCCAGGAAGGTCCGAGAACACATCCGTGTTCCGACTAACAAACTCCCTGGCCTCCTGAGTCTGCTTAGAGGAGAGGCTGTCAGCAATTTTTACTGTGGCAGCTGCATCTTTTGCATCAGACAAAGGGGCCGGTACCTCTTCTCCTAGAAAACCCGGCCATGGGCTGTCTTCTGTACAGGTTTCCCTATCTTTCCATGGTTTGAGTAAATTCACATGGTAAACCTGCTCCAGCTTTCGCCACGCTGGCTGGTGTACCTTGTAGTTTACATCTCCAATTTTCTCGAGTACCTCGTAGGGCCCTTGCCACCTAGCCTGGAACTTACTGTCCACGGTCGGCACCAGAACCAAAACCCGATCACCCGGGTTAAAGATCTGGACCTGAGCCTGTCGATTATAGACCTGATTCGTGGCTCGGTGAGCTTCCTCCATATGCTTCCTAACAAGAGGCAGCACTGTCTCTATCAGATCTTGCATCTGGGTAACATACTTAATGATACTTTTATGTGGAGTAGGTTGTTGTTCCCATGCTTCTTTGGCCACGTCAAAGAGACCATGAGGGTGTCTGCTACATAGCAGTTCGAAGGACGAGAATCCAGTAGAGGCCTGGGGTAACTCTCGCAATGCGAACATAAGATAGGGCAGAAGGAGGTCCCAGTCCTTCCCATCTTTAGACACTACCTTTTTTAACATATTTTTTATGTTTGGTTAAACCGTTCTACCAGAACGTCCATTTGCATCCGTTCCCTCATCACCTTGGATATAAAAGGGGTCCCTTGATCGGTCGGAACCTCTTTAGGTAGTCCTACTCGGGATAACATCTCTATTAACTCCTTAGCTATGAGTTTGATCGAGGAATGTCGCAGTGGCACCGCCTCCGGATATCGAGTAGCATAGTCTAGAATGACTAAGATGTGTTGCTTCCCTCTGGTGGACTTCGGTACTGGGCCTATGAGGTCCATAGCTATTCGGTCAAATGGTACTTTGATAATCGGGAGAGGTATTAGGGGAATACTGAAATGTGGCTGTGGGCTAGTTATATGGCAGGTCGGGCAAGATTTACAAAACTCTTCTACTTCTTTGAATATGCCAGTAAAACCGCTGTAGTACAAGATTTCTGCAGCCCCAGGTGACCACCGAGAACTTGTTGGTGGGCTAAATCTAACACAAGCTTGCGATAAGCCTTGGGGACCACCAACTGTTCAATAGGCTCACCCCGTAGTTGGTTTACCCGATACAACATACCTTGATGAACTACAAAACAGGAAAACACTGACTCTGCCACAGGTTGTTGTTGTTCACAATCTACTATTAACGCATTTTCTCAGGCATGGGATAGGCTTGGGTCCTGACGTTGGGTGGTACCAAAATTATCCCCGGAGACATTGAGGTCTGCCAATTCAGAACCCGACGGCAAGTCCTCCACGTCTCCCACCATCACACTTAGCAGGGTTGTCTCCCCCCTTCCCCTGAAGTGGCGGTCACCCCTACCTCTGGCCCTTCGGTCTCAGGTTCCCAGGGTTCTGATCTCCCCTCTGTGCCGGTACTGGGCCTATGAGGTCTATAGCCTTATAGGTTACCCCTGTCTCATGCATATCAGTCACTCTCATAGCAGGCCACAGTGTCGGGAAGTCTCTCCCTATTATGAGTTCATAATGTAGATTTGTGGCGACAGCAACCTCGTGGGTCCATCTACCGGCCACCGCGGTTAGAGACACCAGCACGGTGGGGGTAGTATTTTAAGTCTCCATGGATGCACATCACCCCGACTTTCCGGCCAGTATACTCAGTGGACTGCACCATAGTAGCCCTTACTAGGGTCACCAGACTCCCTAAGTCCAGCAGAGCCTCCGCCAGAGTGTCCCCCACTTCCACCTGGCACAAGTGATCTAGGGACTCTGAGGTACCTGTTGCACACAGCCTCCTGGCATATAGCGACTAACGGTAGCCATTGTTAGTGTCAATGGGCTCAACCCGATGGGGACAGACAGCCCTTACATGGCCAGGCTCCTGACACCACCAGCAGACTATCGTAGCCAGGTCCGCAGTGAGTACATCCTGGGCGGGTTTTATTGGCTTAAATCTCCGGGCCTGGGGGTGGAGATTTCCGGGGTTTGCCGACCCCCCTCCCAATAGAACCCTCCTGTCACTGCCTGCCCTGTGAGGGATCTGAGAAAATCGGATAGACTTGCAGCACGTGAGTCTATCTGACAGGTCTTTCTTTTTTTTCTTTCTGTTTGTTGTGGGCAGGATTCCATCTCTCCACAGGTTCTGCTCGTTAGCTGGTTAAGAGGCTCTATTTAAGTCCGCCTCTTACTGCTTACTTTGTGGTTGATATTTTCCTTCTGGAGTTCTATTCTGGTTGTTTGTGGATCCTCTACTTCCCACTCATCTCAAGCTAAGTCCTCCTGTTTTCTCCTTTGTGAGCCTCACTGCTCTTGCCTGCATCCTCCACCAATTGTGGGGTTTCACTCTGTAGACAGGATTAGCGGACGCAGTGTAGAGGCAACAACAAGATCTTTGGATCAAACAGTTCAATGTTTTATTCACACTTTAGGCAAGTGACAAAACAAGCAGTCATATTCAAACAAAAAGTCATCTTGCGGTGTTGGTGGTAATTCACGCAATGCGGCAATTCTGCCTCAAAGATTCCTTGCTGATAGCAGCACCAACCTGTTTTTTACGCCAAACAGGTAGCAAGCCTTCATCCAGACACAAGGCTCCCAGATCCCAACACAGAAACCTGGTTTCTGAGCCCAGCTGCCTATTTGGCCAAGTGCTGTCAAAACCCAGACCGGCATTTAAAATCTGGTCCGGTATTTGACCTCACTTGGCTGTAAATCAGCCTAGCAGCACATGCTGGGAGAAAAATACCTGTTTTCCCAGACCATCCATCTCACTGTGTCACAATATAGTCAATATCTATGTATTGTATTGTTGTTTGATAAGTATAAAGTTATAGATTCTATTTATTTTTGTAGTAACCTAATTTTAGAAATGAATATAGAACAAATGCATTTGTTCTAGTCTATCTTCTAAAGGAATGAATCCCTAGCACGGATTGTATTTCTATAATCGCCCTCCTGATTGGCTATGAGTCTGACTCCAAGGCATTATGGGTAAGTCCACCGAACAGGGTCATGTACAGGGTCATGTGATTCCTCAATCTTTCCTGCCCTTCTATGCACACTATTATTATATGTAAAATGGTGGAAGCCATTTTGCGCAATTTGCCCGAATAAAATGTTCAAAATGTTACCTTTGGAAACCAAATTTTTGGGAAATTATAAACACATTTGATGTAATTAGAAAATGATAACTAACAACAATGAAAATTTTTATTATTGAACAACAACCATGTTCTCAATGAACCCCAAAAATTCATTAATATCAAAGCTGAATATTTTTGGAAGTAGTTTTTAGTTTGTTTTTAGTTTTAGCTATTTTAGGGGGATATCTGTGTGTGCAGGTGACTATTACTGTGCATAATTATTAGGCAACTTAACAAAAAACAAATATATACCCATTTCAATTATTTATTTTTACCAGTGAAACCAATATAACATCTCAACATTCACAAATATACATTTCTGACATTCAAAAACAAAACAAAAACAAATCAGTGACCAATATAGCCACTTTTCTTTGCAAGGACACTCAAAAGCCTGCCATCCATGGATTCTGTCAGTGTTTTGATCTGTTCACCATCAACATTGCGTGCAGCAGCAACCACAGCCTCCCAGACACTGTTCAGAGAGGTGTACTGTTTTCCCTCCTTGTAAATCTCACATTTGATGATGAACCACAGGTTCTCAATGGGGTTCAGATCAGGTGAACAAGGAGGCCATGTCATTAGATTTTCTTCTTTTATACCCTTTCTTGCCAGCCACGCTGTGGAGTACTTGGACGCGTGTGATGGAGCATTGTCCTGCATGAAAATCATGTTTTTCTTGAAGGATGCAAACTTCTTCCTGTACCACTGCTTGAAGAAGGTGTCTTCCAGAAACTGGCAGTAGGACTGGGAGTTGAGCTTGACTCCATCCTCAACCCGAAAAGGCCCCACAAGCTCATCTTTGATGATACCAGCCCAAACCAGTACTCTACCTCCACCTTGCTGGCGTCTGAGTCGGACTGGAGCTCTCTGCCCTTTACCAATCCAGCCACGGGCCCATCCATCTGGCCCATCAAGACTCACTCTCATTTCATCAGTCCATAAAACCTTAGAAAAATCAGTCTAAAGATATTTCTTGGCCCAGTCTTGACGTTTCAGCTTGTGTGTCTTGTTCAGTGGTGGTCGTCTTTCAGCCTTTCTTACCTTGGCCATGTTTCTGAGTATTGCACACCTTGTGCTTTTGGGCACTCCAGTGATGTTGCAGCTCTGAAATATGGCCAAACTGGTGGCAAGTGGCATCTTGGCAGCTGCACGCTTGACTTTTCTCAGTTCATGGGCAGTTATTTTGCGCCTTGGTTTTTCCAGATATTCTATTGTAAAACTTCAAATAAGAGAGTCCTTTGTTCAGGATCCTCTTCTCTCGGCCCAAGTGTAAAGTAGCTACGAAAGGCAAATCACTAGGACTTCTCATGTTCTACATTATGCTGACAACCAGGAGATTTGAATGGACAACGCATAATGCTGAAGTTGCAGTGGAAGAAAATTAAAGACTTATGAATGTGGCTCCACAAAGATTACAGTTCATTGCTTGGGGTCCCAGCAAGGGACACTTTGTGATCAACTCCTCATTAAGCACCTCTTCTAATTAGCATGGATTGCTTAACCTCTTTTCAAGAATAGGCAGCTCACCTAAACGCTGCACACCCCTGCAGCAAATCAGCACATTGATTCAGTTTCAGGTGCAGGTAAGATGGTTCTGATAGGACATGCACCCTGTGTGCTGGGAGCCTCATGGGAATCTTTGCCCCAGTTAAAAGAACCCTAGTTGCCAGCACACACTGGTGGTGGCATTCTGAGTTACACTTGCAGAGAAACCATGAGCGCTGAAGTGAAGAATAGGAGTAGTAGTGGCTTTGGATGTCATAGTCAATCAATGTGCGGTCCTCATACTATTGCTCCTTAGGGCCATGCAGTGAGAGGGGTGCACCCTTTCTTCCCCGGGCACACTCTGCTTCTGAAGCTCCTCCATGATGAAAGTTGGGGTGCCCATGATGTTATGTGTCTGTATGGGTGCAAAGTAGGGCATGTAAAATGCAAAGCCAAGCATATGGTGTAGGAGTCAGAAAACCAGGCCAGAGTTAGCAGATAAGAAAGCTCTCTTTATTGCAGTATAAAAATGGGAGTTGTAGTACATACAAATATAGCATAACACAGTTTCAAATGTAGACAGTAGTGATGTGCGGCAGGGCCAATATTCGAGATTATATTCTTGATTGCGAAAATCGTCAATGTATTATTCTCGTAATGCATGCAAAATATCGGCGTGGGGTAGGCAACTTTTCTATTGGTTGCTAGGGATATTGCTAAGCTGTGAAAAAGCCTTCTCATTGGCCCACGAGCTAGAAGAAGGGAGGGATGATCACCTGAAATGTACTCGTCATTACAAATATATAGCACTATATTCTAAATATTCGTGAATTCTCAAAGTGCCGATATTCGCGAAAAAACTTAGCTTTTCGAATATTCGCGCTCAACACTAGTAGACAGTGTAATTCTCTCCCAGATAGCGATGTAAGGATTTAGACAAGGATGGAAGTTATGGCCCTCTTTGCACACTATCTTGCTAAAGTCTCTCTCAGTAGAATCTATGTCAGACAATAGTACCTTGGCAATAATGGCTGTAATGTCCACTGTGGGAAACAGAGTTTTGAAGGCATATCTGGTCAGGACATGTCTTTTTAACAGTGTCCCCATAGCCGTAATGTCTGAAAGTCTATGCTTGGCCATGCAGATTCTAAATTCTCCTTTTCTCTCCTCTTTCTGTCTTTCTCTCTTTGTGACTCCTGCAGAGATTGGTTAGTCTCTGTAGCTTTTTTGGCCTGAGAAGAAGGAGTATAAGTCACTGCTTCCTTTCTCTTTGAACTCTAGTCGAGACTCCCTAATCTAAAAGTGGGACCAGCCCACCAGGCACCAGACAGCTGGCTCAGGATTGTTAACCAGGGCTGTACCATCTATACACGGCTATACTGGTTGTAATACATTACACAACATTACATTAACAATTCTGTACATTGATAAAGGTATATTTTCATTTATTGCAGAGACAGGTGGTAAAACTTTCAAATTGCCACTCCACATAATAAAAATTAGGTATCTTTTGAAAATCTCATCTTGCTTTATTTCTAATGTACTCTTTACGTTGTCCTTAACATGCTTGTCTATAATAAACTAACCAATCATCTGTTCCAGGAATAACATCTACATTTGTTTTTCTGCATGGAAAACATTGAATAAACAGATTAAACGATAATTATCACAACTAGAAATTGTATTAGCAACTATTAGGATTCATCGTTCTGTGACAGTATTAATGATCCAAGAAATCTTAAAATGGTTAGAAGTAAACCTATGTCTTTGTATGTTGACAAGGTTGCTTTTCATAATTACATATTGTATTTTTGGTGTTTCTTCCTCCAAATGTAGAATTTGCTAATTATCTTCAGAATTAAATTGTAGTACGTATTATTGAACTCGTTCCAATGTCTCCACTTTGAGACTAATTAGAAAAGAAACGGTAAGGATACCCACAGAAAGGTTTTTCTATCTATCTATATATATATATATATATATATATATATTATATATATATATATGAAGAAGTATATATGTATGTATGTATGTTCTGCAATCACTCAAAAACGCAGCAATCGATTTCAACTAAACTTGGTATACACATCCCTTGCTACATGGAAAAAAATCTTGTGGGGGGTCACAGCTCACATACCGTTCCTGAGATATTCACAAAAAAATTCTAATATGGCACATCACATGACCTACATTAGCCAATAGAAGCCTGCAGGTCTTTCTCTTCATATCCCAACTGCCATACACACGGTCCCAAGTCCTTTATCAGCCAATAGAAGCTCGCAGGTCCTTAGTCTACACATATACATTATATATAGTTTTATAGTTTTATACCAGGTTTAGATGACAACCCAGCCATTTTTATTCACTGCTGTAGGTCAGCTTTAAAGGGGCGGGGTACTGTAGATGTTACTGTTATAGTGGATACTGTCGATATCTTTTAATGACATACACAAAAATTTAATAAAATAGATGAAATATACCCGTGCAATGCCTGCCGGGTAGGGATGAGCGAACTCGAACTGTATAGTTCGGGTTCGTACCGAATTTTGGGGTGTCCGTGACACGGACCCGAACCCGGACATTTTCGTAAAAGTCCGGGTTCGGGTTCGGTGTTCGTCGCTTTCTTGGCGCGTTTGTGGCGCTTTTTGAAAGGCTGCAAAGCAGCCAATCAACAAGCGTCATACTACTTGCCCCAAGAGGCCGTCACAGCCATGCCTACTATTGGCATGGCTGTGATTGGCCAGAGCACCATGTGACCCAGCCTCTATTTAAGCTGGAGTCACATAGCGCCGCCCGTCACTCTGCTCTGATTAGCGTAGGGAAAGGTTGCGGCTGCGACAGTAGGGCGAGATTAGGCAGATTAACTCCTCCAAAGGACTTGATTAATCGATCGATCTGCAGCTGTGCATCATTGAGCTGCTGAAATTCAATTGCTCACTGTTTTTAGGCTGCCCAGACCGTTTGTCAGTCACTTTTTTCTGGGGTGATCGGCGGCCATTTTGTGTCTTGTGGTGCGCCAGCACAAGCTGCGACCAAGTGCATTTAACCCTCAATGGTGTGGTTGTTTTTTGGCTAAAGCCTACATCAGGGTGAAGCTGTCACACCAAGTGCATTTAACCAGCAATAGTCTGTTTATTTTTTGGCCATATACTACATCAGGGGCAAGCTGCGCCTGTCACCAAGTGCATTTAACCCTCAATGGTGTGGTTGTTTTTTGGCTAAAGCCTACATCAGGGTGAAGCTGTCACACCAAGTGCATTTAACCAGCAATAGTCTGTTTATTTTTTGGCCATATACTACATCAGGGGCAAGCTGCGCCTGTCACCAAGTGCATTTAACCCTCAATGGTGTGGTTGTTTTTTGGCTAAAGCCTACATCAGGGTGAAGCTGTCACACCAAGTGCATTTAACCAGCAATAGTCTGTTAATTTTTTGGCCATATACTAAATCAGGGGCAAGCTGCGCCCGTCACCAAGTGCATTTAACCAGCAATAGTCTGTTCATTTTTTGGCCATATACTACATCAGGGGCAAGCTGCAGCCCGTCACCAAGTGCATTTAACCCTCAGTAGTGTGGTTGGTCAAGCTGTCACACCAAGTGCATTTAACCAGCAATAGTCTGTTCATTTTTTGGCCATATACTACATCAGGGGCAAGCTGCGCCCGTCACCAAGTGCATTTAACCCTCAGTAGTGTGGTTGGTCAAGCTGTCACACCAAGTGCATTTAACCAGCAATAGTGTGGTTATTTTTTGGCCATATCCCAGTCTAATTCTGTCACTAAATCCATACCGGTCACCCAGCGCCTAAATACTAGGCCTCAAATTTATATCCCGCTAAATCTGTCATTACGTTGTACTGTTGTGGATGGGCAAGTTATTTAGTGTCCGCCAAAGCACTTTTTTTGTTCTGGGTTGAAATACAATTCCCAATTTAGCAATTTCACAATTTAGTGGTTTCTGCTATATCAGAGCTATTTGAAATCTATCCCTAAAAGGGTATATAATATTCAAGGTGCACATAGGGTCATTCAGAATAACTTCACACACACGCTACTGTGCATTTCCAAGTCTAATTCTGTCACTAAATCCATACCGGTCACCCAGCGCCTAAATACTAGGCCTCAAATTTATATCACGCTAAATCTGTCGTTACCGCTGTCCTGTTGTGGATGGGCAAGTTATTTAGTGTCCGCCAAAGCACATTTTTTGTTCTGGGTTGAAATACAATTCCCAATTTAGCAATTTCATAATTTAGTGGTTTCTGCTATATCAGAGCTATTTGAAATCTATCCCTAAAAGGGTATATAATATTCAAGGTGCACATAGGGTCATTCAGAATAACTTCACACACACGCTACTGTGCATTTCCAAGTCTAATTCTGTCACTAAATCCATACCGGTCACCCAGCGCCTAAATACTAGGCCTCAAATTTATATCCCGCTAAATCTGTCGTTACCGCTGTACTGTTGTGGCTGGGCAAGTTATTTAGTGTCCGTCAAAGCACATTTTTTGTTCAGGGTTGAAATACAATTCCCAATTTAGCAATTTCATAATTTAGTGGTTTCTGCTATATCAGAGCTATTTGAAATCTATCCCTAAAAGGGTATATAATATTCAAGGTGCACATAGGGTCATTCAGAATAACTTCACACACACGCTACTGTGCATTTCCAAGTCTAATTCTGTCACTAAATCCATACCGGTCACCCAGCGCCTAAATACCAGGCCTCAAATTCATATCCCGCTAAATCTGTCGTTACCGCTGTCCTGTTGTGGATGGGCAAGTTATTTAGTGTCCGCCAAAGCACATTTTTTGTTCTGGGTTGAAATACAATTCCCAATTTAGCAATTTCATAATTTAGTGGTTTCTGCTATATCAGAGCTATTTGAAATCTATCCCTAAAAGGGTATATAATATTCAAGGTGCACATAGGGTCATTCAGAATAACTTCACACACACGCTACTGTGCATTTCCAAGTCTAATTCTGTCACTAAATCCATACCGGTCACCCAGCGCCTAAATACTAGGCCTCAAATTTATATCCCGCTAAATCTGTCGTTACCGCTGTACTGTTGTGGCTGGGCAAGTTATTTAGTGTCCGTCAAAGCACATTTTTTGTTCTGGGTTGAAATACAATTCCCAATTTAGCAATTTCATAATTTAGTGGTTTCTGCTATATCAGAGCTATTTGAAATCTATCCCTAAAAGGGTATATAATATTCAAGGTGCACATAGGGTCATTCAGAATAACTTCACACACACGCTACTGTGCATTTCCAAGTCTAATTCTGTCACTAAATCCATACCGGTCACCCAGCGCCTAAATACTAGGCCTCAAATTTATATCCCGCTGAATTTGAATACAATACATTGGGCCAAATAATATTTTTGTTGTTGTGGTGAACCATAACAATGAGGAAAACATCTAGTAAGGGACGCGGACGTGGACATGGTCGTGGTGGTGTTAGTGGACCCTCTGGTGCTGGGAGAGGACGTGGCCGTTCTGCCACATCCACACGTCCTAGTGTACCAACTACCTCAGGTCCCAGTAGCCGCCAGAATTTACAGCGATATATGGTGGGGCCCAATGCCGTTCTAAGGATGGTAAGACCTGAGCAGGTACAGGCATTAGTCAATTGGGTGGCCGACAGTGGATCCAGCACGTTCACATTATCTCCCACCCAGTCTTCTGCAGAAAGCGCACAGATGGCGCCTGAAAACCAACCCCATCAGTCTGTCACATCACCCCCATGCATACCAGGGAAACTGTCTCAGCCTCAAGTTATGCAGCAGTCTCTTATGCTGTTTGAAGACTCCGCTGGCAGGGTTTCCCAAGGGCATCCACCCAGCCCTTCCCCAGCGGTGAAAGACATAGAATGCACTGACGCACAACCACTTATGTTTCCTGATGATGAGGACATGGGAATACCACCTCAGCATGTCTCTGATGATGACGAAACACAGGTGCCAACTGCTGCGTCTTTCTGCAGTGTGCAGACTGAACAGGAGGTCAGGGATCAAGACTGGGTGGAAGACGATGCAGGGGACGATGAGGTCCTAGACCCCACATGGAATGAAGGTCGTGCCACTGACTTTCACAGTTCGGAGGAAGAGGCAGTGGTGAGACCGAGCCAACAGCGTAGCAAAAGAGGGAGCAGTGGGCAAAAGCAGAACACCCGCCGCCAAGAGACTCCGCCTGCTACTGACCGCCGCCATCTGGGACCGAGCACCCCAAAGGCAGCTTCAAGGAGTTCCCTGGCATGGCACTTCTTCAAACAATGTGCTGACGACAAGACCTGAGTGTTTTGCACGCTGTGCCATCAGAGCCTGAAGCGAGGCATTAACGTTCTGAACCTGAGCACAACCTGCATGACCAGGCACCTGCATGCAAAGCATGAACTGCAGTGGAGTAAACACCTTAAAACCAAGGAAGTCACTCAGGCTCCCCCTGCTACCTCTTCTGCTGCTGCCGCCTCGGCCTCTTCCTCTGCCTCTGGAGGAACGTTGGCACCTGCCGCCCAGCAAACAGGGGATGTACCACCAACACCACCACCACCTCCGTCACCAAGCGTCTCAACCATGTCACACGGCAGCGTTCAGCTCTCCATCTCACAAACATTTGAGAGAAAGCGTAAATTCCCACCTAGCCACCCTCGTTCCCTGGCCCTGAATGCCAGCATTTCTAAACTACTGGCCTATGAAATGCTGTCATTTCGGCTGGTGGACACAGACAGCTTCAAACAGCTCATGTCGCTTGCTGTCCCACAGTATGTTGTTCCCAGCCGCCACTACTTCTCCAAGAGAGCCGTGCCTTCCCTGCACAACCAAGTATCCGATAAAATCAAGTGTGCACGGCGCAACGCCATCTGTAGCAAGGTCCACCTAACCACAGATACGTGGACCAGTAAGCACGGCCAGGGACGCTATATCTCCCTAACTGCACACTGGGTAAATGTAGTGGCAGCTGGGCCCCAGGCGGAGAGCTGTTTAGCGCACGTCCTTCCGCCGCCAAGGATCGCAGGGCAACATTCTTTGCCTCCTGTTGCCACCTCCTCCTTCTCGGCTTTCTCCTCCTCTTCTTCCACCTGCTCATCCAGTCAGCCACACACCTTCACCACCAACTTCAGCACAGCCCGGGGTAAACGTCAGCAGGCCATTCTGAAACTCATATGTTTGGGGGACAGGCCCCACACCGCACAGGAGTTGTGGCGGGGTATAGAACAACAGACCGACGAGTGGTTGCTGCCAGTGAGCCTCAAGCCCGGCCTGGTGGTGTGTGATAATGGGCGAAATCTCGTTGCAGCTCTGGGACTAGCCAATTTGACGCACATCCCTTGCTTGGCGCATGTGCTGAATTTGGCGGTGCAGAAGTTCATTCACAACTACCCCGACATGTCAGAGCTGCTGCATAAAGTGCGGGCCGTCTGTTCGCGCTTCCGGCGTTCACATCCTGCTGCTGCTCGCCTGTCTGCGCTACAGCGTAACTTCGGCCTTCCCGCTCACCACCTCATATGCGACGTGCCCACCAGGTGGAACTCCACCTTGCACATGCTGGACAGACTGTGCGAGCAGCAGCAGGCCATAGTGGAGTTTCAGCTGCAGCTTGCACGGGTCAGTCGCACTACAGAACAGCACCACTTCACCACCAATGACTGGGCCTCCATGCGAGACCTGTGTGCCCTGTTGCGCTGTTTCGAGTACTCCACCAACATGGCCAGTGGCGATGACGCCGTTATCAGCGTTACAATACCACTTCTATGTCTCCTTGAGAAAACACTTAGGGCGATGATGGAAGAGGAGGTGGCCCAGGAGGAGGAGGAGGAGGAAGAGGGGTAATTTTTAGCACTTTCAGGCCAGTCTCTTCGAAGTGACTCAGAGGGAGGTTTTTGGCAACAGCAGAGGCCAGGTACAAATGTGGCCAGACAGGGCCCACTACTGGAGGACGAGGAGGACGAGGATGAGGAGGAGGTGGAGGAGGATGAGGATGAAGCATGGTCACAGCGGGGTGGCACCCAACGCAGCTCGGGTCCATCACTGGTGCGTGGCTGGGGGGAAAGGCAGGACAATGACGATACGCCTCCCACAGAGGACAGCTTGTCCTTACCCCTGGGCAGCCTGGCACACATGAGCGACTACATGCTGCAGTGCCTGCGCAACGACAGCAGAGTTGCCCACATTTTAACCTGTGCGGACTACTGGGTTGCCACCCTGCTGGATCCACGCTACAAAGACAATGTGCCCACCTTACTTCCTGCACTGGAGCGTGATAGGAAGATGCGCGAGTACAAGCGCACGTTGGTAGACGCGCTACTTAGAGCATTCCCAAATGTCACAGGGGAACAAGTGGAAGCCCAAGGCCAAGGCAGAGGAGGAGCAAGAGGTCGCCAAGGCAGCTGTGTCACGGCCAGCTCCTCTGAGGGCAGGGTTAGCATGGCAGAGATGTGGAAAACTTTTGTCAACACGCCACAGCTAACTGCACCACCACCTGATACGCAACGTGTTAGCAGGAGGCAACATTTCACTAACATGGTGGAACAGTACGTGTGCACACCCCTCCACGTACTGACTGATGGTTCGGCCCCATTCAACTTCTGGGTCTCTAAATTGTCCACGTGGCCAGAGCTAGCCTTTTATGCCTTGGAGGTGCTGGCCTGCCCGGCGGCCAGCGTTTTGTCTGAACGTGTATTCAGCACGGCAGGGGGCGTCATTACAGACAAACGCAGCCGCCTGTCTACAGCCAATGTGGACAAGCTGACGTTCATAAAAATGAACCAGGCATGGATCTCACAGGCCCTGTCCGTCCCTTGTCCAGATTAGACATTAACTACCTCCCCTTAACCATATATTATTGTACTCCAGGGCACTTCCTCATTCAATCCTATTTTTATTTTCATTTTACCATTATATTGCGAGGCTACCCAAAGTTGAATGAACCTCTCCTCTGTCTGGGTGCCGGGGCCTAAATATATGCCAATGGACTGTTCCAATGTTGGGTGACGTGAAGCCTGATTCTCTGCTATGACATGCAGACTAATTCTCTGCTGACATGAAGCCAGATCCTCTGTTACGGGACCTCTCTCCTCTGCCTGTGTGCTGGGCCTAAATATATGCCAATGGACTGTTGCAGTGGTGGCTGACGTGAAGCCTCATTCTCTGCTATGACATGCAGACTAATTCTCTGCTGACATGAAGCCAGATTGTCTGTTACGGGACCTCTCTCCTCTGCCTGGGTGCTGGGCCTAAATTTATGAAAATGGACTGTTGCAGTGGTGGGTGACGTGAAGCCTGATTCTCTGCTATGATATGAAGACTGATTCTCTGCTGACATGAAGCCAGATCCTCTGTTACGGGACCTCTCTCCTCTGCCTGGGTGTTGGGCCTAAATTTATGAAAATGGACTCTTACAGTGGTGGGTGACGTAAAGCCTGATTCTCTGCTATGACATGAAGACTGATTCTCTGCTGACATGAAGCCAGATCCTCTGTTACGGGATCTCTCTCCTCTGCCTGTGTGCTGGGCCTAAATATATGCCAATGGACTGTTGCAGTGGTGGCTGATGTGAAGCCTCATTCTCTGCTATGACATGCAGACTAATTCTCTGCTGACATGAAGCCAGATTGTCTGTTACGGGACCTCTCTCCTCTGCCTGGGTGCTGGGCCTAAATTTATGAAAATGGACTGTTGCAGTGGTGGGTGACGTGAAGCCTGATTCTCTGCTATGACATGAAGACTGATTCTCTGCTGACATGAAGCCAGATTGTCTGTTACGGGACCTCTCTCCTCTGCCTGGGTGATGGGCCTAAATTTATGAAAATGGACTCTTACAGTGGTGGGTGACGTGAAGCCTGATTTCCTGCTATGATATGAAGACTGATTCTCTGCTGACATGAAGCCAGATCCTCTGTTACGGGACCTCTCTCCTCTGCCTGGGTGCTGGGCCTAAATATCTGACAATGGACTGTTGCATTGGTGGCTGACGTGAAGCCTCATTCTCTGCTATGACATGCAGACTAATTCTCTGCTGACATGAAGCCAGATTCTCTGTTACGGGACCTCTCTCCTCTGCCTGTGTGCTGGGCCTAAATATATGCCAATGGACTGTTGCAGTGGTGGCTGACGTGAAGCCTCATTCTCTGCTATGACATGCAGACTAATTCTCTGCTGACATGAAGCCAGATTGTCTGTTACGGGACCTCTCTCCTCTGCCTGGGTGCTGGGCCTAAATTTATGAAAATGGACTGTTGCAGTGGTGGGTGACGTGAAGCCTGATTCTCTGCTATGATATGAAGACTGATTCTCTGCTGACATGAAGCCAGATCCTCTGTTACGGGACCTCTCTCCTCTGCCTGGGTGCTGGGCCTAAATTTATGAAAATGGACTGTTGCAGTGGTGGGTGACGTGAAGCCTGATTCTCTTCTATGACATGAAGACTGATTCTCTTCTGACATGAAGCCAGATCCTCTGTTACAGGACCTCTCTCCTCTGCCTGGGTGCTGGGCCTAAATATCTGACAATGGACTGTTGCATTGGTGGCTGACGTGAAGCCTCATTCTCTGCTATGACATGCAGACTAATTCTCTGCTGACATGAAGCCAGATTGTCTGTTACGGGACCTCTCTCCTCTGCCTGGGTGCTGGGCCTCAATTTATGAAAATGGACTCTTACAGTGGTGGGTGACGTGAAGCCTGATTCTCTGCTATGACATGAAGACTGATTCTCTGCTGACATGAAGCCAGATCCTCTGTTACGGGACCTCTCTCCTCTGCCTGTGTGCTGGGCCTAAATATATGCCAATGGACTGTTGCAGTGGTGGCTGACGTGAAGCCTCATTCTCTGCTATGACATGCAGACTAATTCTCTGCTGACATGAAGCCAGATTGTCTGTTACGGGACCTCTCTCCTCTGCCTGGGTGCTGGGCCTAAATTTATGAAAATGGACTGTTGCAGTGGTGGGTGACGTGAAGCCTGATTCTCTGCTATGACATGAAGACTGATTCTCTGCTGACATGAAGCCAGATTGTCTGTTACGGGACCTCTCTCCTCTGCCTGGGTGCTGGGCCTAAATTTATGAAAATGGACTGTTGCAGTGGTGGGTGACGTGAAGCCTGATTCTCTGCTATGACATGAAGACTGATTCTCTGCTGACATGAAGCCAGATTGTCTGTTACGGGACCTCTCTCCTCTGCCTGGGTGCCCGGGCCTAAATATCTGAGAATGGACTGTTCCAGTGGTGGGTGACGGGAAGCCAGATTCTCTGCTATGGGACCTCTCTCCAATTGATTTTGGTTAATTTTTATTTATTTAATTTTTATTTTAATTAATTTCCCTATCCACATTTGTTTGCAGGGGATTTACCTACATGTTGCAGCCTTTTGCAGCCCTCTAGCCCTTTCCTGGGCTGTTTTACAGCCGTTTTAGTGCCGAAAAGTTCGGGTCCCCATTGACTTCAATGGGGTTCGGGTTCGGGACGAAGTTCGGATCGGGTTCGGATCCCGAACCCAAACATTTTCGGGAAGTTCGGCCGAACTTCTCGAACCCGAACATCCAGGTGTTCGCTCAACTCTACTACCGGGTCCTTCTGCTAGTCTTTGATAAAGAAAATAAGAACACCGTATCTATTATTAGTAAAAGTAAATCACAATTATTCCTTTAACTGTATCTTAGGTGCAGTACAACCAGAAATAATGGGGGAGATTCACAAAGCAAAAAGCATAATAGCAAAAAAGTGGGGCATATGCTATGTGACAAATTTATTATGTTTTATACATGCTTTAGGCCTCACTAGACCAGTTCGATACATCTATCAAACGTGGCCTGGCTAAGCATAGTCATAAAATGCACTAGATTTACTAATGGCCATTATTTTGGAGCATGGTATTAGTTTAAAGTTTGCCAGCCAAGAGGTGGTGAAATGAAAAGTACTTTACATAGTAGGGCCAAATTTATCATACAGAGTGCAACACACTGATAAATTTGGTATAGTTTCTGCCCATCTGGTCTAATTTTATCATGTCTAACTTTAGGGTAATAATTAGAGATGAGCAAAGTTTTGAAAAATTACATTTGGTCGATTCACTAAGGTCACCAAGAAATTTGAATAGTTCTGAATTAATTTGTCACAAATCACTATAATTCAGGTATACTCAGGCCACTCTGCCTAATCATATTATTCCCACTTGATGGCCCAACCTCAATGTGAAGGCTTGGAATTTGACCTTTTCCCGACCACCAGCAGTAAATTTACATCGGCAGGTGGGCATTTAAAAATGGCGCTTTCCTCAAAGCAATAAAATTGAGGGATTCACAAGAGGGATGACCATAATCCTATGTGGTTTCATCTATAAGGTCCTGTATTCCTCCCTACTATGAACTTAATGTTATTTCTCTTTTAAAATTAGTAGTGTTAAAACCAGAAGCCAAGCATGGTGGATGGATCAAACATGGCCAGTGGATTATTGCATCAACAATGTCCCTGAGCGCTTGCTACATCTCTCCCTATGCTTAACTCACAGGACAATGGTGGAAACTGTGCCAGATGAGGGTTTTATAGGGCTGTGACATCACAGGAGATGGCTACCTGTGGATTGGCTGGCTGCACGGCATTATGGGGAATCTCACATTCCCGGCCTTCTTACTTTCACTTAGTAACATGTGCAGCTGCCATTTTAGGATACCCTGATTCATTACCACGAAGTGGGAGGAAATTTGGCTTAGTTGCAAATCAAAGTTTCCTGAACTTCAGACAGAATTCTGCTTCGAATACTTTGTTTCACTCAACACTAGTAATAATAATAAATCTTCCCAATATGTCTAAGCTGTATGTTTTTAGTCCACTCTTCTAGCTTAAAGGGAACTTGTCACCATGAAAATTGGAAGTAATCTACAAGCAGCATGTTATAGAGCAGGAGGAGCTGAGCAATGTGATATAAAGTCTTATGAGAAAGGATTGAGTAAAACTTGTATTTTATTCATTTATATTTACGCTCATTCTGGGCTTTGAAGTCCAGGAGGCGGTCCTATCAGTGACTGACAGCCTGCCCTCTATGACTGTGTATACAGAGATAGCTGTCAGTCACTGATAGGACCGCTTCCTGGACTTCAAAGCCCAGAATGAGCGTAAATATAAATGAATAAAATACAAGTTTTACTAATTCCTTTTTCATAAGACTTTATATCAATCTGCTAAGCTCTATAACATGCTGCCTGCAGCTCAGGCACCACATGTTCAACATGACAGTATCCCTTTAAAGGGGTTGTCTAAAATAATTGACAATCTCAGACAAGCTGTACAATGACTTAAAAAAAACATGATATGCTCACCAATTTCTCCAGCCCCATTCTCTAAGGCGCTGGTCCAGTTCTCCTGTCACAGTTTTTTTTTTTTAAATAGCAGCGGTGATGTACAGAGATGAAGCATGTGGCCTCTGCAGCTAATCACTGTCCTCAGTACTTTAATGCTGAGGACAGTGACTGGATAAAGTGGTGAAGGGCCCTATCCAGGCATGTTAATATGCACATCACAGAATCAGTGACGTGCACAGTGATACAGGATCTGACCACTGCAGCCAATCACTGTCCTTAGCTATTGGCCTCAGTGTTAAGTGAATTTAAGGCTACTTTCACATAAGCATTATTGCTGTATTGCATCCGTGAATAATACAATAATGCATCTATTCAAAAAAGATCCGGTTGTATTGTATCGAAAAATTAACATGCCAGCACTAAAGCCATTGTAAGTCAATGGGCGACAGGTCCTGTTTATTTGGACACTAAAAAACAGGTTCCAGCACCATTGACTTACATGGTTTTTGGTGCCGGATCTGTCATGTTCAGTTTCCCATGCCACACAGAAAAACGCTGCTTGCAGCAGTTTTGAATCCAGCACGGAAACGCAGCATACCGGAGCAGAATGCATTCTGGTGCACTCTGTTTCAGTCTTTTCAGTTCCGTCCCCACTGAAAATGAATGGGGACAAACCTGAAGTGTTTTCCTCCGGTTTTGAAATCCTATAACGGATCTCAATACTGAAAAGGAAAATGCAGATGTGAAAGTAGCCCAATACTTTTCTCCATGGTTTTATGTTTACCCATACTGTGATTTTTCTGATGCCGACACAACCTATAGTGCACACTGAACCAATTAGATGTCTCTACCATTCTGCTCACTCTCAAAGCATGTGGTTTTACAAAAAAAATAGAGAAAAGCTGCAGCTGTAACCCCTCCTACTGTCTACTATTGCAGATTGAGGGTTCTGCCCATTTAAAGTAAGATATATTACAAAGTTTTATATACTCACGTATAGTACAGATTTATGAAAATAATAAAGTAATAGCAATATAATTATAATCTCAATACGAAGTCAGCTATGTCAGCACAAAGTCAGCTAAATCAGTTTCAAAGTAAGCATACCACCATGTGGGGTAGGTGCCATGACACCTAACGATACCTTTCCTCTAATCCTGAGAAATGTTAATTTTATGCAAATAGGGATTTTCTGGAGAACTGTAAATGGCACCACTCCATTTGAGGTAACATAACACCACCCAGCACCTCCTCCTCTTGATTGACAGTCTGTGATATTTCAGAGATGACGAGAAAGCCAGACGCACTAAATGTAACCATGGGGCACCAAAAACCTTATTTGTATGAACGCAAAAATATTTCTCAGGATTAGAGGATTGGATTTTAACAAAAAAGGTATGGTTATGTCTCAAGCCCTCTACTAGAAATGAGCAAATCGAATCAGACGAAGTGGAATTCGATCAGAATTTCAGGAAAAATTTGATTTGCAACAAATGCGAATTTCCTCATGCAATTTTTCCTAAAATGCTACACATGTGAGGACATAGAGCAAGGAACTCTGGGAAGGCGGGCTGACCCATAATGCCATGCATGCAGCCAATCAACAGCCAACCAGCCCTCTGATGTCACAGCCCTATAAATACGGCAGCCATTTTAGATTCTGCCATTTTCAAGCATTCTGAGTGCAGGGACAGACATGAGAAGGCACTAGGAACAGCAATTGGAAAAACCTCATTGTAAAAAAAAAAACAATTAAAAACGATTTATAAGTGCAGGGAAATGATAGGGAGGAGTCATTTCACAGTATCTTAGTGCAGGGAGAGATGTCAGAAGGTGCTAGGGACAGTGCTAGAAAAGCGATTTACAAGTGCAGGGAAAAATTATTTGGGGATCCAAATAGCCATTGTACAGCTCTGTCATTCCAACAATTTGTTCTTGGGATGCAAGTGCTATGTCAAAAAGCCTTTAGTGGCTTAAATTTTTTCAAACAAGAAAAATATATACACACTTCTTCGCTTCTGCAGTTATATGTGTTGAAAGCGTACAGAAAGAAAAAAACTATATGTACTTCACTGGTGCAGTTATTTGTGGCAAAAGCGTTTAGTGGCTAATTTCATACAGTAAGAAAAATATATACGCAACAGCATTTACTGCTCTATTTTAGTACAAAATATATATATATTCTCAGTTCACTTCTGCAGTTATACAGGTGAAACTCGAAAAATTAGAATATCGTGCAAAGTTCATTTATTTCAGTAATGCAACTTAAAAGGTGAAACTAACATATGAGATAGACTCATTACATGCAAAGTGAGATATTTAAAGCCTTTATTGGTTAGAATTTGGATGATTATGGCTTACAGCTTATGATACCCCAAAGTCACAATTTTGAGGTACCGTTTGCTCAGGGGGTATGGATTAATTAGCTGACTAGAGTGTGACACTTTGAGCCTAGAATACTTAACCTTATCACAAAATTCTAATTTTAAGCTGCATTAATGCAATTTCATTTAATTTGCATTACTGAAATGAATGGACTTTTGCACGATATTCTAATTTTTTCGAGTTTCACCTGTATGTGTTGAAAGCCTTTACTGGCCTAATTCAGTACAGAAAGAAAAATATATACGCACTTCACTTGTGCATCTATTGCTGCTAAAAGCGTTTACTGGCCTATTTCAGTACAAAAAGAAAAATATATTCTCAGTTCACTTCTGCAGTTATATGTGTTGAAAGCGTACAGAAAGAAAAAAATGTATGCACTTCACTGGTGCACTTATTTACTGGCAAAAGCATTTTGTGGCCTATTTCAGTATAGAAAGAAAAAAATATATGCACTTCACTTTTGCACTTATTTGTGGCAAAAAGCATTTTGTGGCCTTTTTCATTGTAGAAAGAAAAATATATACATACTTCACTGGTGCAATTATTTGTTTCAAAAGCGTTTAGTGGCCTATTTCAGTACAGAAGGAAAAGAATATAAGCACTTCACTAGAGCACTTATTTGTGGCAAAAGCATTTAGTTGCCTACTTTATTATAGAAATAAAAAAATATACGCACTTCACTGGTGTAGGTATTTGTGGCAAAAGGGTTTTCTGGCCTATTTCAGTACAGAAAGAAATATATATACGCACTTCACTGGTGCATTTATTTCTGCTAAACGCGTTTACTGGCCTATTTCAGTACAAATATATATATATTCTCAGTTCACTTCTGCAGTTATATGTTTTGAAAGCGTTTACTGGCCTATTTCAGTACAGAAAGAAAAATATATGTGCACTTTACTGATGCATGTATTTCTGCTGAAAGCATTTACTAGCCTATTTTAGTACAAAAATAAAAATAAATTCTCAGTTCACTTCTGCAGTTATATGTGTTTAAAGCATATAGAAAGAAAAAAATATTCGCACATCACTGGTGCACTTATTTGTGGCAAAAGCATTTAGTTGCCTATTTCATTGTAAAAAGAAAAAATATACGCACTTCACTGGAGCACTTATTTGTTGCTAAAGCATTTAGTGGCCTAATTCTTTAGAGAAAGAAACAAATATACGCACTTAACTGGTGCAGTTTTTGGTAAAAGGGTTTAGTGGCCTATTTCAGTACAGAAAGAAAAATATATACATACTTGACTGGTTCATTTATTTCTGCTAAAAGCGTTTACTGGCCTATTTCAGTACAAAAAGAAAAATATATTCTCAGTTCACTTCTGCAGTTATATGTGTTGAAAGCATTTACTGACCTATTTCAGTACAGAAAGAAAAATATATACGCACTTCCCTGGTGTATTTATTTCTGCTGAAATCTTTTACTGGCCTATTACAGAACAAAGAAAAAATATATTCTCAGTTAACTTCTGCAGTTATATGTGTTGAAAGCATACAGAAAGAGAAAAATATATGCACTTCACTGGTGCAGTTATTTGTGGCAAAAGCGTTTAGTGGCCTATTTAAGTACAAAAAGATAAACATATTCTCAGTTCATGTCAGCGGTTATATGTGTTATTTTGTATTTCAGTACAAAAAAATAAAATATATTCACAGTTCACATCGGCGGTTATTTGTGTTGAAAGTGTTTAGTGGCCTATTTCAATACAAAAAGAAAAATATATTCTCAGTTCACGTCAGTGGTTATATGTCTTGAAAGCGTTTAGTGGCCTATTTCAGTACAAAACGGAAAATATTTTCTCAGTTCACATCGGCGGTTATATGTGTTGAAAGCATGGCTGGGAGTCAGCAGGGTGGCAGCAGTGGGAGGTCGTGAGCCAAACGTGCCCAGAGTCGACCACCTGCTTTGCAGCAGCCTACCCGCCCAGAAAGTAGTGGTGCAGGGGTTCACGGAAGCAGCGGCGGTAGAAGTCAGTCAGTGCGGACTGTTGGGGGAAAATTCACCTAATCGGCGGTGGTAGTTTTTTGTTAAGCCGCCGGAGGAGGTTAACATGGTCATATGTAGAATATGTATGCAGAAGGTGAAGCGTGGCCAGGGTGCCAATGTTGGCACCACAGCCCTGAATCAACATATGCAGCATCACCATATGTGGTATCCTGATGCTGCTGCTACTGCCATCTCCACACTATGTCACCTTGCCACTCTGTGGTATCCTGATGCTGCTGCTGCTACTGCTATCTTCACACTATGTCACCTTGCCATTCTATGGTATCCTGATGCTGCTGCTGCTGCTACTGCCATCTCTACACTATGTCAACTTGCCACTCTGTGGCAATCCTGATGTTGGTATCCTGATGTTGCTGCCGCTACTGCCATCTACACACTATGTCACCTTGCCACTCTGTGGTAACCTGATGCTGTTGCTACTGCCATCTCCACACTATGTCACTTTGCCACTCAGTGGTATCCTGCTGCTGCTACTGCCATCTCTACACAATGTCACCTTGCCACTCTGTGGTATCCTCTTGATACTGCTACTGCCATCTCCACACTATTTCATCTTACCACTCTGTGGTATCCTGATGCTGATGCTGCTTTTGGTAGCCAAAAGCAGGAGTGGGTACAAAACACAGAAGACATGCAAATATTTAATTTACATGTCATCTCTGTTTTAGATCCACTCCTATTTTTTTTGTGGCATTAGCAATACTGATGGATTATTGAGCAAATTCTGACCGAGTAAAGGCGTATGCCCCAAAGACAGGATTCATTTTTTGTGTGTTATTGTTCTGACGGATCAGAGGAAGGGCAAATTAATCAGTGACGCCAACACAAACTTACTGATGACACCCTCTCTACTCTGTCCAGGGGGCTCTACTTGACTCCCTGTTTCTAACATCGACCTGAAAGGCTGAATTCATACTTGAGTTATTTGGTCAGCCCCGTGACTGCCCTAATAAGTGAAGTGTGCAGTGATTCTAAGAGCGACGCCTGTCATATGCATGTCATATGGACTCACAGTATTATTTCACTACCAAAGCAGACTCCCTATGCGTGTTTCTACAAGGCACAGTGTTCTACACCACTATAAAGGCTCTCAGCAGACAGGAAATAGCAATTTTTAATATAAATTGCTACAAATAGATTCGGAACAAACCAAATTTTTCCCGAAAAATTCAGCGAACTGGCGGATCAAATTTTTGAAAAATTCGCTCATCTCTACCCTACATAGCAGGCTGATTACTTTGAAACTGATTTTGCCTGTAAAAATCTCCCTTTAACGCAGGTCTCTACTATGAAATGAGATGTCCAAAGTTTGGAAATAAAACCATGACATTGCTTGCTCTTCAATATTTCCCATTTGCACAAATTCTGACAATGTAGTATTTTTTTTTATATTTTAAGCAAAATCTCTTTTGAACAAGGCAAAATTAAAGTTGTGACAAGTCTTGTTAAAGGGAACCTGTCACCAGTTTCATGTAGTACTATCTGAGCGCATCATAAACCCTGACCCTGAAAATATTGGGTCACTTATTTGAACTGACCCAGTCATTTTGCTAACATCAGTACTCCAGCTCCAGTGTTCAATACAATGTACAGAAAAAAAGCTGCCAATCAGTTGGAGTCCCTTTGCTAGAGTTCTCCCCTACGCCAGCCATCTAGTCAACCTTTTGTAGCATATCTCTTGACTTTCAAGGAAGTTAATCCCCCTTCTCACTTCTGCTGGGCAGCACATACACAGTTGAGTCACATTATTATGACCACCAGCTAATATCCATATTAACTGCTGTGTGCAGCAGGAACAGCAGCTAGATGGGCTGGGAATCACTTGGTAAGGTACTGGTAGGCTGTCACAGGTATCTGGAGCTATGCCGACTGTAGTGCATCCCATAGCTGCTGGAGGTTATTTGGGGGAGGATCCTTAAAGCGAATATGACGATCAAGGTATTCCCACAGATGCTCAATTGGGTTCAAGTATGAGGAATAAGGGGGCCAGGATAGTACTTAGAAGTCTTGCTTATGGTCTTCCAACCAATGTCGGACATTTCTAGCCATGTTCACATGGTCTTGCTGGAAAATCTCATCTGCCCCAGGGAAAACAATCAGCATGTATGAATAAGGCCTCATGCACACTACAGTTGTTTTTTGCATCCGCAAATTGTGCGTCCGCCCAAAAAAGCGGATGTGGCATCCGTTTTTTTGGGAGGATCCGTTTTTTTCCACAGATCCCTTAAAATAAATGCCTATCCTTGTCCGCAAATGTGAAAAAAGTAGGACATGCACAATTTTTTTTGCTGAAGGAAACACGGACAACGGACACGGGACACAAACGGATGAACTATCAGCCTTTTTTTGCTGACCCATTAAAATGAATGGCCCCCATCGGAACGGAGGCTGAGAAAAACAACTGTGGTGTGCATGAGGCCTAAACATGATCTGAAAAGATGGATTCATACCCACAAAAACATTCCCCAGACCAGTGGCGTAACTACCGGGGAAGCGGGCGAAGCGGCTGCTTGGGGGCCCGTGCTGACAAGGGGCCCGGCACCCGGCAGCGTGTCAGTCATATTATTTAAAGACTAGGACCTTTCATTGGTCCGGACTTTGTTAACTAAGTAGCAGGACATGTAGATCTCCCTGCACTTACTATTATATCTTGGCGCAACTCCATTCGCCCGCTGTGGCCCCCTTTACCATCTCCTGCTCTGTATGATAATTACTACCATCGGAGCAGGGAGGAGGAGACTGCCCTTTTTCTCAATGGGCGTTCCTTCTCCCTGGCTGTCCAATCGCAGCGCAGAGCATCACAGCCAGGGAGAAAAAAAAACCCTCACCTTCTCCCTGTGATGCTCTGCGCTGAGATTGGACAGTGCTACAGCCAGGAAGAAAGAACGCCCATTGAGAAACAGGGCAGTCTCCTCCTCCCTGCTCCAATAGTGGTAATTATCATACAGCGCGGGAGACGGTAGCGGGGGTCACAGCGGGCGAAGGGATTGGCACCCAGATATAATAGTAAGTGCAGGGAGATCCCTGGGCGCCGCTCTACATGTCGTGCTACTTAGTTAAAGTCTGGACCCATGAAAGGTCCTCTTTCATACATCCTTCCATCGTCCATTCATGTCTGTGCCCGCTGCCTGTGTCCCCCTCTTGGCTGCGCCTCCCTGGCCTCTGTCTGTGCCCCTGGGCCCTGGCTAGGGTTGCCACCCGTACGGGATTGACCAGGACAGTCCGGGTTTGTAATCCTGTGCCCGGGTGCCAACCTTTCTCAGACCCGGGCTCAGGATTAATTTCAAACTGCAGTGCAGACTGTCTGACTTGCTTGCTCACAGTCCTGACAGCTGGCGGTGAATGAGCGGCGGCGAGCTGTCAGCGACCGGCACTCCGGGACCGTCTCGAACCTGAAGATGACAAGGCCGCTGGTCAGGATAAATTGGAAGCCGGAGTGCTGAGGGCTGTGGGTGGTCAGGAGCACGAAGACGCTGCTGAAAGAGAGCAGAAAACCCTCACCCCACAGCATGGCAGCCGTGCCGGAACTGAGCCGTTTTCACTCCCAGATCAGACCGCCTCCGGATAACAATTTAGACGAGATGCGGGCCTGCGCTCCTCCCGTCCCCAGCTCTTCTGCTGCACTCCTTTCCTATCACCTCCCCTCTCCCCCGGTCTCTGTTACCGGGCCCAGGAAAGCTGCCGGACTGGGGGTCACTAAAGGGGCATTAATATTACTGAGGGCGCTTGTTACGACCAGAGGATGTGGATCCTCTGTGTCAGCTGATAGAGGACTGGAATTAGTCCAATATCGCAGACTGCTGACTCTCAGAGACAGGACCCTGGTGTCTGCACCTGTTACCTTGAATGCAGCTACCTGCAGTAGTGTGAACAGAGTCCAACAAAGGCAGAATAAAGTAACAGATGGTCTTTACTGGCAGACAGTATTCAAAAGGTCACTTGACAGATACAGGTAACACAAAGTTCAGAGCAATATAGCATGCAGAAATAAGCAGTCTCAGAGGCAGCGCAGGGTCTGGGTCCAGGCAGACTTTACATGGGCAGATGCATAATCAGGCAGTGCAGATATAAGCAGTCTCATAGGCAGCACAGGGTCTGGATCCAGGCAGACTTACTGGAAGAGATGGACTGATGCGTTGTCAGGCAGTGCAGAGGTCTATAATCCAGGAGGTCCAATAAACAGACAGCAGGCAGATGCGTGGTCAAATGAAGCGGAGGTCAGAATCCAGGAAATCCAACAAACAGACACAGTGGCGTGCTTCAGCGGGAGTCCAGAGGTACAACAACCACGCTTGGGCACTTCATGATGAGTGAAGTTGCCTTAAATACAACTAGTCCCGCCTTCGGGTGGGGATGGTAATCAGGAACCAGCTGCCTACTCCTATAAGAAAGGGAGAGGTGCGCGCGCGCGTGCTATAGCTCACCAGATGACACCTGGCAAAGAGGACGGATGCGACGGTATGCTGGCGGGCACCTGCGTCTCCTACAAGGTAAGCCAGTACTGGGACCCATAGTGCTGCAATGTGTAGACAGCGATCTGCCACCCTGCAGTGGAGATGCAGATCCCATACTGACAGTACCCCCCCTCTTACGCCCCCTCCTCCACACGGCTGACCTGGAGAGAAATTTCTTCAGCAACAGAGGGGCATGAATATTCTCTGCAGATTCCCATGACCTTTCTTCAGGCCCGTAGCCCTTCCAGTCCACCAAATAGAAGGTCTTACCTCTGATAATCCTCCTGTCTAGAATGTCCTTAACTTCAAACTCATCATCCATAGTGACAGGAGGAGGGTTCTGTGAAGTGCCTTTGCAAAACCTGTTAAAGACAGCTGGCTTAAGTAATGAAACATGAAATGAGTTGGGAATCCGCAAGGTAGCAGGTAGTTTGAGCTTGTAGGCAACAGGATTAATTTTCTTGATCACAGAAAAAGGTCCCAAGAATCGCGGAGCCAGTTTGTAAGAGGGAAGTCTGAGACGGATATTCTTAGAAGAAAGCCATACCTTGTCTCCAATGGCAAACTGAGGAGGAGGTCTGCGCCTCTTATCCGCAGACCTTTTCATCTGGTCCGCTGTTCTCCGAAGCGATACTTTAGTGTCAGACCAGACCCGAGACAGCTGCTCCACACAGGAATCTGCCGCAGGAACTCCAGAAGAAGGCCGCACAGGAAGAGGAACACTTGGATGTCGTCCATAGACCACAAAAAATGGAGATTTACCTGTGGCTTGGTTGACTCTATTGTTATGAGCAAATTCTGCCCAGGGAAGATGCTTCACCCAGTCATCCTGATGGGCATTGGTGAAATGTCGCAGGAAGCTGACCAATATTTGGTTCATGCGTTCCACCTGGCCGTTAGTCTGTGGATGATAGGCAGAAGAGAAGTCCAAAGAGACATTCAGAGACTTACATAAAGATCTCCAGAACCGGGAGGTGAATTGTACTCCTCTATCCGAGACGATATGGAGGGGAAATCCATGAAGGCGGAAGATATGTAAAATAAATAGCTCAGCAAGACGAGGAGCAGATGGCAGACCTGGAAGCGGAATAAAGTGCGACATCTTAGAAAAACGGTCAACGACAACCCAAATGACTGTACAGCCCTCAGAGACAGGTAAATCGGTTATGAAGTCCATACCAATATGCTGCCAGGGGACCTCAGGCACCGGAAGAGGCAATAATAAACCTGCAGGTTTCAGTCTGGGAGACTTATTCTGGGCACACAAGGTACAGGAAGCCACAAAGTCAACAATATCCGCTGTTATGGATGGCCACCAGTAATGTCTGGAGATGAGATTCAAGGTCCCCCGTTGACCTGGATGGCCGGCAATCTTGGATGCATGCCCCCACTGTAAAACCTTCCTTCGTTTAGATTCCGGAACAAAGATCTTACCTGGGGGAACCTTGGACAGGTTAACTGGAGCCACTGGGACTACTTTATTTGGTTCAATGATAAACTGGGGTTCGTCTTCTGAATCTGTGGTTTCAAAGGACCTGGAGAGAGCGTCCGCTTTGATATTTTTGTCAGCGGACCGAAAATGCAATTGAAAATTAAATCGGGCAAAGAAGAGAGACCAACGGGCCTGACGAGGATTAAGTCGTTGAGCTGTCTGCAAATAGGTGAGGTTCTTATGATCGGTGTAAATTATGACTGGTAGGCTAGAACCCTCCAGAAGATATCTCCATTCCTCTAGAGCCAACTTAATTGCTAGGAGTTCCCTGTCCCCAATAGAATAGTTTTTCTCGGCAGCGGAAAATAACTTAGAAAAAAACCCACAAGGAGACATACGACCTGAGGCATTCTTCTGTGACAGGACGGCCCCGGCTCCCACAGAGGATGCGTCCACCTCCAAGAAGAACTGTTTGTTGGGTTCTGGGCGTCTAAGGACTGGAGCTGAAGAAAAGGCTTGCTTGAGGGAGGAAAATGCTGTCTCTGCTTCAGGGGACCATAGTTTGGGATTGGCACCCTTCTTGGTCAGGCCAGAAATAGGAGCTGTTAGGGTAGAAAAATTACGGATGAATTGACGATAATAATTGGCAAAGCCCAGGAACCTTTGTATTGCCTTCAGGCCGGAGGGACGGGGCCAGTCGAGCACTGCTGCCACCTTTCCAGGATCCATTTTGAGACCATGATCCGAGATGATGTACCCCAGGAAGGGCAGGGACGACTTTTCAAAGACACACTTTTCCAATTTAGCGTACAGACGATTCTCTCGTAAGCGTTGTAAGACCATCTGCACATGCCTGCGATGAGTTCTGATGTCTCTGGAAAAAATAAGAATATCATCCAAATAGACAACAACACAAGAATAGAGCAGATCTCGAAAAATGTCATTGACAAACTCCTGGAAGACAGCAGGGGCATTACTGAGCCCGAAGGGCATCACGAGGTATTCATAGTGGCCATCCCTGGTATTAAAAGCTGTCTTCCATTCGTCACCCTCACGAATCCGTATTAAATTATATGCCCCCCGCAAGTCCAACTTAGAGAAGATCCGAGCCCCACGGAGTCTATCAAATAATTCAGAAATTAACGGTAAAGGGTATTTATTCTTGATGGTGATCTTATTCAGACCACGGTAGTCTATACAGGGGCGAAGAGACCCATCTTTCTTTTTCACAAAAAAGAATCCTGCCCCTGCAGGTGAGGAAGACTTCCTGATGAAACCCCTCTCAAGGTTCTCCTTAATGTAATCTGCTGTTGCCTGCGATTCGGCAGGGGACAGAGGATAAACACGACCCCGAGGAGGAGAAGTCCCAGATAGTAAATCAATTGGGCAGTCATAGGGGCGATGGGGAGGTAGTGTCTCAGCCTCTTTTTTATCGAACACATCCGCAAAGGAATGATAGACCACTGGCAAGGCCTCCAGGTTTTTAGGGGGGGATATAGAGACCCTTCGTTGAATGGAACATAAGCACTTGCCTTGGCACAGCTGTCCCCATTGAAGAACCTCTCCAGAGCTCCACTCGATTACTGGATTGTGCATCCTAAGCCAGGGCAACCCCAGCAAAAGAGAATGGGACAGTTCAGGGAGCACATATAGAGAAATCTTTTCAACGTGTAACCACCCTACCTGCAGTTCCAACGGCTCAGTGATGAACCGGACTGGATCCGTCAGTACTTGTCCACTGACGGCAGTCACCAGCAGGGGATTTTGAAGCAGGCGTACAGGAATGTGGTATTGACTCACCATAGCTTGGTGTATGAAGTTCCCCGCAGACCCGGAATCCAAGGAAGCAGATATGGAGACCTTGATGCCCCCAAGAACCAGAGTCACAGGAATTTGGAGAGTGGAGCAGTTTTCGCCTAGAGCCGCCTCTCCCAAAGACCCTAAGCATTGGAGTTTCCCGACTTCTGGGGACAGTTGCGGACACGGTGACCCGAACCACCACAGTAGAGGCAGAGTCCAGAAGACATGCGAAGACGACGTTCCTCATCCGAGAGCCGAGTGGAATTCACCTGCATGGGTTCAGGATCCGAAAAGGAGGTGCGTAATGGAGGTTGAGACATATTAGACTTAAACAGTTGTTGTGGAAGTCTTTTCTCTTGACGGGCCTCCCGAGCTCGCTCCGAAAACCGTATGTCGATTTTAATAGCCAGAGAGATCAGAGCCTCAAGGGAGGTAGGCACATCACGACCTGCAAGTTCATCCTTAATACGTCCAGACAACCCTTCCCAAAAGGCCGCCACCAAAGCCTCCTCATTCCACAAAACTTCAGACGCTAAGGTGCGGAACTGAATGGCGTATTGGCCCACCGACCAGCTTCCTTGACGGACGTGCAGCAGAGAGGAAGCCGCAGAAGAAGCTCGACCTGGCTCCTCAAACACCTTCTTAAAAGAGCCCATGAATAGTGCCACATTATTGGTGATAGGACCAGATCTCTCCCATATTGGATTCGCCCAGGCCAGAGCCTCACCCTCGAGATGAGAGATAATGAACGCCACTTTGGCGCGGTCTGATTGAAAGTGATGAGGAAGCAGTTCAAAGTGAATTGTACACTGGTTAAGAAACCCACGACAGGCTTTCGGGTTGCCGCTGTAACGGGGCGGAGCAGATAAACGTGGTCCAGAAATGCTTGGCAGTGCTGCAGCCGCAACAGGGACAGCAGGAGCAGTAGGAGCCTGTGCAGACTGTGCTGTAGCAAGGGAGTCCAGGCGAGCAGCTACATGCTGCAAGTAATTTATCACCTGTTTCTGGGTGGTACGCTGTTGTTCAAGTTCATGTAGTACTTCAGACATTCCTGGTTTAGAGCCAGCGGGATCCATGGCCCAAGCGTACTGTTACGACCAGAGGATGTGGATCCTCTGTGTCAGCTGATAGAGGACTGGAATTAGTCCAATATCGCAGACTGCTGACTCTCAGAGACAGGACCCTGGTGTCTGCACCTGTTACCTTGAATGCAGCTACCTGCAGTAGTGTGAACAGAGTCCAACAAAGGCAGAATAAAGTAACAGATGGTCTTTACTGGCAGACAGTATTCAAAAGGTCACTTGACAGATACAGGTAACACAAAGTTCAGAGCAATATAGCATGCAGAAATAAGCAGTCTCAGAGGCAGCGCAGGGTCTGGGTCCAGGCAGACTTTACATGGGCAGATGCATAATCAGGCAGTGCAGATATAAGCAGTCTCATAGGCAGCACAGGGTCTGGATCCAGGCAGACTTACTGGAAGAGATGGACTGATGCGTTGTCAGGCAGTGCAGAGGTCTATAATCCAGGAGGTCCAATAAACAGACAGCAGGCAGATGCGTGGTCAAATGAAGCGGAGGTCAGAATCCAGGAAATCCAACAAACAGACACAGTGGCGTGCTTCAGCGGGAGTCCAGAGGTACAACAACCACGCTTGGGCACTTCATGATGAGTGAAGTTGCCTTAAATACAACTAGTCCCGCCTTCGGGTGGGGATGGTAATCAGGAACCAGCTGCCTACTCCTATAAGAAAAGGAAGAGGTGCGCGCGCGCGTGCTATAGCTCACCAGATGACACCTGGCAAAGAGGACGGATGCGACGGTATGCTGGCGGGCACCTGCGTCTCCTACAAGGTAAGCCAGTACTGGGACCCATAGTGCTGCAATGTGTAGACAGCGATCTGCCACCCTGCAGTGGAGATGCAGATCCCATACTGACAGCGCTAATGGGGGATTTAATATTCCTGGGGAGCCATAGTATTGTAGCGACTTAACACCCCGTGTTAAGCCATGCCCCCACATCCACACCCCCTTTGGGGTGTGGCTTAACTTGGCCGGTATTTTTTGTTGGGAAAGGTGGCAACCCTAGCCCTGGCCCTTATCTGTGCCCCCCTGGCCTTTGTCTGTGCCCCTGTGTGCGCCCCCATAGCCCTTGTCTGTGCCTCCCTGGCCCCTGTCTGCGCCCCTGGCCCTGGCCCTTATCTGTGCCCTGGCCCTTATCTGTGCCCTGGCTCTTGTATGCACCCCTGGCCCTTATTTGCGCACCTCTGCCCCTGGCCTGTGCCCCCCTGGCCCCTGTCTGTGCCCCTAGGCCCTGGCCCTTATCTGTGCCCCCTCCCTGACCCTGGTCTATGCCCCTGGCCCTTATCTGTGCCTCCCCTTGCCTTTGTCTGAGCCCCTGGCCCCTGTGTGCGCCTCCCTGGCCCTTGTCTGTGCCCCCTTGGCCCCTGCCTGCGCCTGACAGCACGCTGTACTGCCATCTACTACTGCTTATTTTGTTGCTCTTATACACTCACCTAAAGAATTATTAGGAACACCATACTAATACGGTGTTGGACCCCCTTTTGCCTTCAGAACTGCCTTAATTCTACGTGGCATTGATTTAACAAGGTGCTGATAGCATTCTGCAGTTGATGGAGATTTGAGGGATGCACATCCAGGGCACAAAGCTCCCGTTCCACCACATCCCAAAGATGCTGTATTGGGTTGAGATCTGGTGACTGTGGGGGCCATTTTAGTACAGTGAACTCATTGTCATGTTCAAGAAACCAATTTGAAATGATTCGAGCTTTGTGACATGGTGCATTATCCTGCTGGAAGTAGCCATCAGAGGATGGGTACATGGTGGTCATGAAGGGATGGATATGGTCAGAAACAATGCTCGGGTAGCCATGGCATTTAAATGATGGTCAATTGGCACTAAGGGGCCTAAAGTGTGCCCAAAAAACATCCCCCACACCATTACGACAGCCTGCACAGCGGTAACAAGGCATGATGGATACATGTTTTCATCCTGTTTACGCCAAATTCGGACTCTACCATTTGAATGTCTCAACAGAAATCGAGACTCATCAGACCAGGCAACATTTTTCCAGTCTTCAACAGTCCAATTTTGGTGAGCTTGTGCAAATTGTAGCCTCTTTTTCCTATTTGTAGTGGAGATGAGTGGTACCCGGTGGGGTCTTCTGCTGTTGTAGCCCATCCGCCTCAAGGTTGTGCGTGTTGTGGCTTCACAAATGCTTTGCTGCATACCTCGGTTGTAACGAGTGGTTATTTCAGTCAACGTTGCTCTTCTATCAGCTTGAATCAGTCGGCCCATTCTCCTCTGACCTCTAGCATCAACAAAGCATTTTCGCCCACAGGACTGCCGCATACTGGATGTTTTTCCCTTTTCACACCATTCTTTGTAAACCCTAGAAAGGGTTGTGCGTGAAAATCCCAGTAACTGAGCAGATTGTGAAATACTCAGACCGGTCCGTCTGGCACCAACAACAATGCTACGCTCAAAATTGCTTAAATCACTTTTCTTTCCCATTCTGATATTCAGTTTGGAGTTCAGGAGATTGTCTTGACCAGGACCACAACCCTACATGCATTGAAGCAACTGCCATGTGATTGGTTGACTAGATAATCGCATTAATGAGAAATAGAACAGGTGTTCCTAATAATTCTTTAGGTGAGTGTATATGCAGACGGTGTGCACTTATATGTGCCATAATAAGCACTAGTACATGGCGGAACAGCGGGCAGAAAGGGGAGGCTTCCAAGTACTGCAAGCTATAGAGAGTATCACCCCCCTTCCCAATGTTTTATATAAAGATAAATAAACAAAAAAAGTCTTCACTATTAAAATATAAAAATAATAAAAATAATAAAAACACGGTTTTGGTGACAACCCCTCCCCCCAACACACACGCACCAAACAAACAAAAATTTGAAAAACGTCCCATGCACACGACCATATGCCCTCTGAGACATTCGGTCCGTGAGCGGGCCATATGTCCTGGAGCGGCATTGATCGTGTGCACGGGAGCGCACAGCTATATATATTACTAAAATGTATGATTATGGGACAGTAGTTTCGCACGCAGCCCAACGCGCACATAACCTATGATGCTGTGCGTTCATGTGCACACAATCAATGCCACTCCGGGACATATGGCTCGCTCACAGACTGTATGTCTTGGAGGGCATATGTTTGTGTGCATGGGCCCTAACAATGATCAAAAAATTGTTGTACTTTCCAACCCAACCATTTAATATTGCATAAAATGTAGTGGGAAGTGGTCACAGTATTACAGTTTTTTGCTTTTTTTTCCACTTGTGATCTTGATTCTCCAAGTCAGTATAAATCTGGCAGATACCACATATGTATAGTTTTTCTTGCGTTTTGATACTGGAAAAAAATTAAAAAATATGAAACTTTTTTATTGCCATTTTTGGACCCCTATCCGCTTTTTGTAGTTAACTAGCATTGGAGTCTATAATGATTTTACTTGTTTCCTATCGAGCCTGGCTACAGACAGGGGCTCTGTAGGAAACCCTGTGCAGCAGCCTCCTGTCATTCACTATGACAGGGGCTGCCGTACACAAGCTCCGGCTCCTTTGATCGCCACATGGGGGTTCCAGAGCATTACCAGAAGCGTGTACTGAAAAAAAGGACTATGTAAATTAAAAAGTTCATGATTTTTGAGGCAAAGGAGGAAAAAAATATAAAATAAAATTAAGTATTAAAGGCGTTTGTGGCGAAACAAACCTCGCCACTGGGTTTTGGAGGGGCCTGTTTGCTAGCCTCTTGCCCCAGGATTATGGGCCCTCTCATCAGCCAGGCTTCCTTTGTTCACAAAGGAATTGTACTAACTTAAACCCCTGCTCTAATTCGTGCCAATTTGGTATGTTAAATGTCTATGTGTATTGTAAAGGGTGGGACATTGTATACGTTGAGTAGTAAAGTCTGTTCCATTGTCTCTCTGTGTGTATTGGCGATGTCCCTTTGTCCTGAGAGATAATTGAATTACGTCTCGGTTGTCTGCAGGACAGAAGACAATGTGTATTTTCCCAGCCTGTGATGATTACCTCAACCCAGTGTGAGGTAATCGTATCACAGGCAGAGGGGAGGATTTTGTGTGGGAGTGTCTGAGTGTATTGTACGTGGTTATTGGCTGTTTTTACAAAACCCTGTGGGTGGTAACCTTGTTGGAAGATGTGTATAAATCAATGCTGTGTGTTCAAATAAAGAGTTGCTGTTTTACATTCAACATAGAGCCTCGTCTCATGTGTGTGGGGATTGCTATACGTGTATACTCCCCTGGCTATTACTTCTAGCTCTTGTAAGAGCTGTTCCTGGCTCCTGTGGTGGTTTTGGTGTAGAGCGGAGTGATTGGAGTCCTCGGGAAGCACTGGGAGCATCCATCACCGGAGGTACCCGGTCGGGGTGCCAGGAGATCCTTTACAGGGTTGTATAATCTTAGACATTGGTGGCATGTTGCTACACAATGCCACCAATGTCAGTTAGATGCAGGCCCCACCTGTGGGGCCCACACTTATCTCTATAACGAAACACCAAGACTGAAAATAGCCAAGCGCACTGCTTAGGTCATGTCTAGGATTCGATGACTTTCTTACCCTCATCTTACATTTTCTACTTCTTGGGCTAATAGTATATTACAAAAGATTTTTTTCTACCTTCTAGATTTCATTGCTTGGAGCAGTGCGTCGCCAGAACTTGAAGAGGAGAAGAGCATGTCAGTGAAGACTGCAGTCCAGTGAGAAATATCCTAAAAAGGGGGAGTACGGCTGGCTTCAGTGCTGTGGAAGGATGGATTTCATTGGCATCTGGCACTGGCCGCCAAGCTGCACCGAGTGGGACTTGGAATGTGCAGGGTGTTGGAGGAGGACAGCAGCAGTGTCAGTATGGGATCTGCGTCTCCACTGCAGGGTGGCAGATCGCTGTCTACACATTGCAGCACTATGGGTCCCAGTACTGGCATACCTTGTAGGAGACGCAGGTGCCCGCCAGCATACCGCCGCATCCGTCCTCTTTGCCAGGTGTCATCTGATGCGCTATAGCACGCTTACGCGCACCTCTCCCTTTCTTATAGGAGTAGGCAGCTGGTTCCTGATTACCATCCCCACCCGGAGGCGGGACTATTTGTATTTAAGGCAGCTTCACTCATCATGAAGTGCCCAAGCTTGGTTGTTGTACCTCTTGACTCCCGCTGAAGCATTCCACTGTGTCTGTTTATTTGATTTCCTGGATTCTGACCTCCGCTTCATTTGACTACGCATCTGCCTGCTGTCTGTTTATTAGACCACCTGGATTATAGACCTCTGCACTGCCTGACAACGAGACCGCTTATATCTGCACTGCCTGATTACGCATCTGTCCATCTCCTCCTGTAAGTCTGCCTGGATCCAGACCCTGCGCTGCCTATGAGACTGCTTATATCTGCATGCTATATTGCTCTGAACTTTGTGTTGCCTGTACCTGTCAAGTGACTTTTGAATACTGTCTGCCAGTAAAGACCATCTGTTCCTTTATTCTGCCTTTGTTGGACTCTGTTCACACTACTGCAGGTAGCTGCATTCAAGATAACAGGTGCAGACTCCAGGGTCCTGTCTCTGAGAGTCAGCAGTCAGCAATATTGGACTAATTCCCAGTCCTCTATCAGCTGACACAGAGGATCCACATCCTCTGGTCGTAACAAGCAGAATACTAAGAGAATCTCCTTAAAGGCTTTGTCTGTTTTTTTTTCTATTCATGACCTATCCAGATCGGTGGGGGGAGGGAGCGACTCCCGACACCCCCACGATCAGCTGTTTAAAGAGAAGGCAGCACTCATACAAGCGCTGCCTTCACCTTATTGCTAACCTGCTTACCGACTGCAGCGAAGAGCAGTGTAATTGCAACTATAGCATCCCCATTCACTTCTATGGGACATTACCCTACTACTCACTTGGACAGGAAGGAGCTGTCCTATTGAAGTGAATGCAGTTGCGAGGGCAAGCAGGCAAACAATGAGAAGAAGGCAGTGCTTGTATGAGCGCTGCTTTCTCTTCAAACAGCTGATTGGCAGGGGGCCGGTGACCCATCTGATCTGATATTGATGACCTATCTTGAGAATAGGTCATCGATAGAAAAAAAGCAGAAAACTTATTTAAGGAAATGATCTGCCTTTGTGAAACTGATAACCAATCCAGATAGGACATCAACATTAGAGCTCATGCACACAATATAATTTTTCCCTCATGTCCATTATTTTTTTTTTAGGCCTGTATGTATAACCATTCACTACAATGGGCCTGGCAAAAAATGTAAGAGACACAAAGTGCATTACATGCCTGTATGTCCGGATGGCTGTTCCACAGGCAAGGATAGGAAATTTCTGTAGGAGCTAAAAATAAAGGACGGAACGCCCTAGGGCAGAATCAGTGTTTTGCGTTTTTTTAAAACCGATTTTAAAATGGGTTCGGTACTGACTGGTAACTTGGTTCTGAAGCCGACTTCATATACCTGTTTAAAATCTGTTTTAAGTTGAATAATCAAATACCGAAGTTATTGCCCAAGACTTCGGCAATAACGAAGTTTGAAGTGAATTGAATTTGGATCTTGGTTTCAAAGATCAGTACGCTCAGGATTATTGTTACTGTTAATTTGAGCATGTAAGGGGTCTTTCACACGAGCAGATCCTGTGTGTGGAATCCGCTGCGTTAAAGAGTGTCAAGCCCCGTTCCGGCCAGCGTAAACACGGAGCATTAACATGATTGATAATGCTCTGTGCCTCTCTGTGACCTTTTTACTACAAAATCACGGTGACAGCGTTATCTCTCTGTGATTTTGTCGTGAAAAGGTCACAGAGAGGCACGGAGCATTATCAATCATGTTACATGATAAACAGTGTGTGTGTGTATATATATATATATATATATATCTATATTATATGAAAAGGATGGTGTGGCATCCTGGTCTGGTCTAGATTGTGACTAGCCAAAAGAGTAGGGTTTACACAAGAGGAGGGAGTTGCGAAGCATGGGGGGGGGGGGGGGGGATACAAAAATTGGCTGTGGGGCCCAGTCTCTTCTAGCTACACCCCTGCCCCAGACCATAATGTTGCCAACTCCAACTTGTATTCTTCCAGAAATGGTTGCAGGGTGTTTGTTCTCTGATGTTTCTCACCTGACACACCAACATCAATCCTTTTGATAAGGCAGAAAATCTGACTCATTGGAAAAGGCAACTCTTTGCCAATCAGTGAAGGTCCAGTTCTGATACTGCTGCAAATACTGAAACTTTTTCTGCTGATGCAACTTCATTAGTAGTGTTGCAATGACAATTCATCTGCTTTACAGCCCCATATGCAGTAGGGTTCTCTGAACTGTTGTTTTAGACACACATCAGGCAACCCTCTCGTTTATTTGACGGTGAGCTGCTCCATGTCACTTATTAGTAATGGTGCCATTTGTCCACTTTCAACACAGCAGAATAGCAATAGTTCTCAAATTGCGCAGTTTCAGAAATACTGCCACCCTTGGGCCAAAAGAAAATAATCACACCTTTTTGCCCCTTTTGCCCATGACAGCAATGGGGAATATGTGTGCAGACAGCCTATCGCACACCTTATATACCCACCAAGCCATCTCAAGACAAGTGACTTCCTTCATGATCTATGCGCTGCATCGAAAGTAGGAAGTAGTCATGATAACGTGACTCAACTGTCATTTTTTTTATTTTTATAGACATGGCTATATAATAACACTGAGTGACATTTGGAGGAGGAAAATAGAGCTGTGTCCTTGTCTCACCATGACGCATGCTATGTGTGTAGGTATATGTTCTGTATATTTAATTTAGTTCAGGACCTGATCTAATGATCTCTCTACATCATTTCACCAGGTATGCACTGATTTTTACAATACATATATTTACTCTACAATTGAATACATTCTGTTACTGCAGTGGAAGCGCAGTACAATGAAGTCAGACTGATTTACTATTTTTATAGTACATTAGTCATGTATTGTATAACTTTATCTTCATTGCAGTGCATGTCTCAACAGAGCATTGCTAGCAAAAAAACACTGGAAAAATTCTTAGTGGCAGATTGTTTATGACCATCCGTTGATAGATTCAATTTGCCAGCTGCATTTATTTTACATCTAGATGTTAAGGAACAGATGAAGATGTCACCACAAAGGAAAATGTTATAAATTATATATTCTGCATTTGAAATGGATTCACCTTTGGAATGATACCGACAAAACTTCAGATTCTAGAATAAACTTTGGATAAAATGATATAGTTTGTATTGGTTTCCCTTTATATTATTTGTTTGATGATTTGCATTTTCAGCCTCCATATCCTTTTCAACGACAGTTATTTTAAAGCTTTGTATACTTTCGATTGATAGGGACAGTTTTTCCATGATCCTAACCTCTTGTTATCTTAGAATGGCATAGCTCTGTAATCCCTTCAGAACTCAGCATTCCCCTGACATTTCATGTCATATCATACACAGTGATCAGATAAAAGACTGCTACCTAGGTAACATATCTATGAAATACCTTGATCTCTTTATAAAGGCTGTCTTGTATCATGCAGTTTACACCACACTTTTAGATGGTTTTATAGATATGATATACTATATACAACTGTATTTTGCATTAAGTTTTCTTTTTTGATATAATAATCATACCAGCAAAGGCAGTAATGCTGCAACTACATTATTTGAAGCATTTTGATATTTCTGCACGTAATAAATTGTAATTGAATTGTGAAGCGCCAGAGGTATAACTTGAAACTCCTGGGTTCAAGCACATACAGTAAACTGAAATAAGCCCCCCAACTATACCATAAACCATAAACCAAGGATGGCCAACCTGAGGCTCTCCAGCTGTTGCAAAACTACAACTCCTAGCATGCCCAGACTAACTACAGTTATCAGCCTACAGCAGGGCATGGTGGGAGTTGTAGTTTTACAACAGCTTGAGTGCCGCAGGTTGGCCATGCCTGCCCTAAACTTTAGTCTAAGTGCTTTTTTGGAAATTATTACATGGAAAATACAGTCAGGTCCATAAATATTGGGACATCAACATAATTCTAACATTTTTGGCTCTATACGCCACTACAATGGATTTAAAATAAAAACAAACAAGATGTGCTTTATCTGCAGACTGTCAGCTTTAATTTGAGGGTATTTGCATCCAAATCATGTGAACAGTGCAGGAATTACAACAGTTTGCATATGTGCCTCCCAATTGTTAAGGAACCAAAAGTAATGGGACAATTATCTTATCAGCTGTTCCATAGCCAGGTGTTATTACCTCAGTATCACAATTATAATGAGCAGATAAAAGGTCCAGAGTTCATTTCAAGTGTGCTATTTGCATTCTGTTGCTGTCAACTCTCAAGATGAGATCCAAAGAGCTCTCACTATCAGTGAAGCAAGCCATCATTAGGCTGAAAAAACAAAACAAACCCATCAGAGAGATAGCAAAAATATTAGGCATCGCCAAAACAATTGTTTGGAACATTCTTAAAAAGAAGGAACGCACCAGTGAGCTCAGCAACACCAAAAGACCCGGAAGACCACAGAAAACAACTGTGGTGGATGAACGAAGAATTCTTTCCCTGGTGAAGAAAACACCCTTCACAACAGTTGGCCAGATCAAGAACACTCTCCAGGAGGTAGGTGTATGTGTGTCAAAGTCAACAATCAAGAGAAGACTTCACCAGAGTGAATACAGAGGGTTCACCACGAGATGTAAACTATTGGTAAGCCTCAAAAACAGGAAGGCCAGATTAGAATTTGCCAAACGACATCTAAAAAAGCCTTCACAGTTCTGGAACAACATCCTATGGACAGATGAGACCAAGATCAACTTGTACCAGAGTGATTGGAAGAGAAAAGTATGGAGAAGGAAAGGAACTGCTCATGATCCTAAGAATACCACCTCATCAGTGAAGCATGGTGGTGGTAGTGTAATGGCTGCCAATGGAACTAGTTCTCTTGTATTTATTGATGATGTGACTGCTGACAAAAGCAGCAGGAGGAATTCTAAAGTGTTTCGGGCAATATTATCTGCTCATATTCAGCCAAATGCTTCAGAACTCATTGGACGGCGCTTCACAGTGCAGATGGACAATGACCCAAAGCATACTGCAAAAGCAACCAAAAAGTTTTAAAAGGGAAAGAAGTGGAATGTTATGCAATGGCCAAGTCAATCACCTCATTTGAATCCGATTGAGCATGCATTTCACTTGCTGAAGACAAATCTGAAGGAAAAATGCCCTAAGAACAAGCAGGAACTGAAGATAGTTGCAGTAGAGGCCTGGCAGAGCATAACTAGGGATGAAGCTCAGCGTCTGGTGATGTCTATGCGTTCTAGACTTCAGGCTGCAATTGACTGCAAAGGACTTGCAACCAAGTATTAAAAAGTGAAAGTTTGATTGATGGTTATTATTCTGTCCCATTACTTTTGGTCCCTTAACAAGTGGGAGGCACATATGCAAACTGTTGTAATTCCTACACTGTTCACCTGATTTGGATGTAAATACCCTCAAATTAAAGCTGACAGTCTGCAGTTAAAACACATCTGGTTTGTTTCATTTCAAATCCATTGTGGTGGTGTATAGAGCCAAAAATGTTAGAATTGTGTTGATGTCCCAATATTTATGGACCTGACTGTATATCTCAACAAGTGTTAATAATTCTGGCTTTGTGATAACTACATCATAAGACAAAGGCAAATCTTCAAACTTGCCACCTGACAGAGAGAAAATACCATCTCAAGACAAGGACTTAAAACCCCAGAAGTTTTATTTAGTGTTCAAAACAGCCCAAGTGAGTGCTCCAGGCACCATTGAGTATATGCTAAAATTATTGCCAGCGACAGCAGTATTAAAGGGAATCCTGCTTTTACCATTTTAAGTTGTCACCATTGCTATGTTCACTAAAGTACCTTATTTCCAGCAGTCTTTTTTACTTTATTTTGTTTTGTCCTTTTGATATAAAACCGCTTTTTATGATATGCTAATGAGGCCCCAAGGTGCCCAGAGGGGCGTTTTTTTCCTTCTCCGGTGCCCAGTGACGCCCCCCTGCAGTGCCCAAGAACGCCTCCTGATCATCAAATAACCTCCCACAGCCCGGCAAACGGTTCCGCCCGCTCTCCCCACATTATAGTCTACCTTCTAGCAATGCCCCGTCCTTCTTCCTGTTGGCGGCCAGAAAACTTGCGCAGGCGCAGTACCGCCTGCGGCCAGCGCCTGCGCGATCATCAAGCTCCTGAGTGCAACAGCCTCAAAAGTCTCACTGGGCATGCGCTGAGCCCAGTGATGTAACCTGAGCGCTGTTGCCCTGAGGAGTTTTCTGGCCGCAGACAGGAAGAAGGACGGGGCATTGACGCATAGAGGTGACTAGTGTTGAGCAAATTGAAGTTGACAAAGTGGAATTCGATCCGAATTTCAGGAAAAATTCAATTTGTCACAAATCAGAATTTCGTGGCAATACGTTACAACAAATCAGATTTTTTTTTAGAATGGCTGCTGCACATGTTACAAAATTAAAGTAAGAAGCCCGAGAAGTAGACACCCTTAATCTCATGCAGCCAGCCCAATGACAGATAGCCAGCCCCTGCCATATCACAGCGCTATAAAAAGCCTCCTCACGCCATTTGCTAGTGAACTTAGTGCAGGGAGAGATGTTGCAGGCACTAGGGACAGTGTTTAGAAAAGACTTTATTAAAAAAAAAAAAACTATTGAGCTGTTCAGAGAAAGATTATTCATAGTGTAGGGAAAGGATGGGGAGGCATTATCCATATTCTAGGGAGAGATCAGGGACCCTGATCGTAAAGCCTAAGAAATGGGACCTACTCTATTACACCTTGCTGCACTAATTGGGGTTACTAAATGTGATCTATTACTACAGATTTTAGGTGTTCACATTTTTTATACATAAGTAATTCCATTAGTCCTTGATTCTGTTTTTGGGGTTAAATTCCAGTCTGATACTACTGATTTTGGAGTGTTCAATTTTTTTTTTTTTTACAGACACAATTCCATTAAACCTTGATTCTGTAATTGGGATGAAATAGCGGTCTAAACCACTGATTTTGGGGTGTTCACGTTGTTGTTTTTTGGGGTTGTTCTTGTGACGGATCAGAAGAAGGGAAAAAACAAACAGTGATGTCAACACAAACTTACTGCTGACACCCTCTCCAGCGGCCACTACTTGTATCAGAGTGTAATGGAACAGTTTCTCTAGCAATCCATGTGGAATCAACAGACAGTGAAAAAGGAGTGCACTCTATAGTAGAATCCTGGGCCACTGCATGGCTCTTTATACCTGACGCTATCACTAACCTATAAGGTTAAGTTGAAACTTGTGTTATTTGGTAACTGACCATTAGCGTGACGCCGGTTAACTGCCTCTCATACAGACACACAATAACACTATTGTTGTTTCACTACCACAGCAGACGAGCTATGCATGTTTCTGCAATGAATAGTGATGTATACCATTATACACACTACCTGCACCGGATCAAATCAATTTTTTGAGAAAAATTCGGCGAAGCGTCCTAATCTAATTTTTGACAACTTTGTTAGAGGGGACAATGTACACTCAAGCTATAAAAATACAGATTCTTGAATTGTAAAGCCAGTAATTCTAATGGAAGATCTGAACGAAAGAAAACACTGTACCAACAAGTTTCAGCCCAAAGGCATAGCTGTAGGGGCGCAGATAAGAAGATCCCAGAATTATAGAAAGCACATATTAGGTAACATAGTAACATAGGGGGTCATTTATTAAGACCAGCATTTTAGACCCTGCATTGTCGGTGGATCTGTCGAAGTGCAGTCCTCTATATAACTTCAGCGGATCCACTGCAGCTTCAAAATGTATGCCAGTTCCCGTGCCGGTGTAGATTTAGACTATTATCTACACCTAAAATAGGCATAGAAAATTATGTATGAGATGGGCTTACTGGCCCGTCCCCTTTCCCCACCCAAGCCACGGCCACTTTTGTAGACCTGGCGTGAGAGGGAAAAAGTTGCAGATTGCAGCGGAAAGAACCTTTATGTCGCAATCTGCAGCAGAAATATGCTTAAATAAGATGTATTTCTGTAAGTAAATGACCCCCATAGTTTGTAAAGCTGACAAAAGACGTAAGTCCATACAGTTTAGCCTGTTAAGCCTCATTCACACTTTAGTGTTTTGGTCAGTGATTTCCATTGGTGATGGTGAGCCAAGACCAGGGTTGAGGCCTCCACAGACATAAGGTATAATGGAAAGATCTGAACCTGTTCTGTGTTTAGAGCAGCACTTGGTTTTGGCTGAAAATTATAACCTGTAATATTATTACACTCTGGAAATGCATCCAGGCCCCTCTTGAACTCTTTTAGTGAATTTACCATCAGAACCTCCTCAGGCAGAGAGTTCTATAGTCTCACTAGTTTTACCATAAAAAATCCCTTTCGAATGTTGATGTAGAAAACTCTAGACATAGAGAATGTCCCCTTGTTACTGTCACAGTCCTGGGTGTAAATAGATCAAGAGAAAGATTTCTGTATTGACCCTTAAAGGGACACTGACAGGCCCAATTAGCATATTGAGTTATATATATCACAGTACAGGTCATATAAAGTGTATTAGAATCATGTAAGTATCCCCCCTGCCCACCTTATAAATACAGAAATATAAAGTTTTATAACCTGCTTGTCCGGTCTCCAATCTGCCCAAGGGGCGGCGTTTCAACTGAAAATGCGCCCAGCCAGCCGCTCCCAACTGCCGTTCTGAAGCCCCGCCCAGCTCATCAATATTCACGTGGCTGGGCGGCGGCTACAACTCTCCAGGTCTCGATCCTGCGCATGGGCAATCGAATCCTCCTGGCATCGTTCGTGTGTAATCTTCTGCGCCTGCGCCCCGCCGTGGTTAGATCGCGCCTGCGTACACACCCTGCCTGCGTCCCCGAGCCTCTGCCTCATGCGCATGCGCCACACACTGTTCATAGCAGCAGCGCTTCAGGCGCATGCGCATGAGGCAGAGGCTCGGGGACGCAGGCAGGGTGTGTACGCAGGCGCGTTCTAACCACGGCGGGGCGCAGGCGCAGAAGATTACACACGAACGATGCCAGGAGGATTTGATTGCCCATGCGCAGGATCGTGACCTGGAGAGTTGTAGCCGCCGCCCAGTGAAGTGAATATTGATGAGCTGGGCGGGGCTTCAGAACGGCAGTTGGGAGCGGCTGGCTGGGCACATTTTCAGATGAAACGCCGCCCCTTGGGCAGATTGGAGACCGGACAAGCAGGTTATAAAACTTTATATTTCCGTATTTATAAGGTGGGCAGGGGGGATACTTACATGATTCTAATACACTTTATATGACCTGTACTGTGATATATATATAACTCAATATGCTAATTGGGCCTGTCAGTGTCCCTTTAATATATTTATACATAGTTACTAGATCTCGCCTTAGTCGTAATTTTTCTAAACTCAATAAACCTAATAACACCCATTCCAGTTATTACTTTAGTTGCCCTCCTCTTAGCCCTCTCCATCTATGCTATGACTTCCTTGTTCACAGGAGCCCAGAACTGTACACAGTACTCCATGTGTGGTCTGACTAGTGATTTGTAAAGTGTCAGGACTATGTTCTCATCACAGGCATCTATGCCCTTTTTGATGAAACCCATGATCTTATTGGCCTTGGCAGCAGATGCCTGGCATTGGTGGGGAGCCTTGTTTGCCGCAAACATTGGGTTTGCAACTTTTTTCTCCCAGAAAGCTAGCACATGGAGATGATAAGTTTTCCCCTGTATGTATTCAGTTTTGACTTCTCATCCTTCTGTTTTGTCGGCTACTCGTACTCACCTCATCCATTTGAGCGCAAAGAGGACATCGCGACCATCTTGACTGAAGATCCTGCATGAAATCTTGTGCATGGTGACGTATGACATCACCACACCGGCCAGCATGACAACATCATCATATACTGCGCAAGATTTCACACTGTGTCTTCAGTCAAGATGGCCGCAGTCGTGCTCAAATGGATAAGGTGACTATTATTATTTTTGTATTTATTTTTTGTTAACCCCTGACAGCCCTCACTATTATACTCAGATGCCGCAATCAGCAATGAACGCAGCATCTGAGGGGTTCAATGATGGGAGGTGGCGCAAGTGTCGTTCCCTATCATTGTTCCTGCTACTTACAAAGAAATGCACTTCATGAAGTAATTTGTCACAAAGCGAATTTGTTTGTGGCAAATGTCTTCTTCTCTGTCTTCAGACCTTTAAAATGGTGGCTGCCATTTTAAGAGATTCATCCAAATGTAATGGCAAAAGATTCTGATTATGCTAGAAGCCATATTTTGGGGAAATGTACACAAGCTTGATTATTTTAGAATTGATTTGTTTATCGCTAATATTCTTTTTTTTAAATCAGGCAAGCATGGGAAAGGCTACTAGCTACTTTAGAGTTCAAGTGTTGGATGGGTTAATAAAGAATTCTTATTTGGAGTCCTGCCTGATCTCTAATTTTTGCATCTAAGGGACTTCTGGAGACGCGCGCTTTATTTCGAGTGCTGCTGTTTTCAAAGTAAATCACTGCTGATGGTTGACTATGGGCAACACCTCAAGTTCCTGTTTGCATTCATTTTCATACAAGAGGTCCAAATATTTATTGCCAGACATAGTTGATAGTGTTGAAAAAAGTTTGGAAAAATTTGATTTGGTTGCGTCACCGAACTTCACAAAGAGATTTGATTCGTGACAAATTACTTTGTCACAAAGTGCATTCCTTTGTATGTAGCTGGTGCAATGATGGGGAACGACGATTGCGCCGCCCCCCCCCCCCGTCCTTGAACCCCTCAGATGCCATGTTTATTGTGTCATCTGAAGCTGCAGTTTAGGCCTTTCAGGGGTTTATCAGGGTAAAAAACAAATGACAAAGTGGAATTCGTTTAGAATTTCAGGAAAAATTCGATTTGCAACTAATGCAAATTTCCTCGCGTCTCGTGGTAACGAATCACAATTTTCTTAAATGATGGCTACACATGTGAGGGCTGAGGACATGGGGCATGGAACTATGGGAAGGCGGGATCACCCAGATTGACATGCCTGCATGCAGCCAATCCTATGATGTCACAGCCCTATAAATACGGCAGCCATTTTAGATTCTGCCATGTTCCAGTGTTCAGAGTGCAGGGACAGACGTGTGAAGGCACTAGGGACAGCTATTGGAAAAACCTCTATGTTTAAAAAAAAACTGAAAAAAGGATCTATAAGTGCAGTATAAAGATAGGGAGGAATTATTTAACAGTATGTTAGTGCAGGGAGAGACATCAGAAGGCGCTAGGGACATTGATAGTAAAGTGATTTAAAAGTGCAGGGAACGATTATTTGGGGATCCAAATAGTCATTAGACAGCTCTGCCATTCCAGCTTTTTGTTATTGGGCTGAAAGTGTTATGTTGGAAAGCCTTTAGTGGCTTATATCTTAGTATCTTATTCCGTACGAGAAGAAAAATATATACCCATTTCACTTCTGCAGTTATTTCTGTTGAAAGCATATAGGGGCGTATTACAGTACAACAAGAAAAATATATACACACTGCACTGTTGCAGTTATTTCTGGTCAAAGCATATAGGGGCGTATTACAGTAAAAAAAGCAAAACATATACGCACTGCACTGTTGCAGTTATTTCTGGTGAAAGCGTATAGGGGCGTATTTCAGTAAAATAAGAAAAATATATACGCACTAATACGGTGTTGGACCCCCTTTTGCCTTCAGAACTGCCTTAATTTTACGTGGCATTGATTCAACAAGGTGCTAATAGCATTCTTTAGAAATGTTGGCCCATATTGATAGGATAGCATCTTGCAGTTGATGGAGATTTGAGGGATGCACATCCAGGGCACGAAGCTCGTGTTCCACCAAAGATGCTCTATTGGGTTGAGATCTGGTGACTGTGGGGTCCATTTTAGTACAGTGAACTCATTGTCATGTTAAAAAAAAAAAAAATTGAAATGATTTGAGCTTTGTGACATGGTGCATTATCCTGCTGGAAGTAGCCATCAGAGGATGGGTACATGGTGGTCATGAAGGGATGGACATGGTCAGAAACAATGCTCAGGTAGCCCGTGGCATTTAAACGACGGCCAATTGGCACTAAGGGGCCTAAAGTGTGCCCAGAAAACATCCCCCACACCATTACACCACCACCACCAGCCTGCACAGTGGTAACAAGGCATGATGGATACATGTTCTCATTCTGTTTACGCCAAATTCGGACTCTACCATTTGAATGTCTCAACAGAAATCGAGACTCATCAGACCAGGCAACATATTTCCAGTCTTCAACAGTCCAATTTTGGTGAGCTTGTACAAATTGTAGCCTCTTTTTCCAATTTGTACTGGAGATGATTGGTACCCGGTGGGGTCTTCTGCTGTTGTAGCCCATCCGCCTCAAGGTTGTGCGTGTTGTGGCTTCACAAATGCTTTGCTACATACCTTGGCTGTAACGAGTGGTTATTTCAGTCAACGTTGCTCTTCTATCAGCTTGAATCAGTCGGCCCATTCTCCTCTGACCTCTAGCATCAACAAGGCATTTTCGCCCACAGGACTGCCGCATACTGGATGTTTTTCCCTTTTCACACCATTCTTTGTAAACCCTAGAAATGGTTGTGCGTGAAAATCCCTGTAACTGAGCAGATTGTGGAATACGCAGACCGGCCCGTCTGGCACCAACAACCATGCCACGCTCAAAATTGCTTAAATCACCTTTCTTTCCCATTCTGACATTCAGTTTGGAGTTCAGGAAATTGTCTTGACCAGGACCACAACCCTACATGCATTGAAGCAACTGCCATGTGATTGGTTGACTAGATAATCGCATTAATGAGAAATAGAACAGGTGTTCCTAATAATTCTTTAGGTGAGTGTATATCAGGGATATCCGAAAATAAGCAAAGTCCCAATGAGCAATCAAATAAACTCAAGCGGCGTCCTGCTAATAGCATCCACCAGCAGCGTCCCACTGGAATAATACTGCAGTTTTTAAATCGCTGGATAATAATTGCTGGATAAAATCAAACGGTCTTACCGTCTCCTTTGATAAGTCGACAAAGATGCAGTTATGGTCCTCTGAGTTTGCAGACCAATATTGCGTAGTAAACTCGCACACCGGCAATTGTTTGGCACATGGAGTCAGGCCTTCACCATGGAATCAGGCCTTGCATGTTCTTTTCCAAGTATGCCTTTCGTGTGACAGATGATTCTTTCTTTGCGACTCTCCAGTCAAATCTCCAGCTTCCCAAGTGGTCCAAATGTTGGGGTCCTGTCTAGGCTAGACGCGTTTCGGGGTTTAAAAGTACCCCTTCCTCAGTAGCTAACTCTCTGATATCCTGCTGCTGCTGTTGCCATATCCACCTATCCACCTAGCCTATGTCACCTTGCCACTCTGTGGTCTTCTCATGCTGCTGCCATCTATAGACTCTGTCATTGTGCCACTCTTTCAAAGTGTTCATTTTTCGGTAAAAATGATGGGTGACTGCAAAACTCCTTTTGCTGTATGGACCGAATGACGTTGTGTTGAGGTCGTGTGACGTCTGAAAGTGTGAGGAAAATATATATTATGAAACAACAAATATACAAAAAGTACATGAAAACAATGACAACCTCCTGATGCTGCCACCACCTCCAGACTCTGTCATTGTGCCACTCGGTGGACTTCTCATGATACTGCTGCTGCATCAGCCACCTCCAGACTCTGTCATTGTGCCGCTTGGTATCCTCCTCATACTGCTGCCAGCTTCAGACCCTGTCATTGGGCCACTCTGTGGTCTCCTCATGCTGCTTCTACTTCACCACTATGTCATAGGTCCACTCTGTGGACTTCTCATGGTGTTCCCACCCTCCCCACTTCATTACTGGTCCACTATTTTGGCTTTCGGCCTGGCTGACATCATCATCATTTATTTGACCTTTCTTCTGATCTGTCAGAAGGAAGAAAAAATGAGACGCACAACGGATCCTGTCTGTGTAGCAGCTGTATGGCCTGTATGGTCCCATCAGAACTGACTTTTCCAGCAACCCATATCCTCATTGCATACAGGACTTTGACTGTGAAATTCTGGAAGACGGCAACCATTACGGATGTTAAAAATTACATCCATCAACAGATTTATGCAAAGAGCTCAGGCAGGAACGATAAAATACTCTTGTTGTGAAACACATGGCTGACACATTTTTCCAAACAGTAAAATGTGTGTTTTGTGTGTCAAGGATTGGTCAGAAGTAGAGTTGAGCGGACACCTGGATGTTCGGGCTTGTCGGGTTCGGCCGAACGTCACAAAACATTTCGAGTTTGGGACCCGAACTTGACCCCGAAACCGAACCCCATTGAAGTCAATGGGGACCCGAACTTTGAAGCACTAAAATGGCTCTAAAAAGGCCACGGAAAGGGCTAGAGGGCTGCAAATGGCAGCAAAATGTGGTTAAGAGCATGGCAAGTGCTCTGCAAGTGGATAGGGATATGACTTAAAATAACATAAAATACGTAAAAATAAAAAATAATAATATTGATCAAGGAGAAGGAGGTCCATATGGAGTGTAAGGTTGAGGAGGAGGTGGATGTGGCGGTGTAGGTGAAAGAGGCGGTGGCGGAGGAGGTAGCCAACACAGTTTTTTTTGTTTTGTTTTATATTTTATTTTTTTGGTTCAAATTTGTGTAGACCCCAAAACATTGGGAAATATAAAAAATAAAACAAAGAGTAAGTGCGCTGGAGTACAACAATGGCTAGGGTGAGGCCGGAATACATGTCTATTCTGCACAAGGTACGGACAAGTCCTGTGGGATCCCTGCCTGGTTCATTTTAATGAACGTGAGCTTGTCCACATTGGCTGTGGACAGACGGCTGCGCTTCTCTTTGATAACCCCCTCCTGTCGTACTAAACAAACGTTCAGACAATACACTGGCTGCAAGGCAGGCCAGCACCTCCAAGGCGTAAAGGGCAAGCTCAGGCCATGTGCCCAATTTGGAGACCCAGAAGTTGAAGGGGGCCGACCCCTCAGTCAGTACGTGTAGGCATGTGCACACATACTGCTCCACCATGTCGCACGTCCCCATGATGTCCACGATCCAATTGGATATCTGCTCTATCAACTTTCACTGTTCTTTTATGCTCCTACCATGATGATCACTGGTAACGGGGAATCAGGGTTCCATGCCGGAGAGGGAGTGTGAGAAAGGGATACCACATCCAAGGGAGGTCAATGGCTGAAATGTGATCTAGCGGAAATGTGGGACAAGTTATTGAAGCAGAAGCATCCAAGTAAAGGAGGTGGCGCGCAGCAATTACCCACTCCCGACTGGGGGAGTTAGTGACGATAAATAACAATACAGGACTCTTAAGATGCCCTGTTATTGGAATGATTAATAAAAAATTACAGGGAATGTCACTGGGGTATTATGGATTGGAAACGTAGGAGTGGCCCTGCTGCCGCTTTGTTGACTCTAGATAAATTCCGCCTGATTGCACGTCCCTGTGATGTCCGCAATCCAATTGGATATCTTCTCTATCAACCTTCGATGTTCTTTTATGCACCTACCATGGTGATCACGGATAACGGGGAATCAGGGTTCCATGCCGGAGAGGGAGCGTGAGAAAGGGATGCCACATCCAAGGGAGGTCAATAGCTGAAATGTGATTGAGCAGAAATGTGGGACATGTTGTTAAAGCGGAAGGATCGAATGAAAGTAGGGGGCGCTCGTCAATTAAAGACTAATTTTAGAAATGTAAGTCCCTGTCACCTATGCAGAGCAGGGGTTTTTCATCAGCAAAAATTGGTTAATGTCACCCACCAATGGAACAGACTATTTGACAAAAATGAGTTCCCTGTCACCTATGCAGAGTTCCCTGTCACCTATGCAGAGCAGGGGTTTGTATATGGCAAAAATGGTAAAATGTCACCTGAGAATGTAACAGACAATTTTTGGAAATTTAGGTCCCTGTCACCTTTGCACAGCAGGGGTTTATTCACCGCAAAAATTGTAAAATCTCACCCAAGAATGTAACAGACGCTTTTTCACCCTGCTCCCTCTTTTGCTGTGCTGGTGCCTCTCATGTATCAGAAAAATTTGTGAAATGACCCAAAAGAACATAAAATACGTAAAAATAAAAAATAATAAACTTGATCTAGGGGGTGAAGGTCCATATGGAGTAGGGGGTTGAGGAGGCGGTCGACGTAGCGGTGTAGGTGGAAACGGCGGTGGAGGAGGAGGTAGCCAACACTAGGTTTTGTTTTTAATTATTTTTGTTGTTGTTTAAATTAGGGTACACCTACAATGAGAGAGTGCGCCTACCATTAGTAGGCATGGCTGTGATGGCTTCTAAGGGCACACGAGTTAAACGCTTGTTGATTGGCTGCGCTGCAGCCTCTCAAAAAGAGCCATTAAATCGCCAAACAACTAACTCGAACCCAAACTTTAACTGGAAAGTTTGGGTTCGGGTCCGGGGTCCAAAAATCCTAACGTTCAGTACGAACCTGTACGCTCACCACATTCTCTTTATTTTTTCCTTTTGTTATAAGTTGGTTCATATGTTACATCTCTGGGTTTAGACAATGAGCATACTCTCGTAATTATGGTAGTCACACGATTCTCCTACTTTAAATAATATTGATAACAGCATCCTGACAGCATCCTGACAGCACCCCAAAAAGCCCTTTTTAGGGCTAGTACATCAGTCTGATTTTATTTAATTTTTTTCCCTCTGTAATCTAATTGCAGTTGCCTGCCAGCATGTGTGTCAGGCTTACAGCGTATACTGTGCCCACTTGCTCAGTGCCACCACTCATATCTGGTGTCACAGTAGCTTGCATTTAAAAAAAAACAAAAACAATTTTGACTGTAATATAATAGCAGTTAGTTTTCTGCAAGCGTGTGTGTTAGGCCTACAGCGTCTACTCTGCCAACTTCTGCCAGTGGCACTCATATATCTGGTGTCACACACAATAGCTTGCCTTAAAAAAAACAATTAAAAAAAATAAAAATTTGACTGTAATATAATATCAGTTAGTTTTCTGCAAGTGTGTGTGTTAGGCCTACAGCGTCTACTCTGCCAACTTCTGCCAGTGCCACTCATATATCTGGTGTCACACACAGTAGCTTGCATTTAAAAAGATAATAATAATTTTGACTGTAATATAATAGCAGTTCGTTTTCTGCAAGCGTGTGTGTTAGGCCTACAGCGTCTACTATGCCAACTACTGCCAGTTTACAGTGCCACTCATATCTGGTGTCACAGTAGCTTGCACGCATAGTACAACTAAACAAATCTAAAAAAATGACAGGCAGAGGCAGGCCACCCCGCAGGGGCCGTCGTGATCGTGGTTCTGTGATTCCCTTTGGCCCTAGAATAATGCCCAGTGTTCAGAGGCCACGTATCCTGAACTCGAAAAGTTCTGAGGACATAGTTGACTGGCTAACACAGAACACCCAATCTTCTACAGCTTCCGCTCGGAACTTTGACGCACCATCCTCCTCCAGCTTAGCTTCGGGCACCTCTCAAATTATCACTCGCCCGCCTGCCGCCACCACCAACACTAGCACCACAGCTGCTTCACTTGAGTTGTCAGAGGAGTTATTTACACATCAGTTGGAAGAAATGAGTGATGCGCAACCATTATTGCCAGAGGATGTAGATAACAGGGATATGTCTCAGTCAGGCAGCATTACACACATGGACGTACGGTGTGATGATAATGTTGTACCCGCTGCTGCTTCCTTTGCTGAGTTGTCAGATACAAGTGAAGTGGTTGATAATGACGATGTGTCTGTGGATGTCACGTGGGTGCCCGCTTGAAGAGAAGAAGAACAGGGGGAAAGTTCAGATGGGGAGACAGAGAGGAGAAGGAGGAGACGAGTTGGAAGCAGGGGAAGGTCGTCGCAAGGAGCTAGTGGCACAGTCAGACAGCATGTATCGGCACCCGGGGTCACCCAGACAGCACGCCAATCAACGCATGCTGTTGCCACCACCAGAATGCTGTCATTGCAAAGCTCAGCAGTGTGGCTGTTTTTGTGTGTCTGCCTCTGATAACAGCAATGCCATTTGCAACCTGTGCCAAAAGAAACTGAGTCGTGGGAAGTCCAACATCCACCTAGGTACAACTGCTTTGCGTAGGCACATGATCTCACATCACAAACGACTATGGGATCAACACATGAGTACAAGCAGCACACAAACTCAAAGCCACCATCCTCCTCCTGGTCCAGCATCTTCAGCCACGTCAACCACTGCTGTCCTCCTTGCCCCCTCTCAACCACCCGCCACTCCGCCTCTCACCTTGAGCAGTTCCTGCTCATCTGCCCACAGTCTGGTGTCTGCCAAGGACATGTTTGAGCATAAGAGGCCAATGTCACAGAGTCACCTCCTTGCCCGGCGTCTGACAGCTAGCTTGTCGGAACTCTTAGCCCGCCAGCTTTGACCATACAAGCTGGTGGAGTCTGAGGCCTTCAAAAAATTTGCAGCTATTGGGATACCGCAGTGGAAGGTACCCGGACGAAATTTATTTTCACAAAAGGCAATCCCCAACCTGTACTCTATTGTGCAAAAGGAAGTCATGGCATGTCTGGCACACAGTGTTGGGGCAAGTGTCCATCTGACCACTGATACCTGATCTGCAAAGCACGGTCAGGGCAGGTATATCACCTACACTGCGCATTGGGTAAACCTGCTGACGGCTGCCAAGCATGGAATGCGTGGCTCTGCAGAGGAGTTGGTTACACCGCCACGACTTGCAGGCAGGCCTGCTGCCACCTCCTCTACTTCTCCTACTCCTCCTACTCCATCCTCTTCGCTAACCTCCTCGGCTGAGTCCTCTTCTGCTGCTGCTTCTTGCTCCAGATCAACTGCGCACCCCCAGCTCCCCAGGGGCTATTCCACATCCCGGATACGACACGCCGTCTTGGGGTTGACCTGCCTGAAAGCAGAGAGTCACACCGGACCAGCACTCCTGTCCGCCCTGAACGCATAGGTGGATCAGTGGCTGGCTCCGCACCAACTGGAGATCGGCAAAAGTGGTGTGACAACGGAAGCAATTTGTTGGCGGTATTGAATTTGGGCAAGTTGACACATGTGCCGTGCATGGCACATGTGTGTAATCTGATCCTACAATGCTTTCTGCATAAGTACCCAGGCTTACAGGACGTCCTCAAGCAGGCCAGGAAGTGTGCTGCCATTTCAGGCGTTCCTACACGGCCATGGCGCACTTTTCAGATATTCAGCGGCGAAACAACATGCCAGAGAGGCGCTTGATTTGCGACAGCCCGACACGTTGGAATTCAACACTCCTAATGTTCGACCGCCTGCTCCAACAAGAAAAAGCCGTCAACGAGTATTTGTATGAATGGGGTGCTAGGACAGCCTCTGCGGATGTCACAACCAGACAGCTGAGAAGCTCTGACAGAAGCCTTTCAGAACCTCCTCCTTGAGTTTTCTTTGTTTTTGGTTTTCAGTTCCTCATCTCGTTAGCCTCTCTCAGCTGTCATGTAGTTGGACTGATTGCATCCCTTTAAATTCCTCCCCATAATGCATTAGTGTGAGGTTTATACAGCTTCCTGGAGTGTGTGTGCATGCTGATCCTATCAGTCTTCTACAAGTTAAGTGTTGTACATTCATTTGTGATTTTCTGTTTGCTGGATCCCAGGTGACCCTGACTCCCTCCGTGTCTAGTGTAGGGAGCCGGTGGTCGTGTCTCTTCACTATTGTAGGGTGTTCAGGTGTTATATAGTCGAGGTACGAGGATATGCGATCATCCACCATTGGGATTATCGCATAGGCTGAGCAGTAAGGGAGAGAGCCAGGTCTGATGCAGGGGTCTCCCTTTTTGTTCCTCCAGTGAGTCATATATTAATTTTGCATTGTCTTGTTTCCTGTACACCTTCTGTGACAGCAGAGCTGGGAATTTTTTTGCCACATTACTGGACACTTATGCACAATGCCTGTAGGCTCATGCGTCCTTTTGAGGAGGTGACAAACCTAGTCAGTCACACCGAAGGCACCATCAGCGACATCATCCCATTTTTTTTCTTCCTGGAGCGTGCCATGAGAAGAGTGCTGGATCAGGCCGTAGAGGAGCGTGAAGAGGAAGAGTTGTACGTGGCTGGGGAGGAAGAACAGACCTTCAGTGAGATCAGTGAGGACAAGGAACAGGACATGAGTAGCTCGGCATCCAACCTTGTGCAAATTGGGTCTTTCATGCTGTCGTGCCTGTTGAGGGACACTCGTATAAAAAGGCTGAAGGAGAACGACCTGTACTGGGTGGCTACCAGACCCCCGGTATAAGCAGAAAGTGCCTGAAATGTTACCGAATTACCGGAAGTTGGAAAGGATGCAGCAGTTCCAAAATAAATTAAAAAGTATGCTTTACACAGCGTATAAGGGTAATGTCACAGCACAACGGGAATCTAACAGGGGAAAAGGTGAAAGTAATCCTCCTCCTACCACGTCCACGCCGGCAAGGACAGGACGCTTTACAGACATGTTGTTGATGGAGGACATGCAGAGCTTTTTAAGTCCTACGCATCGCCACAGCCCTTCGGGGTCCACGCTCAGAGAACAACTCGACCAACAGGTAGCAGACTACCTCGCCTTAACTGCAGATATTGACACTCTGAGGAGCGATGAACCCCTTGACTACTGGGTGTGCCGGCTTGACCTGTGGCCTGAGCTATCCCAATTTGCGATAGAACTTCTGGCCTGCCCCGCTTCAAGGTCCTGTCAGAAAGGACCTTCAGTGCAGCAGGAGGTATTGTCACTGAGAAGAGACGTCGCCTAGGTCAAAAAAGTCTAGATTACCTCACCTTTTATTAAGATGAATGAGGCATGGATCCCTAAGGGACTGACAGTGGGCGATACATTCGACTAAAAAAGGCCTGATGACTGAGATGAGCTGCCTTGGGCTAAAAATGGTCCACACGCTGCTGATTTTCTCTGCATTCCGGATGACTTGCGTGACTTATCCGCCACCATCTAGGGTTCAAGCCGCAATGTTTTAGGGCACTTTCTGCCTGGAAAACATACATTTTTCTGGCCACTGCTACAGTACCTAATTTTTCAGGAATGAGTACATGCCTAATTGTTCTGGCCTCTGGTGCTGCACTGTGGCTGCAAAAACAAAACAAAAAAAAGGCACATACATGTGTAAATTCCCCTTCGTGATAGTTACCTTGTTGTGGTGAAGGGGCTTGTGTATCACAATAAAGTGACCACCTCTATGAGTGTGTTGGCAATGGCAATGTTGGCACACCCCAGATGATAAGGTTGTTGCTTCATTGTGAACAGACCAAAAGCGATCGGCTGGATAATTTTGCATAGAAAAAACATTAATTTTCTTTGTGATCATTAAAGCCTACTAGGCCAACAATGGGCCCACACTGCAGAATCATTGTTTTCTGGGTCACTTAACTGTCACTGAACTACCTCAGCATGACCATAGGCTTTGAAAAACCTGCATCTCCTGCAATCTCCCAAACGAGCGCACGAGCACAGTCATCACTACACCAAGATTGACGCATAGATGAATAAAATTTATGTCATGAGTGTGTCAACCTGATAGGGGACGTAACAGGGATTAAACTGATAGGAATAGTACTACTTAACACACCAGTCATATCTAGTGGCACAGTACATTGCACGCGCAGTGCCCCAAATTGGAAGTCGGAGTAGGCATAGTACTACTTAACATACCACTCATATTGGGATTGCATAGTACATTGCACGGCACACGCGCAGTGCCCCAAATTGGAAGTAAGAGGACCGACCAACCATCTTTTTTCATCTCCCGGTTCCTAAAATCTATTCCATACACGTCCCCTATCAGGTAGGGGACGTAACAAGGATTAAACTGATAGGAATAGTACTACTTAACACACCACTCATATCTGGTGGCACAGTACATTGCAAGGCGCAGTGCCACAAATTGGAAGTAGGAGGACCAACCAAGCATCTTTTTCCATCTCCCGGTTCCTAAAATCTATTCCATACATGTCCCCTGATAGGGGACGTAACAGGGATTAAACTGATAGGAATATTGCTACTTAAACACACCACTCATATCTGGTGGCACAGTACATTGCAAGCCGTACGCGCAGTGCCCCAAATTGGAAGTAAGAGGACCGACCAAGCATCTTTTTCCATCTCCCGGTTCCTAAAATCTATTCCATACACCGGCCCCTGATAGGGGACAAAACAGAGATTAAACTGTTAAGAACAGTTTGTTTTTGTTTTTTTTTAAAAAGAGGACAGCCTCTGCAGAGCTGGGTATTCTTTGGTCGTGTTACTGAACGCTCATGCACAATGGCTGTAGGCTCATGCTTCCTTTTGCGGAGGTGACAAACCTGGTCAGTCAAACCCAAGGCAACATCATCAACCTCATCCCATATGCGTTTTTTCTGGAGCGTGCCCTGCGAAGAGTGCTGGATCAGGCCGTAGATGAGCATGAAGAGGAAGAGTTGTGGTCACCATCACCACCAGAAGCAGCCTTGTCGTCGTCGATTGCTGGACCTGCGGCAACGCAGAGAGGAGTCTGAAGAAGAGGAGTCAGAGGAGGAAGGTGGCTTTGAGGAGGTGGAAGACCAACCACAGCAGGCGTCCCAGGGGGCTTGTCGTCACCTTTCGGGGACCCTTGGTGTTGTACGTGGCTGGGTGGAGGAAGAGACCTTCAATGACGTCAGTGAGGACAAGGAACGGGACATGGCTAGCTTGGTTTGCAACTTTGTGCAAATGGGGTTTGCGGTTGTGCAAATGGACTGTTTGCGGTTGCTTGAGGTGCGTTAAACAGGGAGTTTGGTCTGTCAGAGTTTGGTCTGTCACTGTAAAGCGGGCGTAACCCTTGCACTACCTGATCAATACAACATCATACCTGATCGTATTCACACACTGGATGTTTTAAAGCACGTTATTCCAAACAATTTAGGAATGTTAGGTGATTTATGCCCTTTATGGATTAAAACCAGACTCTGCGTCAACTTCGTAATTTTCCATGGGAGTTTTGCCATTGATCCCCCTCTGGCATGCCACAGTCCAGGTGTTAGTCCCCTTGAAACAACTTTTCCATCACTATTGTGGCCAGAAAGAGTCCCTGTGGGTTTTAAAATTCGCCTGCCTATTGAAGTCAATGGCGGTTCGCCCGTTCGCAAACATTTAGCGGAAACTCACGTTCACTGCCCTAATAAGTGAAGTGTGCAGTGATTCTAAGAGCGACGCCTGTCATCTGCATGTTATATGGACTCACAGTATTTTTTCACTACCAAAACAGACTCCCTATGCGTGTTACTACAAGACACAGTCTTTTTCACCACTATAAAGGTTCTCAGCAGCCAGGAAATAGCAGCTTTTAACTTAATTCGCCGTGAATTTATTTGGATCAAACCGATTTTTTTCCCGGAAAAATCGGCAAAGCGGCAAATTGCATTTTTTAAAAATTTGCTCATCTAACAAGGATTAAACTGATAGGAATAGTACTACTTAACACACCACTCATATCTGGTGGCACAGTACATTGCAAGGCGCAGTGCCACAAATTGGAAGTAGGAGGACCAACCAAGCATCTTTTTCCATCTCCCGGTTCCTAAAATCTATTCCATACATGTCCCCTGATAGGGGACGTAACAGGGATTAAACTGATAGGAATATTGCTACTTAAACACACCACTCATATCTGGTGGCACAGTACATTGCAAGCCGTACGCGCAGTGCCCCAAATTGGAAGTAAGAGGACCGACCAAGCATCTTTTTCCATCTCCCGGTTCCTAAAATCTATTCCATACACCGGCCCCTGATAGGGGACAAAACAGAGATTAAACTGTTAAGAACAGTTTGTTTTTTTTTTTTTTTTAAAAGAGGACAGCCTCTGCAGAGCTGGGTATTCTTTGGTCGTGTTACTGAACGCTCATGCACAATGGCTGTAGGCTCATGCTTCCTTTTGCGGAGGTGACAAACCTGGTCAGTCAAACCCAAGGCAACATCATCAACCTCATCCCATATGCGTTTTTTCTGGAGCGTGCCCTGCGAAGAGTGCTGGATCAGGCCGTAGATGAGCATGAAGAGGAAGAGTTGTGGTCACCATCACCACCAGAAGCAGCCTTGTCGTCGTCGATTGCTGGACCTGCGGCAACGCAGAGAGGAGTCTGAAGAAGAGGAGTCAGAGGAGGAAGGTGGCTTTGAGGAGGTGGAAGACCAACCACAGCAGGCGTCCCAGGGGGCTTGTCGTCACCTTTCGGGGACCCTTGGTGTTGTACGTGGCTGGGTGGAGGAAGAGACCTTCAATGACGTCAGTGAGGACAAGGAACGGGACATGGCTAGCTTGGTTTGCAACTTTGTGCAAATGGGGTTTGCGGTTGTGCAAATGGACTGTTTGCGGTTGCTTGAGGTGCGTTAAACAGGGAGTTTGGTCTGTCAGAGTTTGGTCTGTCACTGTAAAGCGGGCGTAACCCTTGCACTACCTGATCAATACAACATCATACCTGATCGTATTCACACACTGGATGTTTTAAAGCACGTTATTCCAAACAATTTAGGAATGTTAGGTGATTTATGCCCTTTATGGATTAAAACCAGACTCTGCGTCAACTTCGTAATTTTCCATGGGAGTTTTGCCATTGATCCCCCTCTGGCATGCCACAGTCCAGGTGTTAGTCCCCTTGAAACAACTTTTCCATCACTATTGTGGCCAGAAAGAGTCCCTGTGGGTTTTAAAATTCGCCTGCCTATTGAAGTCAATGGCGGTTCGCCCGTTCGCAAACATTTAGCGGAAACTCACGTTCGCTGCCCTAATAAGTGAAGTGTGCAGTGATTCTAAGAGCGACGCCTGTCATCTGCATGTTATATGGACTCACAGTATTTTTTCACTACCAAAACAGACTCCCTATGCGTGTTACTACAAGACACAGTCTTCTTCACCACTATAAAGGTTCTCAGCAGCCAGGAAATAGCAGCTTTTAACTTAATTCGCCGTGAATTTATTTGGATCAAACCGATTTTTTTCCCGGAAAAATCGGCAAAGCGGCAAATTGAATTTTTGAAAAATTTGCTCATCTCTAATGGTGATGTGATGACGTCATCATTCTGTCTGGACTTCATTACGCCCGGTCAGTGCGCCGTTGTGCTGACATCAAACGTCACCCCGTGTTAGATTTCGCACGGTTTCAGTAATCAAGATGGCCGCGACGGCCTCTATGCAAGCAAAGAATTGAGGTGAGTATGCTTGATTTTTTTTTTACTGCCATTTCAGGAAAAATAGATTTGTTGCCATGAAGAATGAGGAAATTGTGCTTTGCGGCAAATCGAATGTTTCTTAAAATTCAGATCGAAATCAATTTGTTTGATTTTGATTAATTCAATAATAGTTTACGGCTAGGGCAGCGCTAAAGCCCTCCCATTAGTGCTAGTGAAATCACCGGGAGCAGGGGTGGACTGAGCGGTCGGGCACTTTGGACCTGGTCTGGGGGCCCGCGGTGGTGGCGTCAGATCGCAGGGAGATGAACGCTTCCATTGTGAAAACGCTCATCTCCATAGTCATCTGTATCGCCGTCCTCCCTTCCCTGTTCTTTTGATAGGCTGCGGGCCTTGTGCCGGCAGCCTATCAGAGGCCGGTGCAGGCTCGGGACAGCACGAGAGGCCTGCATCGCAGCGGAGGTAAGTAAAAGTGTTTTTTTTATGCAGGACTATCTGTTACTGGTACATGGGGGGGAAGGAGGGAGGCACTTGTTACTGACACATTGGGGGGAAGGAGAGAGGCACTTGTTACTGGCACATGGGGGAGAGAGGCAATTGCTACTGGCACATGGGGGGAGGCACTTGATACTGGCACATGGGGGAGGCACTTGTTACTGACACATGGGGGGAGAGGCACTTGTTACTGGCACTTGGGGGTGAGGCACTTGTTACTGGCACATGGGGGGGAGAGGCACTTGTTACTGGCACATGGGGGGAAGAACTGGCATATGGGGGAGAGGCACTTGTTATTGGCACATGGGGGAGAGGCATTTGTTCACATGAGGGGAGAGAGGCACTTTGTTACTGGCACATGGGCGGAGGCACTTGTTACTGGCACATGGGGGGAAAGAGAGGCACTTGTTACTGGCATATAGGGGGAGAGAGGCACTTTTTCACATGGGGGAGAGAGGCACTTGTTACTGGCACATGGGAGGGAGAGGCACTTGTTACTGGCACATGGGGGGAAAAAGAGGCACTTGTTACTGGCATATAGAGGGAGAGAGGCACTTGTTACTGGCACATGGGGGAGCACTTGTCACTGGCACATGGAGGGAAGAGAGGCACTTGTTACTGGCACATAATTGGGGGCATCTATGGGGGGCACTTGTTACTGGCACATTATTATGGGGCACTATGGGGGCTTCTACTGAGGCCACAAAGAAGGGGTATTTTATATGGGGGGCTCTGTGTGGTACTAGTATTATCAGCGATATTATCTGGTTCTGCAGTATAGTATTGGGGAGCACAGCGGCACAGTATTGGGGGTAGTAGGATGATTTGTCCAGAAGATGGGAGGATGATGGAAAAGTAGTAAACTAAGATTTTTTTTGTTGTCAAACTGCAGAGAAAAATGGTAGTCTGGTCTGAAAGGAGAAGACAAGGACAGAGAACATCTACATCAGAGACGTCACTGGATGTAAGATGTATGGGGCACTGTATTTCTGTAGTGATGGGATCAGGGACGGTGCGATCGCGACCGGGGGGGTGGAAGTGGGAAATGGGTGTGGCTAGAGGTGGGGCATGGGCGTGGCTGGAGGTGGAACATGGGTGGGGCCTGGAAGAGGGCCCTTGATCTATTTTGCCCGGGGGCCCTGAGGGTTCTCAGTCCGCACTGCTAGGTGGAATCCAAGGTGCTAGCCCCTAAGGAGGCTAGAAGGTGCACTGTAAAAGTAAAAAAAAATGAAATTTCAACGTTATGTCATTTTTAGTGCGTAGTGAACGTTGTGATAAAAAAACAACAAAACACCATGGCGGACTAGTATTTTCTTTCAATTTAACCCCACAAATAATTTTTGGACCATTTTCCTATAACAGACTTGGTAAATTGAACAGTGCTCTTAAACAGTACAATTTATCCCCCCAAGAATAGGCCCTTATATGGCTATATTAATGGCAAATTAAAAAAGTTATGGCTATTGGAACATTAGGAGGAAAAAACTAAAATGCAAAACCAAAAATGGGCCCAGTACTACATGCTCTGAAAACAATCAAAACAATGAAGAACTTTCAAAAACGGATTGGGAAAAGTATAAAAATGTACACATTAAAATTATAAATGGCTCTGTTCTGTAAAATAGAAAACTACTATAGATATGAATCCTTTTAAAAAATCTTTTATATATATATATATATATATATATATATATAAAAAAATGATTTTCTGTCTGTTTGTCTAGACGTCGGTCTGGACGTTCTTTATGTGCGACTAAACGACTTTACCACACTTGGCACACAGGTACATCAGGTGTCCGGGAAGGTTTTTGTTCGGGTCTCAGCTCTCTAGGACTTACCGTTCCTGAGATATTCCCCAGAAATTACCTGCATTAGCCAATAGAAGCCAGCAAGCCTTTCATTTAAATCCGAACTGCCGTTTACACGGTCAGAAGGCCCTTATTAGCCAATAGACAACTGATCACAGGTTTTAGCAGTTCGAAGGTCCTTAAATATTCAGTCATATGACATATGACGGCACAACTACACTGCTATATGCATGGAGGGAAGGGGGCACTATTAAAAGGATGGCCGCTGTGGAGTTCACTGTTAAAGGGAAGGGCACTGTGGAGGTCACTCTTAAAGGGGTTGTCAATGTTAAAGGGGCGGGCACTGTGGAGGTGATCAAAAAGTCGCAGACACTTCAAATTGGTATCATTGAAAAGAACAGATCGAGCCCTCACACAGCCCCGTACACATAGGTACAAAAAAGTTTTAGGGGTCAGAATATGGTTATGAAATATATTTTTTTCCTCAAATGGTTGACATTTTTTTCAGTATTAAAACACAAGAAAAATTATTAAAACACAAGAAAAATTTAAGTGTGGTATTGTTGGAACCATACTGACCTGGAGAATGAAGATAACAGGTCAATTTTACCACATAGTGTACAGTGTAAAAAAAAAACCTTCATCAGAATTGCATTTTTTTCCAATTCTACCCCATTTGGAATTTTTTTCCTGCTCCCTACTACATAGTATGCAACCGTAAATGGTGCCATTAGAAAGTACAAAAAATAAGCCCCCATAAGGCTATGTGAATGGAAAAAAAAATGTTAGGACTATGGGAATGCGGGGAGTGAAAAATGAAAACGCAAAAATGGAAAATCCCAGGGTCCTTAAGGGTTTAAAAGCAGAGAAATTGAAATTTAGAAAATTGTGAATTTTTCAAAATTTTTGGCAAATTTTGGATTATTTTATAAATAAAGGTGAAATATATTGACTGTATACTTACCACTGTCATAAAGTACAATGTGTCACGAGAAAACAATCTCAGAATGGCTTGGATAAGTAAAAGCGTTTTAAAGTTATTACCACATAAAGTGACACGTCAGATTAGCAAAATTAGACTCTGTCAGGAAGGGGGTAAATGGCCCAGATGTGAAGTGGTTCTGCGCTTCCTCAGGCCGCTACCAGGGGAAAACAATGCCCTAGATTACCCTGTTATACATTGGGATGGCTCGGTCTTACAGGGCCAGCACCGCACCCCGCTGGGGATTTCACAGGGGCAGTCATCATTCCTTCCTTATGTGATTATTCTTTTTTTCTATATCACCACAAGAACCTTGTTCCGGATCCAGTGAACATAACGCCAACATGCCAGCGACACCCTGGATGGGGTTGGTTGTTTAATTTATTGCAAGGTGTATTGGTACTGCTGTGTACCCTATGATAGCTTTTATTAGTTGGGAGTTTAGTTATGCATTGTACAAAATTAGAGGTGTGGCTTAGCGTAAAAAAAAGGCGTGGCAGGCATGATCCTGAATATTTGCCCCGGGTGCAGGAAAGCCTAGCTTTGTCTTAGGCCTCCTGCACACGAACGTGTGCTGCCCATTGCCGTATTGCAGACCGCATTTGCGGATCCGCAATATACGGGCGCCGTTCCGTGGGCATTCCGCATCACGGATATGGACCCATTCACTTCAACGGGTCAGCAAATCTGGAGATGCGTAATGGTGCAGAACGGAAGCACGGAACGGAAACCCACAGAAGCACTACGGAGTGCTTCCGTGGGGTTTCGTCCCATACTTCCGTTCCACAAAAAGATAGAACATGTCTTATCTTTTTGCGGAACCGGCGGATTGCGGACCCATTAAAGTGAATGGGTCCTCGATCCGCTGTGGTTGCCCCACGGTCGTTGTTTGTGCATTGTGGACAGCAATTTGCTGGTCGCAGCACGGCCACGGGGCGCACACGTTCGTGTGCAGGGGGCCTTATTTGTAGGACTTTTGGACAAGTGACTTATCATCTTGCCCCCTTAGTTTTAGATGGAGCAATGTGTTGCTGTTGACGAGAAAGGTGTAACCCTGTACCCCATTGCTCACCATTGTCAGTCCTATCAAACAGAAATTGTTGTTTAGATACTTCTGTACTGTTTTTTAGTTTTTTTTTGTATTTTGATTTTTGGCTATCCAGTACTTATTCATCTCTACAAGGATGCTGCAACTTTTTTATATCCCCCTGTACTGTATGCTTTTCTGCTTTTAATGTGAATTATTGCTTTTATAATTATATTCACAAGAAGCTTAAAGGGGTTTTGCAGTTTGTTTAAATTGATAATCTATCCTGTGGATAGATCATCAGCATCTGATCGGCAGGGTCAGACACCCGGGACCCCCACCGATCAGCTGCTTGAGAAGGTAGCGGCGCTCCTGGAACGCCCTGCGGCCTTCTCACTGTTTACCGGAGGCCCAGTGACGTCATGATTAGTATCAACTGGCCTGGGCGCGGTTAAGCTCTCTTCACTTGAATGGAGCTTAGCCGATTCTAGTTGTGACGTCACTAGGCCTGCGGTAAACAGTAAGAAGGCTGCAGCGCTCCTGGAGTGCCGCTGCCTTCTCAAACAGCTGATCGGCGGGGGTCTCGGGTGTCAGACTCCCGCCGATCAGATGCTGATGATCTATCCAGAGGATAGATCATCAGTTTAAACAAACTGCAGAACCCCTTTAAAGGAATCCATTACAACTTACAGTATATGCTTTTCCCCTAGAACTTTCTGTTCTAACCTTGTGCTCCCCTTCTAGCTCTTCCTCTTCTTGAACTCCCAGCAGCATGATGATCACAACAGAATCCCATCTCTTGTGCACCCATTTGCTGCTGCTGCTGCTTAAAGCCCAGGATGATGGGAGTGGCAGTGATTCCGGCTCTAACAGTCAATCTCAATGGCGATCCTCACACTAGTGGTGTTGCCCTTTTTTCCTTCAGGGGACACCATGCCCTGTCTGATAATAGTTGGGGTGCCCTTGATATTATAGGTTTGATGCAGGTGCAAGGCAGGAGGTGTAGAAGGAAATGGTACAGGATTCAGTAACCAGGCCAGTAGTGGAAAATAAACTTCTCTGTTAGTGTTGAGTGAATCGAAGTAAAATGAATTGACTTCGATCCAAATTTCAGGGAAAATTTGATTTTTCCTAAAAAGGAGGTGAAAAACAAAAAAGTTCTGAAGTGCAGAATGGAAGCTGTAACATATTCAACAGTATCAGAATACAGTTCCCAACAATTCACACAACAAAGCTTTCCAGATAACAATGTATGGGTATGAGCAAGGATGGGAATTGTACTACTTCTTCCTCTTTATCTTCCCAAAGTCTTTCTGCAGGATCTATGGCTGGCAATATCACTCTTACAATGGTGGCTGTAATGTCCAATGGAGGGATACAAGGTTAAAGATATGGTTGGCCAAACCATGTTCAAGCATGAAGGGTGTATCAGCAATGTTCCTCTCACAGCAGTAAAGTCTGCCTTAAACAGCAAATTCCTTACTGACTGACTCTAATTCTTAACCACTCAGTCTCTGGATTCCCCTGGCTCCCCCTACATCTTTTCTCTGCCTCTGGAGCACTGCCGAAATGGAGAGGTCCCTCACCCAAGTAGACAATCCTTAGAGAAGGTGATTATCTGTAACTTTGGTCCAGTCCTGAGAGGAGTAGAGCCCACGTCACAGCTTTCACCTTCTCCACTAACTGCAGACTCACTAGACTGAGCTAGGGGTGGACCCACATCTAACTTCCTGCAGGACTGAGTCAGGGCTATTAACTCTGTCTCATCCATACAGAAGCTATACTGGGCACATAACAAGATATGAACATATTAAATATAATTAAATAACGTTGCATAATATTATATAACAAGAACAATTTGCAAGTACCCTGATCTTCCATACTGCACTGTTTACTGTGACCAACTGTTTAGTCTGTTGCTTATATTTTTTGAAGCACAGTACAGGCATTTCTATAGAAGAGCACGGTTTGATAGATTTAAATAGAAAAGCTAAATCTAACAAATTTACTAATGCCATATCATAAGGATGTATGACTTATCTAAGTATGAAAAAGCCGCAGCATATTTTACAGCGATGAGGTTAGGCTACTGCATAAAATGGTAAACAAATAATTGCGTTGAATTTCCAAATTTCAGGATCGATTTACTTCTATTTATACAAATCCGGGGTTGTCCTCTTTTGCAATATTAATGACCTATCCTCTGGAAAGCTCATCAATATCAGATTGGTGGGGGCCGATTGACAGCACCCCCACCAATAAGCTATTTAAAGAAAACGCAGCGCTCGTACAAGTGCTGTGTTCTGTTGTCAGTTTACCTGCTCATTGTCAACATGGCGAGCTGGTGTAATAACTGCAATAACAACAAAAAAAAACTTACATATTATGTATCATCTACAATGCCATCAAATTCAACACTAGCACCACTCATATGCTAGACACATGCCAAACTGTTCAGGTTGGCAGGAGAGAACCATCTCCCACTGATAGAAAACCATGCCCTCTATTATGTTCTATATGGTCGCTCTATTTCTAAGACACATTCACTTCTGAAGCTGCTAAATTACAGGTAGTGTTAAGCACGAATATTCGAATAGCGAATTTTTATCACAAATATCGCCACTTCAAGAATTTGCAAATATTTAGAATATAGTGCTATATATTCGTTATATCGAATATTGGGCTTTTTTTTCCATCTGAACACATGATTCCTCTCTGCTTCTTGCTTGTGGGCCAATGAGAAGGAAGCAATGTCGAGTTCACAACATTACTTAGTGCAATAATCAGTAATGTGTAGTCAGACCTGCTAAAATGTAAAGTATTCTAATCACTGCCGATTAGCGCAATTGCGGATATATTGGACCACTTTACTCTATCTGCATATAAAGCTATTCTAATGTTCTGCCGTGCCAACCATTTTCTTCAGTCTCAGAAAACGGATACCATAGCCAAAATGACCCACGCCTGTATTTCACGTTACGAATTCCCATTACGCGACTTTTACATTGCCGATTTATCGCATTCAATAAAATTATCTCGAATTCTCGAAATTCACGAATATATGATGAATATTCTACAAAATATTAATGAAATATTGCGAATTCGAATATAGCCCCTGCCGCTTATCACTAATTACGGGTAGGGTCTTCCTCGCTCTGTGGATAATCTAGACCAGCTCTTGCTCCCTAGTCTAACTGTACTGGAGAAGGTGCTTCCTCTCCCATCAGGTCCCCTTTGTAGCTCAATACAGTATATCAAAATTGTAATAAGGCTCTGTACACATCTGCTTTGCTTATTTCCATTGTTAAGCACTGTCCTCGTAGCACGAAACGGACACTGAAGGCACCCAGTAGGGGTAAGTTGAGTTCTTGCCATGGTGTCTGTCAAAGACTGCAACAGAAGCTCCTAACAGATGTGAACACAGTCTAATGTGTACAGTCTTGCCTTTACAACTGATTCCAAGTGAAAATATTTCTGACCAAAAGTAATTTGTTATTCTAACAGAATTCTTAACTTCAGGAAGCTTTATGACCTTGCCTCCTAGTAATTATGGCACTAATAAACCAGTCGCCTGCATCAATCAGGTATTGTCGAAAAGCAACTTAAAGAACTACAAAATCCAATGTTGTTTAGTTCGGAATAGAGAAACTCGTTTTCTAAAGACTAAATGGAAAACACATAACATGATTGATTGCCATTTCAAATTTCTTTGCAAAGTCTATGGTCTCTTTATCAAGGTAATGGAAATTTTAACACCCACTGCTCTTGAGAAGAACAATGCCGTAATGAAATCCTATTTTCTGTATGAAGATATGACATAAATGCCATATCTCATAAAACTATGCCTGTTCCTTGGCAACCTACGCCCTTCCACCCTTCCACCTTCAGTACCTTTGTTCTACAATGTCAAATGAAGACAAACATTACTTACCTAATAATCCCTTTACCTTATATGACTGTTTCCCAACTAAGGAAGACAAACTTATTTCCAACTACTCATAAATGGTTTACAACAGGTTAAGCAGTTAAAGGGGTTTTCCTGGAGTTGTTCCAAAAAAAAAATATATATATATATATATATATATTTTTTTATTTTTTTTTTGCAAACCCACTATACCAGACCTGTAAAGGGAAGATTACTTATCTTCTTCCCAATGCTGGCTCCCCACTCCTCCTCCAGGCCTGTGATGCTCTGCTGGGCTCCTTTGTTTTAAACATCCAGATTGATATTACCCCCACCAAGGGTAGCTAGTCAGCCAATCACTGGCCGCAGTGTTGACTAGCTGCCTTTGGTGGCAGTAATGCCAATGTGGATGTTTACAACATGGGAGCCCATCGCAGGCCAGGAGAAGAAGGAGTAGAGAGCCAGCGTCAGGAAGCAGATAAGTAACCTTTCCTTTGCAGGTCCAGCTAAGTGGAGGGCTTGTCAACACCAACCCCATTCTTGCACAACCCCTTTAATGGGAATCTGCCACCAGTTTTATGCAGCTAGGTTCTAACAGCTCCAACATACGACAGTAAGCCCTAATATTTGTAAGCTTCTGGCTTTCTCTGGCCCTTGATGCTGATTGACAGTGTTTTTCCAACTGAATTAACAGCAATGGGCAGAAAAAGCCAGGAGCTCATTAATGTTCAGGACGCACAAGCATGCACTGGAGCTGTTCAATACAAGATTTTAGTGAAATGGCGCAGTCAATTAAAGACAGTGACCTAGTACTGTATTTTGCTAAGGGATCTGTCACTAGTTTATGTTCCCCTTAGTTAGAACACCTTAAAACTGGTGACAGATGCCATTTAAATATTGATGACCAATCCTCAGTATAGGTTATCAACATCTTAGAGGTCTGATCCCTAGCAAGTCCACCAATAAGCTGTTTGGAGAGGCCCCAGCAGATTCCATTGTACAGTGGCTGTGCTGCGTATTTCATCTCAATCCAATTCACTTGAATTGGACTGAGCGGCACAATAGCCATTTGACCAATAAATATGATGTCTCAGGCCAAGTAAAAATCTGCATTGCTCACCCGAGTGCCATATTCCCTTCAACAACTGATAGGCAAGGGTGCAAAATGTCAGACCGACTGATCTGATATTAATTACCTCAAACAATATTAAAAGGAGTATTCCCATCAATGTCAGATGCTGTAGGTGCTGGTCCCATGTCTGGGACTCGATTGTAACTCTAGAATGTCCCAGCCTTTCTCCATCACTATGGTAGTTCCAAAAATAATCAACCTCTGTTTTGGCTATTCCCGTCAGTCCCATAGTGGTGTGCTTGTCCCCCGCTTGCATAGTGTGTGCTCAATTTACCTGAGACTACTAAAAAATAGCCTAGCACGCTCACTCTGCCATTTTCAGAACTCAGGTTAATGCAAAAAAAAAGACCAAAAGTGGCCCACATGCCAAAAATACCATTAGTGCATACAATATATATTGTGGCAAAAATAAGGGGGCCAACTATTGAAAAAGTAAAAGTAACAGCTCCTGAACCAAAACACAAAACCTACAAAAATTAGAGCTTACAAAGTACCAGTACAAAAATATATTTTATTGAAACAGAAATCTGCAAATTGTTCCCACAGTCCTGAGAAAACAGTGTCAAGCTGTATACTGCCCCCCTGACGAAGGCACGCCTAAACGTGCGTCGGGGTAGCGCCATCCTGGTTTGGGTACACTAAGCTCTCCTGGGTAAGTCTCCTTTCATCAGGTATTTTTGCCATTAAGCAGTTTTCATATTTTTGTCCATGTTGTTATGGGCAGTATACAGCTTGACACTGTGTTTTCTCAGGACTGCTGGGAACAATTTGCAGATTCTGTTTCTCATGTGTACACTGATGTAATACACAGGACTTATCCCTATTCAATATATGTTTAACCACAAGTCTTTATATTATCATATAATATGGAGCTTGTGTCCCACTAGGATGGTGTTTTCTTTTGCTGCTACCTTCTTTTTAAGTAACAACATCTTTTATGTATGTATTATTGTGATTTCAATCAAATATATTTTTGTACTGGTACTTTGTGAGCTCCAATTTTTGTAGGTTTTGTATTTTCAGGACTCCTATGCAATGAATGGTGAGTATGTAGCACATGCACAGTGTGCTCCCCTTCACTTCAGAGGCCCCATTCTCTAAATAGGGGCAGGGAGCCACTCCTATCTGACATTGATGGCATATCCTAGCGATCCCCAAGCCAATCCCTTTATCGCCCCGAAAAATCTTTTAGCAAATCGAGCTAGAATACAGCATTGTTACATGATTTACTCACTGTGTTGAAGTGCATTATAGGGGTGTGCATCTAACCCAGGTTTTCAGTTTAGCTGGGTGAGATAACTGAAATCCAGAAATAGGCTTGGGAGACAGGTTGGTAGTGGGAATCTCTCAATCCACATACCTAGTCCACCTTAAGGAGGGATAAAACAACCCTCTGTGTATGACATAACAGAGAGAGAGAGGTTTTATGAAACGGAAGCCTGCAGGGGCTCTGTGTGGTCTTAGCCAGGACGGCTGAGGGGTCATGAGGCTGTCTAAAGCCTGAGTTTTGGGGGGCCCAGCAACGCTTGAGGAAAGAGGTTTGTACGGTTAGAGTCAGGAGGACTTCTGGACCATAACCCCCAAAGGTACTGGTGTGGTCACAGCCAGGAGGCTGCTGGACCGTATGGCTGAGAAAATATCGTACCCTATGGGTGAACTGCGCTCTATAGGTGAGGTTGAGATAACCTATGTATTAGGTAGTGCCTAGACTGGCAGGTGTTTATTTTGCGATGTTTACATTTGTGCTGGTGTTGAAGTGACAAAATAAAGCACCATTTGGACTTGAATCCCGCTGTCTGAGGAGGAATCTGTCATTGCCGTCCTGCTTGAGAGAATGATCCCTTACACCACCCATACATTTTTTAGCAAGATAATGCTTGTCCACACACAGCAAAGGTCTCGCGACCAGGGATGGATCTGCTAGGGGACAGACTACCTCCAAGAACACACTCTGCGCACACCACACACTCGGGCCACAAAGTGAGTGTAGATCACCTCCAAACACGCACAGACCCAACACCCCAAACACCAGCTGCCACCACAGACTTTGACAAAAGCCAAAAATGTTGCAAAATCCACTTTTATATGTTCTGCTCACAAGCAATCACACGTTCATGCTATGGAGCAAAAAGGCTGACTTATAAAGATAACATACAAAAACAGTAAAAGTAAAATAAATGGGAGAAAAGCAGTAATAAGAACTTACTGCCCCCGTGGCGGTGACTCCCACGTGGTGTAACAAATGAAAAATATCCATGCACCATTTATAGAACCAGGACTGGTTTCCAGTTTCTGGTTGGCCCAGTCATTGACTAAATAAATTCCAGTTTTTCCACTGGGGGGGAGATTAGTGAGGGGAGTGAAGAACACTGAATATAAAAATCCCTTTGTTTTAAATTTTTCAAATCTCCCTCCAAAATGAATCCCCTTCCTCCAGTATCCCGTTTAGCAGGGGAGCAGATGCCTTTTTGAAATTTGTACCTGGCAGCCAGAGGTATTAGATACAACAGGATGATGAGGAGAAATGAACATTTGCTCATCTTGTAGCTGGCAGAGGCCCAGCCTGCCCGACTCCATCCTGCTGGGATAGAATGGAGGCTTCAAAGCAGTCAGCCATTTGGTGAATGGCCCTTCTATACAGCATAATAAAGAGAATACTCCAGCACTGTGCGTCAAGGCTTGTTAATTTAGAATGTGGCGTCGTATATGTGTTGTGTGTCTGTTGTATAAGGTGCGATTTCTGCTGGATAGAAGGAGATGTGAACCTCCTGGCACTCCGGAGAATGTTGCTTGGAGTCGGGTTCCCACCCCATATAATAAAAAGAATACTCCAGCACTGTGCGTCAAGGCTTGTTTATTTGGAATGTGGCGTCGTAACAACGTGACGTTTCGGCCAGAATGGCCTTTAATAAACAAGTGCTGCTGCAAGGAAAAGCGCCAATGTTTGCTGCGCTGTGAAGTCATAGTGTGTATCCACGCGCTGAATGGAGATACACGCTACGACTTCACAGCGCAGAAAACACTGGCGCTTTTCCTTGCAGCGGCACTTGTTTGATAAAGGCCATTCTGGCCGAAACGTCACGTTGTTACGACGCCACATTCCAAATAAACAAGCCTTGACGCACAGTGCTGGAGTATTCTTTTTATTATTATATGGGGTGGGAACCCGACTCCAAGCAACATTCTCCGGAGTGCCAGGAGGTTCACATCTCCTTCTATCCAGCAGAAATCACACCTTATACAACAGACACACAACACATATAATTGTATAGTAGTTAATACAAGTATGTACCCCCACACCATATTTATGACAACTTGATTCTGGAATGGAAAGCACATCCAGTGGTGTACTTACCATGGAGGCAGACCCTGACACTTTTAAGGGACTCACGGTAAGAGGGAACAACTCTTTCTACTTCCCAATGTAGAGTTTTTTTTCCTGCAGTTGGCACTAAGGGTAGCTATGTTCAAATCCCTACACTCTGCAGATGATAAAACTCTCTGTCTGCAGACACCACTAGCTTATTGAATAGGAAATCATACATATACCAAATCAGCCAAGCAGTCTGAGCCCCAAGTCATGGAGCAGTCTCTTCTGCTTTTTGATGACTCTGCTAGCCATCCACATAGCCCTCCCCCAGAAGAGGATTGAGTGCACCGATGCCCAACCACTTATGTTTCAGGATGAGTACATGGGAGGACCACCACAGCATGTCTCGGATGATGGCGAAACACAGGTGCCAACTACTGTGGCTTTCTGCAGACCGACAAGGAGGGCAGGGGTGAAGACTGGGTGGAAGATGATGTGGAGGATGATGAGGTCCTCAACCTCACATGGAATCAAGGTCATGCGAGTGACCTGTCTAGTTCGGAGGAAGAACCGGTGGTCGCACAGGTCCCCACTAATATATGCCAAAAAGGGCTTGAGAACATACAGTATAACTGCACCGCTGAACAGTAAATATATTTTTCTTTGGCAACTAATACACGCCACAAAAGGCTTTAGAACATATAACTGCACCGCTGAACGGCAAATACATGTTTATTTTACACAAAGGGTTTTTAAGAACATATAACTGCACCCCTGAACAGCAAATATATTTAAATGTTGCCACTATTATATGACAAAAAGGGCTTTAGAACATATAGCTGCACCGCCTAACGGCAAATACTTTTGTTGTGCCACTAATACATGCAAAAAATTGCTTTACGGCACTGCTGAATGGCAAATATATTTTTCTTTTTCTACTAATACACGCCACAAAAGGCTTTAGAACATATAACTGCACCACTGAACGGCAAATTAATTTTTATTTTGTCACTACTACACAACAAAAAGGGCTTTAGAACATATAACTGCGGTTGAACTCAATGGAAGCTGTATATATTCCAATGCACTGATATCCCCCTAGTGGTGACGGCAGGCAGACAGTTTCATGATCCCCAGTGTGTAGGGGAATGGGATTAAAATTTGTGTGGAGAAGAAAACTCACTGTATATTTACACCAATTCTCTGGTGTAAACACATTAAAAATATGGTGCTCAGACTGTGCACCATATTTATGAAGTCAGTCTGGTACAGAGCACTACTTATTTATTATAAAATACTACACTTTTCTACTTGGAGAGTCTTGGAAAGGTCTGACACAACCATTTTCAGTCTAAAGGCCCTTTAACATGGATAGACTGGACAGGTAATTATCAAGAATGATTGCCCTGTCAGCCCATGTAAAAGTGGCCATTAACCGGATTCATCAACCAGTTGATAAATCTGTCACACACTGCACAGGGTAGAGATCTGTCTGTCTGTCTGTCTATCTATCTATCTATCTCTTTCATATCTATCTACTTATATCTATCTGTCCAAAATAAATATATGTCTATCGATATATCTATCTTAGGGGGCATTCAGACGACCGTAGTGTTTTGGCCGCAACCATAATAGAAAATGCCTATTCTTGTCTGCAGAAAGGACATGCTCTATCTTTTCTACGGAGCCGCGGAACAGAACCACGGATGCAGATAGCACATGGTGTGATGTTTGCATCTTTGTGGCCCTGTTAAAAAGAATGGGTCTGCACCCGTTCCGCAAAATTGCAGAATGGATGCAGACTCGTTTATACAGCCGTCTGAATGAGCCCTTAGGCTGATTTCACATCATGTTTAACATATATAAAAATCATATATTTGACAGCCGCCTCTGACAGATGACATACAGTGGCACCCGTCACCATAGAGTTCCATTTTTTTCTACTGGACTCTGCAGGATGGATATGCGTAGTATACAATGCTTTTGAATCCTTTTTTAATCTATCTATCTAATATCTATCTATCTATCTATCTATCTCATATCTATCTATCTATGTATCCATCTATCTACTGATGAAGCCAAGCTAGAATTGACTCTGACAACTCTCATAACACGTCAGTGTTGGCTTGTGCCATCTTGTGACAAAAGCCATTGAAATACATTATAAATAACCTTTTGTGCTATTTTTTACTTAATGCGTTAAGTATTAAGCTTGGCTATATCTATATCTATCTATCTATCTATCCCATGGCTATCCCATAGATTTTATATTGTTAAATATGGCATTAATATTTTGTGATAAAATCCAGCAATATTACTTACACACACTCATATGGTATAAATTCATCAAGCCTGAAAAAAAAAAAAATTCTAAAAAATAAATAAAAGGAATTTCCTGAGGTAACTGTCCTTGACCTGGCTCTTTAATCGAGTGAAATTTCATCACTTTATCTAATATCATGCTTCATGCTTCAGGCTCCTAGCAATTCTATTTTAGTGTGGTCTAATGGGCAGCTGACACATCCACTCAGCACCAGACTGTATAATATGTGCTGACGCACCGTGTGGCGAGCACCCTATCGAGGGCTGTTTATTTGTGCCTGGCAAGGGTAAAAAATCATTCTACAAACAATTTGGGTCTCCGTTTTCAGGGCCATTGCAGCCTTCACTATTTCAAGAGGTTTCGAGGCACTTGTAGGGGGATTCAGTCACTTATTTGGGTGTCTGCATTATCTGACTTTAGGTGAGAGGTTGTGAAAGCACAGTCCTATCTGTCTGAAAGCTGCATCTAGATAGTGTAATCAACAGTGTCATTCCAATCGCTGTGCAGGCAGCTCTCCTCAAAAACCTAATTCAATTTGATATTCTGAGGTTAACACACTGCATTGGGACCTAAAATAAGAAAGCCTTTTATAGTCATCCAGTTCAGTAAGCATGGAAAACTCATCAACAGCTATTTGTACATTTGGAGCATAGTGGGGCTTTGATGATGAGATATGAGCTTGCCTCACTCTCTGTAGCACCATCTTCCAGAGAAACACACTTCCAAAATGTTTTTCTAAATATACAGAGATAAATTCAAAAAGTGCTCTCTAGAAGAGAAAAAGAAAATAAAATCCAGAAGGATGACAACGGCTGATGAATTTACATTTTCATAAATTGCAGATATTGGCAGATAACTACTAGGATTTCAGCAGGTAATAGGTATTGTATCTATATATCATTTTCAAACTGCTGAAAATATGTTTAGTACAGAAAAATTGTTGTTCCGAATTCTATGATTGAACATTCACCCCATAGTGTACATCTCAATGAGGTTGTATCAAGTCTGATTAGGGAGGTAACAGACATGCGGCGCAGAGGGGAAGGAAGGGGAATACCCTACCATTAGGCCTCTTTCACACGGACGTCATGTTTTTGGGCCGGATAAGATGCTGGTGCGTCGTGGGAAAATGCACAATTTTTCCCCGCGAGTGCAAAACATTTTAATGCGTTGTGCACGCACGTGAGAAAAATCGGCATGTTTGGCACCCAAACTCGAACTTCTTCACAAAAGTTCGGGTTTGGGATTGGTGTTGTGTAGATTGTATTATTTTCCCTGACAACATGATTATAAGTAGGGATGAGCGAACTCAAACTGTATAGTTCGGGTTCGTACCGAATTTTGGGGTGTCCGTGACACGGACCCGAACCCGGACATTTTCGTAAAAGTCCGGGATCGGGTTCGGTGTTCGTCGCTTTCTTGGCGCTTTTTGACGCTTTCTTGGCGCTTTTTGAGAGGCTGCAAAGCAGCCAATCAACAAGCGTCATACTACTTGCCCCAAGAGGCCGTCACAGCCATGCCTACTATTGGTAAATATATGTATTGTAAAAATCAGTGCATACCTGGTGAAATGATGTAGAGAGATCATTAGATCAGGTCCTGAATAGGGATGAGCGAACCCGAACTGTATAGTTCGGGTTCGTACCGAATTTTGGGGTGTCCGTGACACGGACCTGAACATTTTCGTAAAAGTCCAAAAGTCCGGGTTCGGGTTGGGTGTTCGTCGCTTTCTTGGCGCTTTTTGAAAGGCTGCAAAGCAGCCAATCAACAAGCGTCATACTACTTGCCCCAAGAGGCTGTCACAGCCATGCCTACTATTGGCATGGCTGTGATTGGCCAGAGCACCATGTGACCCAGCCTCTATTTAAGCTGGAGTCACATAGCGCCGCCCGTCACTCTGCTCTGATTAGCGTAGGGAGAGGTTGCGGCTGCGACAGTAGGGCGAGATTAGGCAGATTAACTCCTCCAAAGGACTTGATTAATCGATCGATCTGCAGCTGTGCATCATTGAGCTGCTGAAATTCAATTGCTCACTGTTTTTAGGCTGCCCAGACCGTTTGTCAGTCACTTTTTTCTGGGGTGATCGGCGGCCATTTTGTGTCTTGTGGTGCGCCAGCACAAGCTGCGACCAAGTGCATTTAACCCTCAATGGTGTGGTTGTTTTTTGGCTAAAGCCTACATCAGGGTGAAGCTGTCACACCAAGTGCATTTAACCAGCAATAGTCTGTTTATTTTTTGGCCATATACTACATCAGGGGCAAGCTGCGCCTGTCACCAAGTGCATTTAACCCTCAATGGTGTGGTTGTTTTTTGGCTAAAGCCTACATCAGGGTGAAGCTGTCACACCAAGTGCATTTAACCAGCAATAGTCTGTTTATTTTTTGGCCATATACTACATCAGGGGCAAGCTGCGCCTGTCACCAAGTGCATTTAACCCTCAATGGTGTAGTTGTTTTTTGGCTAAAGCCTACATCAGGGTGAAGCTGTCACACCAAGTGCATTTAACCAGCAATAGTCTGTTTATTTTTTGGCCATATACTACATCAGGGGCAAGCTGCGCCCGTCACCAAGTGCATTTAACCCTCAGTAGTGTGGTTGGTCAAGCTGTCACACCAAGTGCATTTAACCAGCAATAGTCTGTTCATTTTTTGGCCATATACTACATCAGGGGCAAGCTACGCCCGTCACCAAGTGCATTTAACCCTCAGTAGTGTGGTTGGTCAAGCTGTCACACCAAGTGCATTTAACCAGCAATAGTCTGTTCATTTTTTGGCCATATACTACATCAGGGGCAAGCTGCGCCCGTCACCAAGTGCATTTAACCATCAGTAGTGTGGTTGGTCAAGCTGTCACACCAAGTGCATTTAACCAGCAATAGTCTGTTCATTTTTTGGCCATATACTACATCAGGGGCAAGCTGCGCCCATCACCAAGTGCATTTAACCCTCAGTAGTGTGGTTGGTCAAGCTGTCACACCAAGTGCATTTAACCAGCAATAGTCTGTTCATTTTTTGGCCATATACTACATCAGGGGCAAGCTGCGCCTGTCACCAAGTGCATTTAACCCTCAGTAGTGTGGTTGATCAAGCTGTCACACCAAGTGCATTTAACCAGCAATAGTGTGGTTATTTTTTGGCCATATCCCAGTCTAATTCTGTCAGTAAATCCATACCGGTCACCCAGCGCCTAAATACTAGGCCTCAAATTTATATCCTGCTAAATCTGTCGTTACCGCTGTACTGTTCTGGCTGGGCAAGTTATTTAGTGTCCGTCAAAGCACATTTTTTGTTCTGGGTTGAAATACAATTCCCAATTTAGCAATTTCATAATTTAGTGGTTTCTGCTGTATCAGAGCTATTTGAAATCTATCCCTAAAAGGGTATATAATATTCAAGGTGCACATAGGGTCATTCAGAATAACTTCACACACACGCTACTGTGCATTTCCAAGTCTAATTCTGTCACTAAATCCATACCGGTCACCCAGCGCCTAAATACTAGGCCTCAAATTTATATCCCACAAAATCTGTCGTTACCGCTGTACTGTTCTGGCTGGGCAAGTTATTTAGTGTCCGTCAAAGCACATTTTTTGTTCTGGGTTGAAAAACAATTCCCAAATTAGCAATTTCCTAATTTAGTGGTTTCTGCTGTATCAGAGCTATTTGAAATCTATCCCTAAAAGGGTATATAATATTCAAGGTGCACATAGGGTCATTCAGAATAACTTCACACACACGCTACTGTGCATTTCCAAGTCTAATTCTGTCAGTAAATCTATACCGGTCACCCAGCGCCTAAATACTAGGCCTTAAATTTATATTCAGCTGAATTTGAATACAATACATTGGGCCAAATAATAGTTTTGTCACATCACCCCCATGCATACCAGGGAAACTGTCTGAGCCTCAAGTTATGCAGCAGTCTCTTATGCTGTTTGAAGACTCCGCTGGCAGGGTTTCCCAAGGACATAGAATGCACTGACGCACAACCACTTATGTTTCCTGATGATGAGGACATGGGAATACCACCTCAGCATTTCTCTGATGATGACGAAACACAGGTGCCAACTGCTGCGTCTTTCTGCAGTGTGCAGACTGAACAGGAGGTCAGGATCAAGACTGGATGGAAGACGATGCAGGGGACGATGAGGTCCTAGACCCCACATGGAATGAAGGTCGTGCCATTGACTTTCACAGTTTGGAGGAAGAGGCAGTGGTGAGACCGAGCCAACAGCGTAGCAAAAGAGGGAGCAGTGGGCAAAAGCAGAACACCCGCCGCCAAGAGACTCCGCCTGCTACTGACCGCCGCCATCTGGGACCGAGCACCCCAAAGGCAGCTTCAAGGAGTTCCCTGGCATGGCACTTCTTCAAACAATGTGCTGACGACAAGACCCGAGTGGTTTGCACGCTGTGCCATCAGAGCCTGAAGCGAGGCATTAACGTTCTGAACCTGAGCACAACCTGCATGACCAGGCACCTGCATGCAAAGCATGAACTGCAGTGGAGTAAACACCTTAAAACCAAGGAAGTCACTCAGGCTCCCCCTGCTACCTCTTCTGCTGCTGCCGCCTCGGCCTCTTCTGCTGCTGCCGCCTCGGCCTCTTCCTCCACCTCTGGAGGAACGTTGGCACCTGCCGCCCAGCAAACAGGGGATGTACCACCAACACCACCACCACCTCCGTCACCAAGCATCTCAACCATGTCACACGGCAGCGTTCAGCTCTCCATCTCACAAACATTTGAGAGAAAGCGTAAATTCCCACCTAGCGACCCTCGATCCCTGGCCCTGAATGCCAGCATTTCTAAACTACTGGCCTATGAAATGCTGTCATTTAGGCTGGTGGACACAGACAGCTTCAAACAGCTCATGTCGCTTGCTGTCCCACAGTATGTTGTTCCCAGCCGCCACTACTTCTCCAAGAGAGCCGTGCCTTCCCTGCACAACCAAGTATCCGATAAAATCAAGTGTGCACTGCGCAACGCCATCTGTGGCAAGGTCCACCTAACCACAGATACGTGGACCAGTAAGCACGGCCAGGGACGCTATATCTCCCTAACTGCACACTGGGTAAATGTAGTGGCAGCTGGGCCCCAGGCGGAGAGCTGTTTGGCGCACGTCCTTCCGCCGCCAAGTATCGCAGGGCAACATTCTTTGCCTCCTGTTGCCACCTCCTCCTCCTCTTCTTCCACCTGCTCATCCAGTCAGCCACACACCTTCACCACCAACTTCAGCACAGCCCAGGGTAAACGTCAGCAGGCCATTCTGAAACTCATATGTTTGGGGGACAGGCCCCACACCGCACAGGAGTTGTGGCAGGGTATAGAACAACAGACCGACGAGTGGTTGCTGCCGGTGAGCCTCAAGCCCGGCCTGGTGGTGTGTGATAATGGGCGAAATCTCGTTGCAGCTCTGGGACTAGCCAATTTGACGCACATCCCTTGCTTGGCGCATGTGCTGAATTTGGTGGTGCAGAAGTTCATTCACAACTACCCCAACATGTCAGAGCTGCTGCATAAAGTGCGGGCCGTTTGTTCGCGCTTCCGGCATTCACATCCTGCTGCTGCTCGCCTGTCTGCGCTACAGCGCAACTTCGGCCTTCCCGCTCACCGCCTCATATGCGACGTGCCCACCAGGTGGAACTCCACCTTGCACATGCTGGACAGACTGTGCGAGCAGCAGCAGGCCATAGTGGAGTTTCAGCTGCAGCACGCATGGGTCAGTCGCACTACAGAACAGCACCACTTCACCACAAATGACTGGGCCTCCATGCAAGACCTGTGTGCCCTGTTGCGCTGTTTCGAGTACTCCACCAACATGGCCAGTGGCGATGACGCCGTTATCAGCGTTACAATACCACTTCTATGTCTCCTTGAGAAAACACTTAGGGCGATGATGGAAGAGGAGGTGGCCCAGGAGGAGGAGGAGGAGGAGGAGGAGGAGGAGGAAGAGGGGTCATTTTTAGCACTTTCAGGCCAGTCTCTTCGAGGTGACTCAAAGGGAGGTTTTTGGCAACAGCAGAGGCCAGGTACAAATGTGGCCAGCCAGGGCCCACTACTGGAGGACGAGGAGGACGAGGATGAGGAGGATGAGGATGAAGCATGGTCACAGCGGGGTGGCACCCAACGCAGCTCGGGTCCATCACTGGTGCGTGGCTTGGGGGAAAGGCAGGACGATGACGATACGCCTCCCACAGAGGACAGCTTGTCCTTACCCCTGGGCAGCCTGGCACACATGAGCGACTACATGCTGCAGTGCCTGCGCAATGACAGCAGAGTTGCCCACATTTTAACGTGTGCGGACTACTGGGTTGCCACCCTGCTGGATCCACGCTACAAAGACAATGTGCCCACCTTACTTCCTGCACTGGAGCGTGATAGGAAGATGCGCGAGTACAAGCGCACGTTGGTAGACGCGCTACTGAGAGAATTCCCAAATGTCACAGGGGAACAAGTGGAAGCCCAAGGCCAAGGCAGAGAAGGAGCAAGAGGTCGCCAAGGCAGCTGTGTCACGGCCAGCTCCTCTGAGGGTAGGGTTAGCATGGCAGAGATGTGGAAAAGTTTTGCCAACACGCCACAGCTAACTGCACCACCACCTGATACGCAACGTGTTAGCAGGAGGCAACATTTCACTAACATGGTGGAACAGTACGTGTGCACACCCCTCCACGTACTGACTGATGGTTCGGCCCCATTCAACTACTGGGTCTCTAAATTGTCCACGTGGCCAGAGCTAGCCTTTTATGCCTTGGAGGTGCTGGCCTGCCCGGCGGCCAGCGTTTTGTCTGAACGTGTATTCAGCACGGCAGGGGGTGTCATTACAGACAAACGCAGCCGCCTGTCTACAGCCAATGTGGACAAGCTGACGTTCATAAAAATGAACCAGGCATGGATCCCACAGGACCTGTCCGTCCCTTGTCCAGATTAGACATTAACTACCTCCCCTTAACCATATATTATTGTACTCCAGGGCACTTCCTCATTCAATCCTATTTTTATTTTCATTTTACCATTATATTGCGAGGCTACCCAAATTTGAATGAACCTCTCCTCTGTCTGGGTGCCGGGGCCTAAATATATGCCAATGGACTGTTCCAATGTTGGGTGACGTGAAGCCTGATTCTCTGCTATGACATGCAGACTAATTCTCTGCTGACATGAAGCCAGATTCTCTGTTACGGGACCTCTCTCCTCTGCCTGGGTGCTGGGCCTAAATATATGCCAATGGACTGTTGCACTGGTGGCTGACGTGAAGCCTGATTCTCTGCTATGATATGAAGACTGATTCTCTGCTGACATGAAGCCAGATTGTCTGTTACGGGACCTCTCTCCTCTGCCTGGGTGCCGGGCCTAAATTTATGACAATGGACTGTTGCATTGGTGGCTGACGTGAAGCCTGATTCTCTGCTATGACATGCAGACTGATTCTCTGCTGACATGAAGCCAGATTGTCTGTTACGGGACCTCTCTCCTCTGCCTGGGTGCTGGGCCTAAATTTATGAAAATGGACTGTTGCAGTGGTGGCTGACGTGAAGCCTGATTCTCTGCTATGACATGCAGACTGATTCTCTGCTGACATGAAGCCAGATTCTCTGTTACGGGACCTCTCTCCTCTGCCTGAGTGCTGGGCCTAAATTTATGAAAATGGACTGTTACAGTGGTGGCTGACGTGAAGCCTGATTCTCTGCTATGACATGCAGACTGATTCTCTGCTGACATGAAGCCAGATTCTCTGTTACGGGACCTCTCTCCTCTGCCTGGGTGCCGGGGCCTAAATATCTGAGAATGGACTGTTCCAGTGGTGGGTGACGTGAAGCCAGATTCTCTGCTATGGGACCTCTCTCCAATTGATTTTGGTTAATTTTTATTTATTTAATTTTTATTTTAATTCATTTCCCTATCCACATTTGTTTGCAGTGGATTTACCTACATGTTGCTGCCTTTTGCAGCCCTCTAGCCCTTTCCTGGGCTGTTTTACAGCCTTTTTAGTACCGAAAAGTTCGGGTCCCCATTGACTTCAATGGGGTTCGGGTTCGGGACGAAGTTTGGATCGGGTTCGGATCCCGAACCCGAACATTTCCGGGAAGTTCGGCCGAACTTCTCGAACCCGAACATCCAGGTGTTCGCTCAACTCTAGTTATAAGGGAAAATAATAGCATTCTTAATACATAATACTTAGTAAAATAGGGCTGGAGGGGTTAAAAAAATTATAAAAAATAATTTAACTCACCTTAATCCACTTGTTCGCGCAGCCCGTCTTCTCTTCTTTCTTCAGGACCTGGTAAAGGACCTTTGATGACATCACTGCGCTCATCACATGGTCCATCACATGATCCATTACCATGGTGATGGATCATGTGGCGGGCCATGTGATGAGCGCAGTGTGGTCACCACAGGTCCTTTTCCTACTGCATAGCAAATATGAAGACAGAAGAGAAGCCGGGCTGCTCGAACAAGTAGATTAAGGTAAGTTTTGCATTCTGTATTAAGAACGATATTATTTATATATTATTTAAATAATAATGATCGGGTCCCCATCCCGATTGTCTCCTAGCAACTGTGCGTGAAAATCGCACCGCATCCGCACTTGCTTGCGCATGCTTGCGATGTTCACACAGCCCAATTCACTTCTATGGGGCCTGTGCTGCGTGAAAAACACACAAAATAGAGCATGCTGCGATTTTCACGCAACGCACAAGTGATGCGTGAAAATCACAGCTCATGTGCACAGCCCCATAGAAATGAATAGGTCCAGATTCAGTGCGGGTGCAATGCGTTCACCTCACGCATTGCACCCGCGCAGAATTCTCGCCGGTGTGAAAGAGGCCTTAGGGAGAGTGAGTGCTGACCCCTAACTCACCTAAAACTGGCACCTGGCTGCTCTGACATCCCTAGACGGGCTACTAATCGTTACGCCGATCACGTGCCTTGTCCCTGGCTTACCCTGAAATAAGCCCTAGATAGTGAGTAGGACGATGGGAGCACTAGTCCTCACCACTGACACCTAGGGTAACAACAGGGAAAGGACAAACACCACAAACAATCCCTGAAGGGAGACGACAACAGGAGTGAACCGGAGATCCAACAGCTCTAGTTCCAATGGCTAGAAATGGCCTTGCTCGTTCGCGGTTCGCCGAACAGGCGAACATATGGCGATGTCCGCCGGCGCCATATTCTTTTGCATTGTGCCGAACTTTGACCCATAACACATCCATCATGTGGGAAAGGACAGCCAATTGAGACGTTTCAGCACATGGACATACCCCCTACCTTATAAATAAACCCGATCTGGCCACCATTTTACATTCAGTCTTTTGCCAGTGTAGGGAGAAGTTGCTGTGTTGAGCAGGGAAAGACTGTTAGGGACACCAAACACTAGCTAATAGGGCCAGAAAAGTCCTTTTAAGGACTGGTATAAGTGTGCTACCGATAGGTGTGATATACAGAGGGGTGTAATACACTTATAATATACTTTCTAACATAGAAAGTATATTATAGTGCATTTGTATTGTGCAGCAGTTGTGTGCGGTTCTGCTGTGATACTGCAGCTATACGGAGGGTCAAATGCTATTGAAATAACTAATTGCAACTAGTGTGATATACCAGTTGCCCCCCAAAAAAACTGATTGAGGCAGGGGTGTGATATACCTATAATATACTTTCTATATAGTGTATTTGTATTGTGCAGCAGTTGTGTGTGGTTCTCCTGCGATACCGCAGCTATACAGAGGGATAAACGCTATTGGAACAACTAATTGCAACTGATGTGATATACCAGTTGCCCCCAAAAAAACACTGATTGAGGCAGGGGTGTGATATACTTATAATATACTTTCTATATACTGCTTTTGTATTGTGGAGCAGTTGTGTGCGGTTCTGCTGAGATAACGCAGCTATACAGAGGGACAAACGCTATTGGAACAACTAATTGCAACTGGTGTGATATACCAGTTCCCCCCAAAAAAACTGATTGAGGCAGGGGTGTGATATACCTATAATATACTTTCTATTTAGTGCATTTGTATTGTGCAGCAGTTGTGTGTGATTCTGCTGCAATACCGCAGCTATACCGAGCGACAAACACTATTAGAACAACTAATTGCAACTGGTGTGATATACCAGTTGCCCCCCCCCCCCAAAAAAAAAATGATTGAGGCAGGGGTGTGATATACTTATAATATACTTTCTATATAGTGCATTTGTATTGTGCAGCAGTTGTGTGCGGTTCTGCTGCGATACCACAGCTATACAGAGGGACAAACACTATTGGAACAACTAATTGCAACTGGTGTGATATACCTGTTGCCCCCAAAAAAACTGATTAAGGGGCTTGATACTGCTCTTTTATAGGGACTTTGTCACAGGGTCATTTTGAAAATGACAGGCAGAGAAAGAGGCAGGTCATTCTGCAGGGGTGGTAGGGGTCGGGCAGGTGCACCAGGCCTGAGTCTAAGTGGGAAGTTGGAGAAGGTGCATGCGATGACGTCAAAGGATGCACCAGAGTTGGTTGAGTGGCTCACTCAGCCTTCCGCTTCTGCACCCTCCTCATCCTCTGTATCTGCACACTCACTCTCTGCTGTGTGCACCCCCAAAGACACCACCACCACCACCATAGCCCCTCCACTCGAGTCAGAGGAATTATTTTCACATCCATTCCCAGACCTTACCGATGGGCAGCCATACTTGGCATTGGATGAGAAAGAGGAGGTAGCAACAGCTGCCACCCAGCTGTCTGACGACAGTACCCAGATCATCTCAAGGACGGAGGTCCCGCTGTTGCTGCCTACTCCGAGATCTCTAATGTCAGTGATGGTGAAGGTGACGATGATGACGCGTCAATGGATGTAACATGGGTGCCCACAAGAGAGGAAGAGGAGGAGAGTTCAGAGGCAGAGACAGAGTAGCAGATAGGGGGTAGAAGAAGGAGAAGCACGCAGAACTCGCAGTGCACAGGAGGCAAAAAGAAGACTGCAAATGTATCTGGAGCCAGCCATCCACCATGCACGGTCACATCTGCCGTTCCCAGGATGCCGGCACATGGCTCCGCAGTGTGGGCTTTTTTTAACGTGTCCGCTGCTGACAATAGTGTTGCCATTTGCAGCCTGTGCTATCAATGCATAAGTCGCGGTAAGCCCAACACTCACAACAGGACGACCGTCTTAAGAAGGTACCTGGTCTCCCATCACCGAGCCCAATGGGAGCAACACCGTCGGAACCTACAAAGTCACACTCCTGGCGCTCCATGTCCTGCCTCTTCTCCTTCTTCTCTCTCCTCCCATTTGTCCTCCACTCCACCTTCCACCGTGCCTTCATTGCGTTTATCAGGCAAAAGGCAGGCTTCCGTGGGCCAAATGTTTGAACGTAAAAAGTTGATGACGCCAGATAACCCTTTTGCCCAATGGCTGACCGCCGGCTTGTCGGAACTGCTAGCCTGCCAACTAGTGCCATATAAACTGGTGGACTCAGAGGCCTTTAGAAAATTTGTGGCCATTGGAACACCGCAATGGAAGGTCCCCGAAAATAAATATTTCTCCCAGAAGGGCATCCCAGAGCTATATGGCCATGTTCAGTGGCAATTGAATGTATCTCTGGCACACAGTGTCGGTGCCAAGATACATCTGACCACAGACATGTAGTCTAGTAAACACAGGCAGGTAAGGTACATAACTTTTATTGCCCACTGGGTGAACCTTCTGACGGCTGTCAAGCATGCAACTTGTGGCACCCGTATTTATTTGGTGTTACCGCCATGGATTGCATGCAGATCTTCCTATTTTTTTCCTCCTCCTACTCCATCCTCCGTCTCTTCTTTGGCTGACTCCTCCTTTTCCACTGCTAACGCCTCTTCTGCTGCACCCCCCAGCTCCTCAGAACCTATTCGACGTGCTAGGTGAGACGTTGCCATGCTGTGCTGCGGCTGTTGTGCCTGGAAGCCAAGAGCCACACCCGTCCTGCACACCTTTCAGCTCTGTAGTCACAGGCCGATCAGTGGCTAACCCTGTTCAATTTTACAGTTGGCAAAGTGGTGTGCGATTCTGCTGTGGTGCCAATCTGCTGAGCGAGCTGAAACAGGGCAAAATGTAATACGTGCCGTGCATGGCACACGTCCTGAACTTAGTTGTGCAGCGATTCATTGCCAAATACCCAGGGGTCCAGGACGTCTTGCGTCAGACCAGGAAAATCTCTGGCCATTTTAGAAGATCTTACATGGCCATGGATCTCCTTGCTGACGTTCAGCGGCGACACCCCTTGCCCATCAGACATTTGATTTGTGACTGCCCGAGACGCTGGAACTCCACCTTGTATATGCTTGATAGGCTGCTTCAGCAGAAACATGCCGTTAACGACTACCTGTACGAACTCTGCAGCAGGACAGGTTCTGGGGCGATTTTTTTTTTTTACCAAGCCAGTGGCTGCTCAAGCGCGACACATGCAAACTGCTGCGGCTATTTGATGAGATCACCAAACTGGTCAGTCGCAGCCAGGGCGCCATCAGTGACATCGTACCTTACGCCTTCTTTCTGGACTGTGCATTGCATCATGTCATTGATCAAGCCGAGGAGCAGGAGCAGGAAGATGAGGAAGTCGCAATGCTAAATGAATTCCCAGGGGGGCTACTCCATCTGAGACAAGTCAGCAGGAGTCTGAAGAGAAGTCAGAGGAGGATGGTGCCTGGGGGGAGGAGGAGGAGCAAGAAGAGCAGGCTTTAAACTTTTCTGGGAGCCCTGGTATTGTCCGTGGATGGGGGGAGGAGACCGAGGACGACATTCTTCTGGGCGATAAGCAGACGCCAGGCCGTTCCACCCCTTCCAATTTAGTGTAAATAGGGGTCTTCATTCTCCAGTGTTTGAAGAGGGACCCCCATATAAAAAGCATAAAGGGCAAGGACCAGTACTGGGTGGCAATGTACTTTTGTGGGTACCAACTCCTTCACTGTATTAGCATCTACCACTTCTGCAGGAAGGCTATTCCATGCATTTACTACTCTCTAAGTAAAGTAATACTACCTGATATTACTTTTAAACCTTTGCCCCTCTAATTTAAAACTATGTCCTCTTGTAGCAGTTTTTCTTCTTTTAAATATTATCTCCTCTTTTACCTTGTTGATTCCCTTTATGTATTTAAAAGTTTCTATCATATCCCCTCTGTCTCGTCTTTCTTCCAAGCTTCACATGTTAAGGTCCTTTAATCTTTAATGGTAAGTTTTATCCTGCAACCCATGTACCAGTTTAGTAGCTCTTCTCTGAACTCTCTCCAAAGTATCAATATCCTTCTGGAGATATGGTCTCCAGTACTGAGCACAATACTCCAAATGAGTTCTCACTAGTGCTCTGTAGAGCGGCATGAGCACCTCCCTCTTTCTACTGGTAATGCCTCTCCCTATACACCCAAGCATTCTGCTGGCATTTCCTGCTGCTCTATGACATTGTCTGCCTACCTTTAAGTCTTCTGAAATAATGACCCCTAAATCCCTTTCCTCAGATACTGAGGTTAGGACTGTATCACTGATTTTATATTCTGCTCTAGGGTTTTTACGCCCCAGGTGCATTATCTTGCACTTATCAACATAAAATTTTAGTTGACAGATTTTTGACCATTCCTCTAGTTTTCCTAAATCCTTTTCCATTTGGTGTATCCCTCCAGGAACATCAACCCTGTTACTCCACTGGCCTGTACTCAGGGCTGGCCTTAGGTGTTCAGGCACCCTGTGCGAGCTAATCTTGTGGCGCCCCTCCCCCGCTTCACCTAAACATACACAAAGAGGAAAGCAATCTTTGTAACAAACAGTTTTTTGTTTTTTTTTACAGATCATTTACGTGCAAGTGCAAACAAGTACAATCATACCCAGTGTCACCCATAGCCAGTCTCCTGCCCCCCTTAATCATACCCTGTCACCTTTGCCCAGTCCCCTGCCTCCCTTAATCATACCCAGTGTCACCCAGAGTCAGTCCTCTGCCCTTTTTAATCATACCCAGTGTCACCCTTACCCAGTCTCCTGTCCACTCAATTAGACCCTGCCCCCTTAAATTGAGGGTGACAGACACTGGGTATGATTAAGGGGGCAGGGGACTGGCTTTGGTTGACACTGGGTATGATTAAGGGGGGCAGGGGACTGGGTAAAGGTGACAGGGTATGATTAAGGGGGGCAGGGGACTGGCTATGGGTGACACTGGGTATGATTGGGGGGCAGGGTCTAATTGAAGGGGCAGGGTACTGGGTAAGGGTGACACTGGGTATGATTAAGAAGAGCAGGGGACTGGGTAAAGGTGAGAGGGTATGATTAAGGGGGGGCAGGGGACTGGCTCTGGGTGACACTGGGTATGATTAAGGGGGGCAGGGGACTGGGCAAAGGTGACAGGGTATGATTAAGGGGGGCAGGAGACTGGCTATGGGTGACACTGGGTATGACTAAGGGCCTTAATCATACCCAGTGTCACACATAGCCAGTCTCCTGCCCCCCTTAATCATACCCTGTCACCTTTACTCAGTTCCCTGCCCCCCTTAATTATACCCAGTGTCAACCAAAGCCAATCCCCTGCCCCTTAATCATACCCAGTGTCACCCTTATCCAGTCCCCTGCCCCCTTAATCATACCCAGTGTCTGTCACCCTTATCCAGTCCCCTGCCCCCCTTAATTAGACCCTGCCCTCATTTAATGAAAGATATTTGGTTGAAAAAAAATAAAAAATAAGAACAGGTACTCACTATTTGAAGTCTTCTGCTCCCTCCCTATCTGCAGAGCACTGGCCGCCGCCCTCACACATTGAGCGGATCCTTCCGCGGCTCTCTGTGAAGGAGCAGCACTTGGACGCTGCGCCTGCGCCCCTATGCTCCTCCTCCACGCTCTGGAACCTGACCTGGTAGCTGCAGCAGATCAGCTCGCCAGGCTCGCCTCACACAATCTCGGGCCGGCCTGCTGTAAGAGACCGACTGCAAGCTGTGCCGGGCACACCTGTTGCCATGGCGCCCTGTGCGGCCGCACAGCTTGCACACCCAAAAGGCCGGCCCTGCCTGTACTCCACTGGCCTGCAGTTAAATTGATATCCAATGACCATCTAATATACCTCCAGCCACATAATCACTTGTTCTTTTCTTTACGGTGAATGCCTAATGTTTGGGGCCTGTACTCCACTGGTCTGCAGTTAAATTGATATACAGGGAGTGCAGAATTATTAGGCAAGTTGTATTTTTGAAGATTAATTTTATTATTGAACAACAACCATGTTCTCAATGAACCCAAAAAACTCATTAATATCAAAGCTGAATATTTTTGGAAGTAGTTTTTAGTTTGTTTTTAGTTTTAGCTATTTTAGGGGGATATCTGTGTGTGCAGGTGACTATTACTGTGCATAATTATTAGGCAACTTAACAAAAAACAAATATATACCCATTTCAATTATTTATTTTTACCAGTGAAACCAATATAACATCTCAACATTCACAAATATACATTTCTGACATTCAAAAACAAAACAAAAACAAATCAGTGACCAATATAGCCACCTTTCTTTGCAAGGACACTTAAAAGCCTGCCATCCATGGATTCTGTCAGTGTTTTGATCTGTTCACCATCAACATTGCGTGCAGCAGCAACCACAGCCTCCCAGACACTGTTCAGAGAGGTGTACTGTTTTCCCTCCTTGTAAATCTCACATTTGATGATGGACCACAGGTTCTCAATGGGGTTCAGATCAGGTGAACAAGGAGGCCATTTCATTAGTTCTTCTTTTATACCCTTTCTTGCCAGCCACTCTGTGGAGTACTTGGACGCGTGTGATGGAGCATTGTCCTGCGTGAAAATCATGTTTTTCTTGAAGGATGCAGACTTCTTCCTGTACCACTGCTTGAAGAAGGTGTCTTCCAGAAACTGGCAGTAGGACTGGGAGTTGAGCTTGACTCCATCCTCAACCCGAAAAGGCCCCATAATCTCATCTTTGATGATACCAGCCCAAACCAGTACTCCACCTCCACCTTGCTGGCGTCTGAGTCGGACTGGAGCTCTCTGCCCTTTACCAATCCAGCCACGGGCCCATCCTTCTGGCCCATCAAGACTCACTCTCAATTCATCAGTCCATAAAACCTTCGAAAAATCAGTCAGAGATATTTCTTGGCCCAGTCTTGACGTTTCAGCTTGTGTGTCTTGTTCAGTGGTGGTCGTCTTTCAGCCTTTCTTACCTTGGCCATGTCTCTGAGTATTGCACACCTTGTGCTTTTGGGCACTCCAGTGATGTTGCAGCTCTGGAATATGGCCAAACTGGTGGCAAGTGGCATCTTGGCAGCTGCACGCTTGACTTTTCTCAGTTCATGGGCAATTATTTTGCGCCTTGGTTTTTCCACACGCTTCTTGCGACCCTGTTGACTATTTTGAATAAAACGCTTGATTGTTCGATGATCACGCTTCAGAAGCTTTGCAATTTTAAGAGTGCTGCATCCCTCTGCAAGATATCTCACTATTTTTGACTTTTCTGAGCCTGTCAAGTCCTTCTTTTGACCCATTTTGCCAAAGGAAAGGAAGTTGCCTAATAATTATGCACACCTGATATAGGGTGTTGATGTCATTAGACCACACCCCTTCTCATTACAGAGATGCACATCACCTAATATGCTTAATTGTTAGTAGGTTTTCGAGCCTGTACAGCTTGGAGTAAGACAACATGCATAAAGAGGATGATGTGGTCAAAATACTCATTTGCCTAATAATTCTGCACTCCCTGTACAATGACCGTCTAATGCACCTTCTGACACCTAATCACTTCATCTTTTCTGTATGGTGAATGCATAATTTTTGTGGCCTGTAATCTAACTGGCCAACAGTAAAATTGTTATTTAGTGACCGCATAATGTACCTCGAGCCACATAATCACAAATTATTTTATGTCAGGTGAATGACTAATTTTTAGTCATTGCCATGGCGCAAAATAAAATTTTTCTAGGCTCCAGCAGGGCACATTTTTTAGAATTTCCTTTTGAGACACATAAAAATGTCCCATGATTAAAATACATATTTTTTTAGGGAATTTTTGTCATTGATCTTCCTCTAGTATGTCACTGTCCATGTTGTGGGACTGTTTGTGCACTTCTAGTAAGTATTTATTGGCTGCAAATATGACCTGAAGGTTTTTCTGGTTCGCCTGCTGTTAAAGTGAATGGGGCCCGCTGCAAATTTGCGGTTTGCGAACATTTGACCGCGTTCACTCGCTGGCAAATCGTCCCAGCTGATGTTCGTCTATCACTACCAATGGCTCCACAGCAACAGTTGTCCACCTTTAGATTAGAATAGAAGATCTGGATGGAAGGTCTATATATGGCAACAAGGGAAGCAGAAAGGGAGATTATATAGTAGCTGGGAGTGGCTGACAGAGAACAGCTAAAATGAAAAGCTACAGATTCCTAAATGGGACAAAAAGGATCGCAAACCTAGACCGCAATCCATTCCCACCACTAGGTCATGGAGCGATCTCTTGAGAAACCGAGCGAGTAGCCACCAGCTGCGACATTCTGACCCCAGGCACAACAGAGTCAGCAGACTCGTGACACCCTCGTGACAGGTTGTTAGTGCAGGATGTCCCTACTTTCTGGGTACAGCCAATGTCCTACCATCCTATTGTGCATCATATGCAGTAATGGTTTATTCCTGTGATGGTTAAACTCCCGCTGTGGTAAAACTATGACTCCCAAAATACCCCCTTGCTTGGCTGTTCTCAGAACTCCTTAAAAACGAATGGAGCATGCTGGGAGTCATAGTTTCAGCACAGCTGGAGTGCCGGAGGTTAGCCATCGTTCTATTCCTATAGGGCAGTTGAACCATTTATGCCCTTACATGCCTCTACAGTTACATCACTGCATCCATTACAGCTCTGAAAACCTCCATATTGTGCAAATCCATAATACACAGCTTGTGCAAGTGTATGGGAATCTATCACCAGGACATTCTTGTTAAACCAGGCACAATGGAGGAGATTTATCAAACTAGTGTAAAGTAAAACTGGCTCAGTTGCCCATAGCAACCAATCAGATTCCACCTTTCAATTTGGACAGCTGGAGGAATCTGATTGGTTGCTATGGGCAACCAATTCAGTTCTACATTACACCAGTTTGATAGATGACCCCCAGTGTTTTGTAGAGTTGGGTGAGCTGAATGTAAAGATACCTTTCACTTCGCGATCAGTTGCTATATTCTACAGAACAAAAAGCAGTTTAATCTATATGCAAATGAGCAGTTAAGTGCACCCTTGCTCCTCCTCCTTCCCCTGTCAGCCCCTCCAGGTTCCTACGTAGTTATCTTGCATGACCCTGTCAATAAAGACAGACAGTGAGGAGCTGGCAGAGGAAGCAGGCGTAGCAAAGGTGGCACAGAGTGACTTGGGTCTGCCCTCAGGGCACTTTACTGCACATTTGCATATGGATTAAAAGTACATTTTCTCCAGAATGAAAGAACAGATCAGTAAGTGGAAGGTATAATTACCATTCCGTTAAGCTAGGACTACAAGACGTTGTGCCTGGTGAATTTTCTGCATTTCCTGGTGACAGACTCACTTTAACGTACCGCCATATGCATTCAATTTCTGAGATTTTTTCAAGCATTCAAAGCTGTCAGATTCAGCAATCATTGCATGCTTATCAGATTTCATATTACAGAGTTATTCTCTCCTAGAAGCTTTTAAATAAAGGGAATGTGTCATCAGAAAACAACCTGCTGTTTAAATCACTTTTTTTTATGTTTAACATATTTTCAAATAATGTTATTTTAAATTTTCCATGTCACTTTTTATATTTAAACCTAAAACCAAAAATCCTGACCACTATGTCTAATATTTGGTGCCACTTCTTGGTCTGTACAGATCACTTTACTGCAGTTACCTGTTTATCTGCCATGTAGCCTGTAATGATATCACCTCTGGGTATAGATAAGACAGGATCCACCATCCACAATAGGTTATTGTCAAAGCCTATATATTCTTTCCTTGTACAATGACCTCTGCACAGGTCACAGAGCATGTCTAGAGAATTATCCCATAGAAGACAGTGAGGTCCCCTCCAGACCATTATGCCTATGGCCACGTGGCTGCCGTAAAGCAATTTTCTTAATGCTTTCTAAATGCTGTTAAAAACAGCTCGGGCAAGATGGCCGTCCCCCATAATAATGTTCAGGAAATAAATTAAAAAATCTACAATCAGAAAATATAGAGATTAGAAAAAAAGGAGATGGCTTTAACTGGCAGATAACATTTTTGGTGACACATTTCCTTTAAAAGGTCTTAGAATCCCTGGTTGCACCGTTGCTCATCCCGTACCTTCTACAAATTCTGACCTGGCACCACGTGTCTTGAGGGAGGAAGCTTTTGGTTTTGTGATCCTAGCGCAGCCCCTTCAGGTGATCCCCGCCACCAGCAGATTTAACCATCTGTTATACGGTCCTACGGATGAGTGCTGCTCTCCCCTTGTTTTCTCTCCTCACTGAATGGGCCCATCTGCGGAAAGGGGAGAGAGCACAATATGCAAGCGCTTCTCACTCCTCCTTCTAGTAATCAGTGGGGGTTTCAGCAGTCAGACCCTCATCAGTCAAAACTTTTTATGTGTCTCTATGACATGTTAATAGTTTTCTGAAAACTCAGTAATCAAAATTATGTTTCACTTGCTAACCGTATGTGATTCCTATTTGGCTTTATGTCTAATTCATAAAGTACCTTAGCTGCAATATTAATTAATAAATAATGAGCATATTTACGGTAATTACACTATTCAGTTTTTTCTCTGGACATTGCTCTGTATTTAAATGCACAAACTGCATCAATTCGCCCACAAAAGTGGTAAAGGTTGTACAATATCATCAATGTCTTTCTCTTCATTCATGCCCCTTTATTAAAGATATATATATATTAACATTTTAATTATTTATGTTCTAATAAGGTAAGAAAATTCCCAAATCCAGTGCAGCGAGACCAGTGTCCCCACCTTGTGCCTGTGATGTCTCGTCGCAGCACTGCTGGTGGCAGTGTTGGTCAAGCAAAATAACCTGGAATTAAAAAAAAAATGATTCAAATATTTAAATTCCGTAACATATATGAATGAACCCTCCCGTTTGCATAGGCACATCCTCATTCAAAGTAATTCCGAAGTGATTGTTATTCACCCTATAATACAATAAAACCTATTCTAAATCACGCCTTAATCCCTTAAAATAAAACCACGTATATGGATGTAAGTCAGTTCTTTTAGTACATGATTATTCACCAGCTTTTCATTTCAAAAGATCTAAAAGCACCGTGGCACATGTCGACATATGGAGAGAAACTGATTGGTACTGAGGGAAGCCATATATTTCCAGCTAAAGACTGCAGCTTCTGTTAGGAGATTCACAGCATGCTTCCACCAGATGAGTTACATCGCTTTTCCTATTCTGGGAGCAGAAGGATTAGCCACACATTCCCTCACTAATGTGGTGTGTATGGCGGTAATGTATGGAAAGACGGAAAGAGGAGACAGAGAGAGGTGGCTGCCCATGGCATGATTATCTACTGAGTTAAAAGGGGGAAAAGGCACCATGAGGTCAAATATAAAGCTGCGATTATCAGCGAAGTGACAGCAGCTGCACTGCTAACCCCCTTCCAATGAAACAAGCCTGAGTGCTATTTCAATAGCGTGTTATTCGGGAGGTATGTGTACGCTTGTTGTAATCCTCCGCTGAATTATGACCAAATAACCATAGGGATGGATTACACAACATTCCAGCCAATCAGCTGCCAACACTTTGTATTATATATTAGATAGTTAGCGCTGCAAGAATGGGGCGATGACTACAGCGCCCTTTTAATCCTTGTATTGGCAGGGGTGCACCTAGCCTTTCTGCTGCCGGAGGCGAAAACTGAAAGGGTGCCCCTCCCTCCCCAATGCCAACTTCTTAACCTAACCCCCTTCCCTTTAGCCCATGTCCCTTCGGCTGCCCCCCTCTTTCCCCTACCTGGTGCTGCCTGTGGCGATCGCCTCACCTGGCCTCATTGGTGATGGTGTACACCAAAAGTTTTCCTGGGTTAGTTTAAAGGGATTTTTATGCTGTCTCTTTTGCATCTGGTACGGTGCATATCATTTGCTTTTTATGTGTTACCCATAGTGTTGAGCGAACTCTCAAGTTCGGTGTTTGGTTGTCTAAAAATCCTGTAATGGATTCCATTACCACAGACCATAATGAAATATTATGACTGCATGCACCACAGAAGCCTATTAGATCTCGTTCCAATTTCCGATTTTTTTCACTGCTGTGTGCTGTCTGCATTTTCCCTGGACAGCACACGTACCCATTGATTTAAATGTGTCTGTTCACATTCCAATATTTTTGTACTGACCTTGGGTCAGTAAGAAAAATCACAGGGACATGCACTACTTTTATCCGTGATGCAGTCCAAGCACGCTCATTGAAGTATATGGGTCCGTAAAAATCACTGACACACATCCGTGTTGTGTCCACGTTGTGTCCGTTTTTTACTGAAGACTAATAGGAGATTTTTGGGGAAATTAAAAATTTACGATGAATAAAATTGGCGACTGACCTAGGTAAATAATGTAAACTGCATGAAAAACTGTCGCTAAAATATAACTTTTATTAAAGAAAATAATAGAAAGAAGGGTAATCGTTCACAACAACTAAACAGGCAAGGCATCAGAGTGTACGTGTTGCATTACTAGACAGCTACTCCATAAGCCTGCAATGGTTTCTTAATATCCAAATGTGCCCAATTAAATGCACGGCACTGGGATGGCAGGGACCCTCCAGTCCACCATAGGATATACAAGTACAGGGAGTTAGGGGTAACCTCGCTGGATAAGGTTAATGTTGTACACAGTACCAGCTTTTGTAACCTCCAGCTTAGTCCCCTGCTCTTGTGTAGATGCTCTTGCCTGTTTGATACTATGGCTCAGGCATAGAACGGCACCACAGATACTTATCACAAGTGCTTCCCTGAAAATAAATTGCCTTGATGGCCACATAGGATTCCTAAAGATATTTCCCCTAAATGATTACGACTCCACACTTTTCTTTGACTGCATTTTAAAAACAGCCTATTCATCAGGAATATAGTGTGGAAACATAAAGACAAACAAAAATGAAAACAAAAACGCTGAACGCTACTGATGGTGAGGGTGCAGCCTGTAGCCTGCGGCTCTAGGACGGCCGTAGCGAGGAACTCAAAAAAGCAATAAACCTCAGATGTGCAAAAAGGTGAACAGGCCAAAAAACTATGTGACCACAAAAATCCCTCCATAAACGTCTAATAGATGATAGTTAGAGATGAGTGAATTTTTCAAAAATTCAATTTGGGCGATTCTCAGAATTTTTCAAAAAATTTAGCTTCGATCCAAAATTATTTGCAGTGAATCGCGTTAAAAACGGCTATGTCCTGGCTTCTGAGAGCCTTTATAGTGGTGTAGAACACTGTGCCTTGTAGTAACACTCATAAGAGTCTGCTTTACACGCATAAGAGTCTGCTTTGGTAGTGAAATAATACTGTAAGTCCGTATGACATGCAGATAACAGGCGTCGCTCTTAGAATCACTGCACACTTCACTTATTAGGGCAGTCACAGGGCCAAAACTGACCAAATAACTCAAGTATAAACTCAGCCTTACAGGTCGATGTTAGTGCCAAGAAGAAGCGCACTCCTTTTACACCGTCACCAGCTGATTCCACATAGATGTTATCAGAACCTGTTCTATGAAACGCATAAACAAGTAGAGCCCCCTTGACAGAGACACTGATTAATTTGCCCTTCCTTTGATCCATCAGAACAATAACCCACAAAAAACGGATCCTGTCTGTTGAGCATACTCCTTCACTCGATCAGCATTTGCTCAATAATCCATCAGTATTGCTAATGCCAAAAAAATGCATATATTCTGTGTTTTCTAAGCACTCCTGCTTTTGGCTACCAAATCACAAGCCAATTCTGATGGGACCATACAGGCCTTACAGCTGCTACACAGACAGGATCCCTTATGCATCTCATTTTCCCTTCCTTCTGACAGATCAGAAAGAAAGGTCAAATAAATGATAATGTCAGCCAGGTCAAAAGGCAAAATAGTGGACCAGTCATAAAGAACATGGGAACAGCATGAGAAGTCCACAAAGTGGACCTATGACATAGTGGTGAGGTAGAGGCAGCATGAGGAGACCACAGAGTGGCCCAATGGAGTTGGCAACAGTATGAGGAGGCCACCGAGTGACACAATGACAGAGTCTGTAGATGGCAGCAGTATGATCAAGCCACCAAGTCGCACATTTTTTCATGTACTTTTTGTATATTTGTTGTTTCATAATATATATTTTCCTCACACTTTCAGATATCACACGACCTCACACAACATCATTTGGTCCATACAGCAAAAAGAGTTTTGCAATCACCCATCAACATTGCTGAAAAAAAGCACGTTGAAACAGTAGCACAATGACAGAGTCTGTAGATGGCAGCAGTATGATGAGGCCACCGAGTGGCAAGGTGACATTGATTGAAAGTGGTGGTGGCAGCATCCGGAAACCACAAAGTGGCAAGGTGACATAGTGTGCAGATGGCAGCAGCATGAGGAGACCATAGAGCGGCAAGGTGACATAATGTGGAGACGGCATCAGCAGCAGTAGGATACCAGAGAGTGGCAAGGTGACATAGTGTGAAGACGGCAGCAGCAGCAGCATCAGGAGACCACAGAGGGCCAAGATGGCATAGTGTGGAGATGGCAGCAGCATGAGGAGACCAAAGAGTGGCAAGGGGACATAGTTTTGAGGTGGCGGCAGCATCAGGAGGCCACAGAGTGGCAAGGTGACATAGTGTAGATATGGCAGCAGCAGTAGCAGGATACCACAGAGTGGCAAGGTGACATAGTGTGGAGATGGCAGAAGCAGCAGCATCAGGGGACCACAGAGTGGCAAGGTGACATAGTATGGATATGGCATCAGCGGCAGAAGCAGGATACCACAGAGTGGCAAGGTGACATAGTGTAGAGATGGAAGCAACATGAGGAGACCACAGAGTGGCAAGGTGACATAGTGTGGAGATGGCAGCAGCAGGATACCAGAGAGTGGCAAGGTGACATAGTGTGGAGATGGCAGCAGCATGAGGAGACCACAGAGTGGCAAGGTGACATAGTGTGGATATGGCAGCAGCATGAGGATACCACAGAGTGACAAGGTGACATAGAGTGGATATGGCAGTAGCAGCATCAGGAGACCACATAGTGGCAAGGTGACATAGTGAGGAGATGGCAGCAGCATGAGGAGACCACAGAGTGGCAAGGTGACATAGTGTGGATATGGCAGCAGCAGGGGGATACCACAGAGTGACAAGGTGACATAGAGTGGATATGGCAGTAGCAGCATCAGAAGACCACATAGTGGCAAGGTGACATAGTGTGTATATGGCAGGAGCATCAGGAGACCACAGAGTGGCAAGGTGACATAGTGTGGATATAGCAGCAGCAGGATACCACAGATTGGTAAGGTGACATAGTGTGGATATGGCAGAAGCATGAGGAGGCCACAAAGTGGCAAGGTGACATAGTTTGGCGATGGCAGCAGCAGCTGCATCAGGAGACCACAAAGTGACCCGGTAACAGAGTGGAGCAGTGGGTGGCAATCCCAGTACCCGCTGAAGAAGGTGGGTTCAAGAAGGAGCACTTGGCATCAGAATGTGTGGCATCAGACGGGTTGCAGCATCAGAATATTAGCTGAGGCAGGTAGCCAAAAGAAACCGATCTCTTTTGTCAAATTATTGGTGTGGGACCATGGATGATCTAGTCTGATGCATCAGGCATTGGTGTGTGTAAATTCTGGCTGATCCACGCCTGATTCATCTTGATGCAGTGTCCTACTATGTGCTATATGTGTGCACTGTAAACTGTTGCTAAATGTCATATTAAATGTATTGTGTATCATGCTGTATGTCCCTTTAACAGGCTGGCAGTGTCATTTACCTTTATTCGCCCCTAGGTGGTGCTGGCACCACTTACCGTATATATTAGCTGGGGGGGGGGGAGTCAAGTTAGTGTGCGTGTTGAGGATGAGAATGAAGAGAGTAGGAAGTTAATGGAGGAGGTGGAAATTTGTTTTTCCACTGAAATAGGTCACAAAAGATTTTACCACATAAAACTGTAGCGCTGAACGCTGCATGAAATTTGTTTTTCACCGAAACAAGTCACAAAAGATTTTACCGCATATAAGTGCAGCGCTGAATAAAAATTTTCTTTCTACAGAAATAAGTCACAAAAGATTTTACCACATATAACTACAGCGCTGAACGCTGCATGAAATGTGTTTTTCCACCAAAATATTTCACAAAAGATTTTACCGCATATAAGTGGAGCGCTTAACGCTAAATACAAATTTTTTTTTCCACCAAACTAAGTCACAAAAGATTTTGCCACATATAACTGCAGCGCTAAACGCTGCATGAAATTTTTTTTTCCTCCGAAATAAGTCACAAAAGAATTTAAAGCATATAAGTGCAGCGCCTAACGCTAAATTCAATTTTTTTTTACACCGAAATAAGCGACAAAAGATTTTACCACATATAACTGCAGCGCTGAACGCTGCATGAAATTCGTTTTTCCACTGAAATAATTCACTAAGGAATTTGCCGCATATAAGTGCAGCGCATAATGCTAAATACAATTATTTTTTTCCGCCAAATTAAGTCACAAAAGATTTTACCGCTATAGGAAGGAACAAGGGGCCATCATTAATGGTCGTTACGTGTCACCGAGGTTCCTGGCCTCGTTGAGGTAAGAGTCATTTTTTTCCTGAAGTGTCATTATTGCTTTGCAGTCTGACACTTCAGCTGTTTAGTATGGCTGTAAAGCCGATCCAGGACAGCTCTTACTGGGAGTAGCCAAAGTGCTGGGTGGGTGGCTACTCCCCACGTTCCAGGCAGGGTCTTGGGAGGCTTATAAAAAGCAGTCACCATTAATCAGGTAGTGTGGATTATCCTCCATCTCACAGTGAAGCAGTGGAGTCTCTGTGGTTTGGGATCTGAAGATGTGTGCCGTGCAAAAGGGCTGAGAGCCACAAGCTGGAAAACAGGCCCCTAAAGCCTGCTGTTGGTGTTCTGTGGACTTTCCATGGTGTGAACAAACACCAAGACTGCGAACTGTTATTTTGTTTTGCTTTCAGTGTGAATAAACACTGAACTATTTAAGTTAAAGACTTTGACTTATACTGCGTCCAGGAACCTGCCTACCAGAGCGAATCCCCACACCGCATATAAGTGCAGCGCTTAACACTGTATACAATTTTTTTTCCACCGAACTAAGTCACAAAAGATTTTACCACATATAACTGCAGCGCTGAACGCTGTATGAAATTAGTTTTTCCACCCAAATAAGTTACAAAAGATTTTACCGCATACCACATATAACTGCAGCGCTGAATACTGAATAAAATGTGTTTTTCCACCGAAATATTCACAAAAGATTTTAACACATATAAGCACAGCGATAAATGTTGAATAAAATGTATTTTCCCACCAAAATACTTTTACCACATATAACGGAGCACAGAGATAGAAAGGGTCTTAGGATTCCCCCCGGAATATACAGAAGTCTCAGAAATGAACCGCTGCTCCAGACAGCAGCTCCTAAGAAGGTCATGGAGCATCCGGTCATTCGGCATCTATTCGCTCCGCTGAAGGATTATTTTGAAAGTGTGTAGAAGCCCCCATGCTGCAAATTTATCATGGAGACATCATGGAGATTTAACCACATATAACTGCCTCGCTCAATAAATTTTGTTTTTCAACCGAAATACTTCAATAAAGATTTTACCACATATAACCACCGCACTGACTGACTGTGAACGCCGCTACTTTCGTGAACCCCTGCTACTTCCCTGGTAGTTAGGCTGATGCAAAGCAGGTGCTCTACCCTGGGCGCGTTTGGCTCCCGACTTCCCTCTGCTGCCACCCAGCTAAATCCCAGCCATGCTTTCAACACATATAACCGCCAACGTGAACTGAGAATGTATTTTTCTGTTTGTACTGAAATAGGCCACTAAACGCTTTCAACACATATAACCGCCGCCGACATGAACCGAGAATGCGTTTTTCTGATTGTACTGAAATAGGCCACTAAACGCTTTCAACACATCTAACTGCTGCCAACATGAATTGAGAATGTATATTTCTGTTTGAACTGAAATAGGCTACTAAACGCTTTCAACACATCTAACTGCCGCCAGCGTGAACTGAGAATTCATTTTTCAGTTTGTACTGAAATTGGCCACTAAATGCTTTCAACACATATAACCTCTGCCGACGTGAACTGAGAATGTATTTTTCTTTTTGTACTGAAATAGAAAATAACCGCTGCACTGACTGACTGCTACAGCCCTCCTTCCGTGAACCAATGCACTATTATTTCCCGGGCAGGTAGGCTGCTGCAAAGCTGGTGCTCTACCCCCGGCACATTTGGCTCCCGATCTTTCACTGCTGCCACCCTGTTGACTCCCAGCAAGGGTTTCAACACATATAATCGCCAATGTAAACTGAGAATATATTTTTCTTTTCGTTCTGAAATAGGCCAATAAATGCTTTCAGCAGAAATAAATGCACCAGTGAAGTGCATATATATTTTTCTTTCTGTACTGAAATAGGCTATTGAACACTTTTACCACAAATAAGTGCACCAGTGAAATGCGTATATATTTTTCTTTTTTACTGTAATACGCCCATATACGCTTTCAACAGAAATAACTGAAGAAGTAAACTGAGAAAATATTTTTCTTGCTGGACTAAGATAGGGCACTATACGCTTTCACCAAAACTAACTGCAGAAATGCACTGAGAATATATATATATTTATATATATATATACAGTACAGACCAAAAGTTTGGACACACCTTCTCATTCAAAGAGTTTTCTTTATTTTCATGACTATGAAGGCATCAAAATTATGAATTAACACAAGAGGAAATATATACATAACAGCAAAAGTGTGAAACAACTGAAAATATGTCATATTCTAGGTTCTTCAAAGTAGGCACCTTTTGCTTTGATTACTGCTTTGCACACTCTTGGCATTCTCTTGATGAGCTTCAAGAGGTAGTCACCTGAAATGGTCTTCCAACAGTCTTGAAGGAGTTCCCAGAGATGCTTAGCACTTGTTGGCCCTTTTGCCTTCACTTTGCGGTCCAGCTCACCCCAAACCATCTCGATTGGGTTCAGGTCCGGTGACTGTGGAGGCCAGGTCATCTGGCGCAGCAACACATCACTGTCCTTCATGGTCAAATAGCCCTTACTTTCAAAGTTTTCCCAATTTTTCTGACTGACTGACCTTCGTTTCTTAAAGTAATGATGGGCACTCATTTTTCTTTACTTAGCTGCTTTTTTCTTGCCATAATACAAACTCTACCAGTCTATTCAGTAGGACTATCAGCTGTGTATCCACCTGACTTCTCCTCAACGCAACTAATGGTCCCAACCCCATTTACAAGGCAAGAAATCCCACTTATTAAACCTGACAGGGCCCACCTGTGAAGTGAAAACCATTTCAGGTGACTACCTCTTGAAGCTCATCAAGAGAATGCCAAGAGTGTGCAAAGCAGTAATCACAGCAAAAGGTGGCTACTTTGAAGAACCTAGAATATGACATATTTTCAGTTGTTTCACACTTTTTTGTTATGTATATAATTCCACATGTGTTAATTTATAGTTTTGATGCCTTCAGTGTGAATCTACAATTTTCATAGTCATGAAAATAAAGAAAACTCTTTGAATGAGAAGGTGTGTCCAAACTTTTGGTCTGTACTGTATATATATTTTTTTTACTGAAATACGGCTCTATACGTTTTTAACAGAAATAACTGCAACAGTGCAGTGCGTATATACAGTACAGACAAAAAGTTTGGACACACCTGAGGTGTGGTTGGTCTTGTCCTGATAGTGTATACGTAATGACCTAAGTATGTCCTTCACCGCTGTCAAGAACGAGTTAAGTGGAGACTAGTCATTGGTAGGTGGATTTCTTCTTGAGGGCAATTTCAGTTTAGTAAAGGGGCCTGTGCCTATTGCTCTCTGTCCTTCTTCTAGGAGGTCAGCTAGGAGTCAAGCATCATTTAACTCCTCCTCTTCAATACTCAATTCTGGCACTGATCATGGTCATGTGTCATGAAAAATGTTTTCCATTTCAATCTCATAATAAACAGTTTGATGTCTTTGACCCAGTTAAAGGGATTGAATTTACAATCCGGGACAAAGGATAGCCTTTTGTAGCAACCCCATCTCCGTGTCAGTCAAGATATGTTTTGAAATATTAATAATTTGGAGGTCATTCATTTCAGGATGCTGTTCTGGGAAAAAAATAGCATAAATGTCCTAGATGGGATAACCCCTTTAACAGTAGGCCAAGTAACCCATAGAGAAGCCTCAAAACTTCTGTAATAAGCAAAAGTGCACCCTATAGTCACTACCATAAGCACTATGGGGAATATTTATGAATACCGGAGATTTAGACGCCGGTCTTCATCCCTCCTGTGATGGCGGTTCATCCTCCTAAGTTATGTAGAGGTTCATGCCGGTGTTCTGCCAGAATGCTATACCTTGGTAGAATGCTGTACCCGGAAGTGACGCGGCCGCACAGGAATCAACTGGAGGAGGGTGTGTGCAGCGCTGCGCAAGCGCATATCCACTGGTAAGAATTATAGCACCGCAGCGGGAGAAGCATGTCCACTTAATGTGCATGCGCGAAACTGGCCGGGACACACTGTGCGCATTCTGCTAAGGTATAGTTTTCTGGCAGGCCATATTTCTGAAGGGGCACAGCTGGGCATATTTCTGTGGAGGCACAATACTGGACATAGCTCTGAGGGGGCACAGCTGGGCATATTTCTAAGATGGCACAGCTGGGCATATTTCCGCGGCTATATATTCCCGTTGGCCACACACATCAGGATTACACCGTGCGTGTGCACTCAGGGGTAGGTAGATTTGTCAATGCAAAATGTTTCATCAGATCTCCCTCCCCCTGAGTACGCACGCTCGCTGTAATCCTGATGTGTGTGGCCGACGGGAATATATAGCCGCGGAAATATGCCCCGCTGTGCCACCTCAGAAATATGCCCAGCTGTGCCCCCTCAGAAATATGGCCAGGATTGTGCTCCACAGAAATATGCCCAGCTATGCCCCTTCAGAAATATGGCCTGCCAGAATACGATACCTTAGCAAAATGCGCACAGTGTGTCCCGGGTGGTTTCATGCATGCACATTAAGTGGGCGCGCTTCTCCTGCTGTGGTGCTATAATTTTTACTTACCAGTGGATCTGCTCTTGCGCAGCGCCTCACACACCCGCCTACAGCAGATTCCGGTGCAGCCGCGTCACTTCCGGTGCGGCCGCGTCACTTCCAGGTACAGGATTCTGCCAAGGTATAGAATTCTGGCAGAACACCGGTGCGGCCGCGTCACTTCCGGGTATAGCATTCTACCAAGGTATAGCATTCTGGCAAAACACCGGCCTCTATAACTTAGGTGGACTTTACACTTGTCTAAATTTATGCCAGCTTCCTTGCTGTTGTAGATTTAGACCATTTGCTACAACTAAAACAGGCTTAAAAAATGATAAATGAGACGGGTCTGTCGGTTCACCCCTTTCCACGCCCACACCACAACATTTTTTTAGACCTGTCTATTGCGCGTCAAATAAGTAACTGATTGCGATGCAAATTACCTCTGCGCCGCAATGACAAAAAGAAGTGTATATCTGTTCGTAAATGATCCCCTATGTTTGGAAAATTCTTATTGAAATACTATACCTTATTATGATGGGAAAACCACTTTATGATTATAAATGCATGAGATTTTTCATCTAGCAATTATATTAAAATAGTATTCACAAATGAATCCATTACCGGTGGATTTATATGTTTTTGAGAGACTCATTCACCCCGGGAGATCATGAGAGTCTTCTTAAATGCTGATTTGGTTTATTATTTTCAAGAACCCTTTACTCTTGAACTTTTTATCAAAGATCTTTGAATGTCTAGAGACATATACGGGTAACTTATGTATTGGCAAAATAGAGTATTTCCCAACCATCTTTTCTAGTGTGCACTTTGGAATCAATGCTAAGTGTTAAAGTCAACATGATTAAAATGTGTACGTGCAATAGTATTATTAACATGACTAAATTGTAGGTCTAGAAGGTCAATAACACAGCCAATCAATCATCAGAGTAAAATGCATATCCCAGTTTTGAACATTAAGGCAATCTATTTTACGCAGAGAAAAACATAATTTGGGAAATTTGAAATGGAACATTAAAGTACATTTTATCCGGAATGCGTTATTGCTCTAATAACCCATTTTCAAGACTAGAGGCCTCCCTAGTCCCCATCACTTTCCCACTGTCCTGTGAGTCAAAACATTGTGTGAGTTAAAGGGGTATTCCTGTAGGTACAAGTTATCCACTATACACCTATGCTTTATTAGCTATATTTAAAGTTGATATACTTTATAGTACAGGCCTACAGAGGAGAATGTGAATACCCCAGTGGGCCCCTGAGCCAGGGTTGGCCCCTAGTCCCCCCACCCTTGCATAAGTGGTACAAGAGACAGTAGACTGGCTGCTTTAGATAGAGATATTCAGTGTCCAGCAGCATTTTACTGTGAATATTGGTAGTGGAAATCATGAGGGCGTAATAAGATAAAGGATTACATTGCACTGAGTGAAAGTGGGGAGAGTGGGGGCTTGCCCTGATTGGCTCAGAGGCTGACGGATAGCCGGGGTCAGCCATTGATTGTAGGGAGAGAATAAGAAAATATTATTGGGTAGATTTTAGGGAATTTGATCAGGGAAGTGCTTTCATCCAATTGTGTGTTGAAAGCTAGTTCTGCATTATAAAACCTCCTACGAAACACATTTTTCCTGCATATGAACAGACAGCTTTAAAAAAAAAAAAAAACTCAGTTAATTGGCTTTATTGCTAGCAGCACCCGAATAGCAATTCTGCTGCAAACACTATACAATTGCGCATTTTTGTTTTTCTTCTAAAAACCCTTTCAGTGCATTATTCCCGGGTTATTAAACGTGTTACATATTACTGCAAGATAACAGGTAGTTAAAGCAAAAGCAATACTGCAATAGAGATGGCCCGAACTATTCGCCGGCGAACAGTTCCCGGCGAATATCGCATGTTCGCGTTCGCCGCGGCGGCCGAACATATGCGATGTTCGGTTCGCCTCCTATACATCATCATTGAGCAAACTTTGACCCTGTACCTCACAGTCAGCAGACACATTCCAGCCAATCAGCATACCCTCTCTCCCAGACCCTCCCACCGCCTATCAAAAAGCAAGGACAGCATCCATCTTAGATTCATTCTGAAGCTGCAGTGTCACAAAGTTGTAATCGCAATGCGATTAATACAGGTTATATTAATCGCATTGCGATTACAACTTAGAGCTGGGTTCCTAACGGTTATATTGCTAAAATATAACGAAGATTGAGAATATAGTGCTATATTCGTTGTCAATTCTAGCAATACAACCATTAGGAACTCAGATCTAAGTTGTAACCGTAATGCGATTAATGCAGGTTGCATTAATCACATTGCAAATTCAACTTAGAGCTAAGTTCCCTATGGTTGTATTGCTAGAATTGACGAATATATAACGAATATAGCACTATATTCTCAATCTTCGTTATATTCTAGCAATACAACCATTAGGAACCCAGCAGCTCTAAGTTGAAATCGCAATGCGATTTATAGAACTTGAATTAATCGCATTGCGATTTCAACTTTCTCAAATCCGACAGTACATTCTAGCATGGAGCTGTTCCCTGTCACGGCCATGGTTATGGTCGTGACTCCTGAACCGCATGCGGTTGTCAGCGGTCTTTGGTTTGGTTGTCAATCACAGGTGAGGGCTGTGGTATTTGCCTCACCTGTGGTTGCCGCTGGCAACAGTATGTATGTGGCAGCATAGCAGGTTGAGCTGTGTCATGGCAACTTGCTATGTTGTGCATGCGGTTGCATGTGATATGTGTGTATGTGTGCACTTGGTTTGTTATTGTGTGCACTTCCCCTTTAAGTGGTGTTTTCCCTTCCCTGGTGGTGGAAGGGTTAACTCCCTTTCTGTGTGTGTGAGACACTGGGTGTGTCTGTGTGGGTGTGGCCACTTAGGCCTATAAAGCCTCTGTGTTTTGCATGTCTCAGAGGGTTGCTTCAGCCATGCTTAGCTGGAGCAGCCTCCTGTGAATACCATCTGCCAGTGAGGGCCACCCTTGTGGTCATAAATGTAAAACAAACTATCTGTGACTCTTTAGTTTATGTTGATGTCCATTTGATGTTTTCCTTCATTATGTTATGCACCTATGGATCTGAGTTCCTGTGTGTTTGTGTGTGTACTGTGTCCATTTGTGTTTGGGTGTGGACACTTGCTGTCTTGCACGGGATCCAGTCTGAGTGTCTGTGGCAGGTAGGTGTGGAAGTGCTTCTCAGCCTCCTGCCATATCCATAGGCTGTTTATGTTCCTTTCCCTGCAGCTTGGCCAGTGAGACTCCTGTTCATTCGTGTCCAGAAAGAACAGGTCGTCTTACCCAGCTCCTTGTTCCAGGGCAATCCTGAGGGTTAGTAGGGACCCCTAGGCATCCGGTGTATGAGTCCTCCCACCTTCAGGGTTGACTCATATGGATAGGAGTCAGGGTCAGTTTAGGGACGCGATAGGAGGTGACCTGCTCCCTAATACTGTCGTCCTGGTCAAGCAGCGCGTAACATCTTCTGGCATCGCACGGCTGAGGATTTTCCCCATCCTCAGCCGTGACATTCCCATGGTGATGGGGATGCTCCATGAGCACGGAAGTCGGCAGAAGCTCTAAGTTGAAATCGCAATGCGATTAATTCAAGTTCTATAAATCGCATTGCGATTTCAACTTAGAGCTTCTGACAACTTCCGTGCTCATGGAGCGTCCCCATCACTATGGGAACGGCTCTATGCTAGAATGTACTGTCGGATTTGAGAAAGTTGTAATCACAATGCAATTAATGCAGGTTATATTAATCGCATTGTGATTTCAACTTGCCACACTCTGCGTCAACTACGTAATTTTCCATGGGAGTTTTGCCATGGATCCCCCTCCGGCATGCCACAGTCCAGGTGTTAGTCCCCTTGAAACAACTTTTCCATCACTATTGTGGCCAGAAAGAGTCCCTGTGGGTTCTAAAATTCGCCTTCCTATTGAAGTCTATTGCGTGTCGCCCGGTTCGCAAGTTCGCAAACGGAAAATTTTATGTTCGCGACATCACTATACTGCAATGACACCATTTTAAATGGAACCATTCTTTCCTACCCTCTTGGTAGAAGAGGGTTAGTCTCACTGCCTGCCAAGGGTTGACTGAGATAGTTAGAGTCAGTCTAGATTTGGACAAAGTAGAGTGAGGAGTGATGGAGAATGTAATACGCTCCAGGCCAGGTCAACCACAGAGGTGGCTCACCTAGGAGGACATAATTGACTCAGGTTGTAGTATTATAGGCAGGAGGAAGGAAGGAACAAAGAAAGGCACAACATAGGGTAATAACGTTTGAGGGGGAAAAAAAATGGAAAGAAATGTATTGCTAGCTGACACTCAATGTATCCACCTTGTATTCCAGCATCCCCCATGAATTAGGGATCGAATGTACCAAGATCCACTCATGCCCCCACAACAAAGGGAATTTAACAGTATTAGATTTATATTGACTGACAATGTGTTTTCTTTTCAAGATAAAATTTTCCAACAAACTCTGGGAACCGCAATGGGAACGGGATTCACACCAAGTTTTGCGAATCTCTTCATGGGGAGATTTGAGGAACAAAACATATATAAATCCATATATTGGATGGAAAATACAGTACTTTATTGTCGATATATTGACGATCTTATCTTCATTTGGGATGGAGACACCGATCCCATTGAATAATTCATAAACCATCTGAACGATAATGATTGGGGTATCACCCTTACAAGCTCCCACAATCTAACTTCAATTGAACATCTTGATCTTGAAGTATCCAATAAAGGTAACTCCATCATCACACACACTTTTTTCAAAGCTGTACACAGCAACAGCTATTTGGATTTTTCCAGTACATATTATAAGAAGTGGAAAGTAAATATTCCTTTCAGTCAGTTCAAATGAATTAGATGGAACTGTACTTTAGAGAATGATTTTCTAGAGCAAAGTAAGATACTATCCACCAGGTTCAAAGAAAAAGGTTACCCAGTAAGTATAATTGAGGCAGCAAAAAGAAGAGCAGAAAGTCGAATGTCTCCACCCAAAAGAAGGAAGTACACCATATTGTTTTAAATTTTATCAACAACTATGTGGCAACCATACTGCCTTTTAGGAGGCCCTATCAAAGTATTGGTACATTCTTATGAAAGATCCTGCATTAAGTAAAATTATTCCAGCTCATCCAAGTCTCATTCACGCTTCACTTTCAAACAAGCAAAAACATTAAAAAATCTTATTGCTCTCAATAAGTTTAGACCTCTTCTTGAAAAAAGGGGCTAGTCCTACATCTCCCCACTCCATTCAACGGGGACCAAACAGAAACTTCAAATGGGGATTAGTTAGATGTATGCATTGCACAACCATTTGCGAATCCCAAGCCTTCTGTAATAATCGTAATGGTGAGGGCTGTGGCTCCACTCATGTTATTTATCTGTTGGAATGCCCATGCCTTTAATATGTAGGCTGAACCATTTAGATATTAAGGAACAGACTCAATAAACATAGATCAAACATAAAGAAAAAATTCCATCAGCACAGAGTATCTTGACATGCTGTGGAAATCCATGAAGGCAGCCATGTAGGCTTTAAATTAATTCCAATCGAACAAATACCTCTGTATCTCCGTACCAGTATGTAAACCATCAAGAGGAGGAAAATGTTTTTATTTTTAAAATGTATACCTTCAATCCCTAGGGACTAAATAAGGCTCTTCAGATAAAACTATGATTCTTTACGTTTTATTATAACAAAATGGATCCTTTGTTGTCATACGGTCAAGTAATCAATATCAGTTATACAATATCTGTATCAAATAGATTTGATTTATATATTTTTTAACCATCTAATTATTTATTTATAAGTCATCTAACTGTTCCCAGTAATTATCATACCACCAGTCTCAATTAGTGTTTCCACATTCATATTTATATGTAACCTATTATGTGTCTCATCTACCTTTTTCCTTTCCAAGCCCTCACCACACTCATAACCACAGTTCACATTAGCATCAATACTTTATGTAATTATCCCACCTGAAATGGACAAAAGTCCTTTCAGTAAGGTCCATTACTGGATTGCTCAGAGACACGGTGCTTATAGCGTCTCAACTCCTTGACAACCAACAATCAAGTGACTCAATATCACATGACCATACAGCTTTCTTCTTTAGCATTTCAACCTTCCTGTTTTTTCCTAGAAAACTAATAATTATGGGACTTCATGACATGACTCCTGGAGATGACATGAGAACACTCACTCCTCTGCCCCATTGTTTAATCAGTCATGTGATTGAAACTTTGCATTCCCCTAGCAACAGCAGAGCGGCCTTACAGCAGTTGCTTCATCCGCACATAATTCATGTTTGTTCATTATCCATCCATCCATGCTTGCTATGGTTCTCATCTCCTTTTTTATGTTTCTACCTATATTTTGTTTATAATAATTATGCATAAGGGGGAGGATACCTGGAAACAAGGATGACCCCTCATTGAGCCTTTAGGGTATATATATATTGTGGGGATTCGCTCTGGTAGGCAGGGTAAGCGGATGCAGAACAAAGGCAAAAAAACTGTTTGTAAAACAAAACTTCAAGGCAAAAACAAAGCAACAATTTCCAGTCTTAGTGTTCGTTCACACAAAGGAAAGTCCAAAGAACAAAACAATCACCTTGTTAGCAGGTTTTTCCAGCAGTCCACAACAGGCATTAGGGGGCCTGTTTCCCAGCGTGCGGCTCTCAGCCCTCTAGCATGGCACCATGCCTCGGATCCCAAAACAGAGACAACTTGCTGCTGAGCCCAGCTGTCTTTTAAGGACAGCTAGGTGTTGTCAAAACCTGGACCGGCACTTAAAATCCAGTCCGGTGTTTGACCCCACCTGGCTGCAAATCAGCCCAGCAGCACACACTGAGAGGAAAATACCTGTCCTCCCAGTACCATACCCCTCACTGTGTCACAATATCCATATAATTGTATGAACTAGCATGCAACTATGACATGAAGAAAGGGACTTGTAGATCCCCGAAACAAGTTTTATTTTATTTATTGATTTTCAACTTCCAATAAAGAGAAGCTCTGAGAGGCAGCTCTCCTAGGAGGACAGAATTGCCCCAGGGAGACTACAGGGTCCTAGGCTAAGAAAGAATTGCAATACAGTGTATAAGTGTATACAAGTGTATTAGAGTTAGCAAAGTGACCAAGCAACTGAGCTATCAATACTCCACTGCAAAGTTGTGGGAAAGACATTAAAACACCATCATGAGAAGGTCAGGAAAGGCAAAACTAGAGGATTGCATCATGCAGTGGACACCTATAGTCACAGGAGACAGAGTACAGCCATAGGGAAAGGAATCTTTGCCACATCTTTGTCCACATTACCAACTACAATACTTCATCATCTGGGATGAGAGAAATTGAACTTTGTGTGAACTGCTGATGAATGTGATGCTCTTCCTTTTTTTGCTCTAAGTAAAGGGAGACATTATTTGTTCAATAATATCTGCCTGGTTTCTTTCACCATCACTTTTTTCACTGCAGCGAAGTCCCTGAGGAAGCCAGTGCAGAGGATAGCAGTGGACCTTGCTCCCTGCAGGTCTGATGCAGTGAAAAAAGGTGATAATGATAGGAACCTGGCAGGTTTACACAGAACAAGCCACTGTTTCTTCTGACAATTAACACTTGTGCATGTATAAATATAGGTAGGCATTCTTCCCCTGTTAAAACAGAATTTTTGGACACTTGTGTGGAACAAGCCACTGTTTCTTATGACATTAGTGTGTGTGTGTGTGTGTGTGTGTGTGTGTATAAACAGGAGCAGGGATCTGTCATCATTAAGGCATAATTTCTGGATGATTGGTCCCATCAATCCACTGTTTTATCCCATAACACCTTGTGTGCTTAAACACCATCTGCCTCCAATATACGTTTTTGGAAACTTACTAATATGAAAAGGCATAACACATGTGACGGCACAATGTGTTTTTAAACCCATAGCTATATATGGCAATGTCACTATTTGTTATTGCTGGAAAAGACCGGCACTCACTGTATCTTCAGTGAACTCAAAATTTTATTGGTCACATATAATATAAAGTTCTGTGACGCATTTCGGCTTTCAGTCTGAGCCTTTCTCAAACAAGTAATGGCATACAAACAGTATAGCATACAGGATTTAAATAACCCGCCAAAGCGGAAGTCACATCAGGTAACCTTGGTGATGACTAAGGTGATGAACTGTTTAGTTCATCACCAAGGATACCTGATGTCAATTCCGCTTTGGCGGGCTATTTAAATCCTGTATGCTATACTGTTTGTATGCCATTACTTGTTTGAGAAAGGCTCAGACTGTGAGCCGAAACGCATCACAGAACTTTATATTATATGTGACCAATAAAATTTTGAGTTCGCAGAAGATACAGTGAGTGCCGATCTTTTCCTCCAATACACGTGAGATTGCTATCTCGGGCGCGTGCACCACACCTTTGAACGGAGTGCAGGCTGATCACTACCTGATTATTTGTTATTGTCGTCATTGCATTCAAGGAAGGAAAGAAAAAGCAAACATTTATTGAAAAAACAAACAAAAGAGATAATAAAACAATTTACAGAAATTTGAGCCCTAGGAGACCTCAGAGGGTCATATACCAATTTTCAGACCAATTGAAGCAACTTTGATTTGTGTAGAATCGAATCTGACACAAATCTAATTTTTGGAATAAAAATCAGACACCAAACGAATTTTAAGAAGTTCACTCATCTCTACTTCACATTGATTGGTTAAGATGACTATAGACAGAGAGACAGGGTCTCCAGGACAGAACAGTCTGAAGGACAGGCTAGGAAGCAGGCTACTAGTTAAAATAAGTATGAGTTTAAGGTATTTAAGAACAGGGGTCAGGTGATATTTGCATATAGCTGTAAAGTGGGCCACCAGAATTCATTTTACTGGTGGTTCCTAAGCATCCTAATCCAACACTGACTATAAATATTCTTAATTACTGTCTAACTATTTTTAACCGCTTAGTGACCACCAATATTCCATTTACCGGCGGTCACTAGGGGACCATAGGCTTGGCCACTGCATTTTACTGCGGCTCAGTCTAACCATTTACATTAGAGCCACGCTCCTGCTCCAATGGCCCAGAGCCGCAGGAGCGTCGATTAACCCCTTAAATGTTGCTTACAAATAGCTCTAGCGGCATGTAAGTGGTTACAGAGGGAGTGGACTCAAGCAATAAGTTGTACAACTTAAGTTGCAAATGTCTTTATAAGTAATTGGAGTATCTTTTCATTGAAAATAGTTTTGTAATGTGGGCTCTTTTAACAAGTAGTTTATTTAGAACCAAAAGCACAAACAATTATCCTTCATTACAAATAAGTAAAGCCAGTTTCACACTTGCACTTATCAGATCCAGCAGGATGTTTTGGCAAAGATAATTCTGCTGGAGTTCATAGGATCCGGTCCAGCTGGATACTGTTATTCATCGCCAAACCCCATTGATTATAATGGGATCCAGCGGGGATCTGGTTAGGTTTTGGCATGCAGCAGTTTTTGTCCAGTTGAAATCTGGCACTCATGCCATAAACCATCCGGATACCATTATTGTCAATGGGGTCTGGCAGTGAACAGCAGTAATCAGCTAGGTCAGATCCGGTGAAATCCCACAGGCTGTTCTCTGCCAGATTCAATAAATGCAAATGTGAAACTAGCCTTAGGATAAGATATGTCATTTTGTAGTGAATAGTAATTGTTCGTATAAAACTATGGTATTTTCTCTGAATTCCTCAATCCAGTAGCTTTTTTCCATCATCTTTTCTCTACCATAGTCTTTTTGGCTGACAGTTTTTGAGGTGAAGGAATGGCTGACTAAATTACACTTCTAGTGAATTGTGGTAACCATGGCACAACTTAAATTGATGAATGTCAGTACCCACAGTTCAAATATTTGCAGTGCATACTATAGATAGGAATGTTCTTTTATATCTCTTTTCTTTTAGAGTTTTATTAAATTCTACAGAAAATTAGTAGACTAAGACAGATTTCACTAACTCAAGGCCATACAACTCTATGTAGGCCTCTATGCAGGCATTCGCAAGAAACTGAATATATCTCCTGAGGCTTAATTTACTGAGGGCAGTGGCGTAGCGTGGGGGGGTCCAGGGGAACCGTTTCCCCGGGCGCCAAATTTTAGGGGGCGCCATGCAGCAGGCAGTATAATGAGGGTGGGAAGCCTATGGCTCCCATCCCCTCCGTTCTGCCTCATAAGCTTCAGGCCAGACATGAAGCCTATGAAGAAGTAGAATAGCGCAGGAGATCCCGATTACATCACTGTGACCTCCTGCGCCAGGTCTCGCAAAATGATGCGGCGCAGGAGGGCACGGTGATGTGTTCCTGACCGCCTGTGCCGGGATGCCCGAGCAAAGGCTACAAGAGGCGACGAAGAGAGATAAGTATTTTTATTTTATTTTATGTAAGTACTAGGGACCATACAGGGGGCACTATGGAGGTGGGTGAAAGAATGGGGGCCATTAAATATTATTCAGAGGGGCCGATATATATTATAAAGAGGGGCCATTATATATTATACAGAGGGGCCTTTATATATAATAATTATACAGGGGGGCCATTATATATTATACAGAGAGGCCATTATATATTATAATTATACAGAATGCCCATTAATAATGCCCCCCCCCCCTGTATAATATATAATGGTCCCCCTAATAAAAATAAAACTCAGCAGAGATGAGACACAGCGGAAAGAAGGTGTCATGGCAGTCTTATCTCCGAATGAAGAATTTGAGGAAAGTCTACATCACAGGAGATGTCACTGGATGGATGAGGTATGTGGTGCTGTATTATACTGTATATTTTGTAGTTTCACAGTAGGGTTGGGAGGTGGATTGAGAATATGGCCCACCCTGCTGTATCCTGGCCCCAGACTGTGCGTGTTCTAAATTCTGGGGGCCCACACCCATCTATACATTATCTGTACTGAATGATCACTGTGTTATCTGTGGTGGGCGTGTCCACAGGTTGGGGGGGGGGGCGCAACACATGGCTTGCACCTGGTGCTGGCAACCCATGCTACTCCACTGACTGAGGGGATTTCTATAGAGTAATACAGCTGTAATTTAATTAATGAAGTACTGTTCTGGATGCTTTTTATATGCAAGTAATGTCAGGATACACAGGAAAGAAAATTATCGTTTAACTGATATTAGAACATTAGAATAATATTACTGACATTTTCACATTTCTAAGCCAGTGGCAGAAGTTCTGCCAAAAAATACAGCCAGAAAAGTGTAGTGACTTCTTTCCTGTAGCTAAAATATAGGCCAACTCTTTGCACATGTATATTAAAGTTAATATTTAATAAGCAAATTGGAATCGCCACGATTGGAAACGTATGGTGGAGCCAGCAGCAGGTATATTCCAGGATTATGCAAGATTTGGTTACCTCACCATTATTCAGGGACCTAGCAAGGGGGGGCAGATGGGGCATGTGCCCCGGGCGCAGAGGCTGGGGCACTGCCGGGCATTTTGTTTGCTTAGTGAAGCAGGGAGCCGTCCGCTCACCACAGCAACTTTATTCCGGTTCCAGCGGACATCGCGCTGACACGCCAACGACACCCTGGATGAGGCAGGACCAGTTAGGTCTTTCGTTTATTGCAAGGTGTATCAGTACACGCTGTGTACCCTATGAGAATGTAGTTATGCATTGGGAGTGGCTTGGTGTAAAAAAAAATCTGCACTCTGCTTAAGCATCCCCTCGTTAAGTAAATTTGAGTTGGGGGGGTGAATCTGAATCCTTGCCCCAGGTGCAGAAAAGCCTACCTACACCTCTGCCCTTGTTTATGACTTGCTTTTTGTCAGCTTTTGAACCTCCCACTGCTACTGATTAACTGGTGGAAACACATCTGGGAGAAATTTATAGGATTATCGTAGGGTTGAAGTAGGGTCCACTTTGTAGGGTGATTAATCTACCAGGGACCAGATTAGTACAACCCCAGGGTAAGTTTGATCTCACAACAGCTCACATTGGACACTGAATACCTTAAATAGTGATGGAGTCATGAGTCTTTGTGGGTTTTTCGTATGATATGGGGCAAATGTGGCCCAATAGGTTTGTTGTAACACTGTAATTTGTTTCATTTCTGGTTGACCACTGTAGTTTTTTTATGTTTTTTGGTCTTAATTTATGGATTAAAAGTTATGTTTTACAGGCATTTATACAGCAAGACTAGCTCAAGAATATGAAATCCAACAGATGTCCAAAATGTAAAAATTTTGCTAAGAACCAAATAATCCAGGAAAAACTATGACATTATTTGTTGGCAATCAATATTAGCCATGACTCAATGGAAGTAAATTCTAATGATAAGCAGGATATCAGATCCAAAAAATGATCATCTCTCTCTGTACAACCCATTCTTCATCAGTCTTTTAAGACTGTAATTAAAATGATAACGAGAGAAAGAATATACTCACTTATACTGTGTTTTATAACATGCATCAGCTCAGAGAGTTATACAAGTATTATTATTGAAGTGAAAATATTTCAATGAGCTGTCAAAAAATCTCTGAGTATATTCTCTTCATCCAACAGCAACAAATCCTATGCAAACAAATCAAGTGGAGCAGAAATCCCTTGCACAAGATGATAGGCGAGTCCTCCATGCTAACACTGCATGCAAGCCAAGTTTCATGTACTTTGATGGCTGACCTCCAAGTCCTGACATATTCATTATATTCCAGCATGTTGGGTGCAGATTGCAGCGAAGTGATGACAGCTACAAGACAGCCAACAAGGAATCTGGGCATTCTGGCAACAGGTGGCCTTTCACTTGTAGAGGGGAAGTTAATCTAGTTTATCATCAAAGAATATTATGTTAGAGAAGTGTCATTTTTATGAAAGTTCCGGTGACAGATCAAATAGAAGAACCATTCCTCCAAAGACCATGATATTTTTGAGTGGTCCTTTCAATCTTATTGATTGCTTACACTTGCTTAGAGACACTAAAAATTGACTTCATTGTCCACTGGCTCGCATTGCCAGTTCTAAATTAAGGTCCATTAGCAGTCAAATGTTTGCACAGTAGCATGTGTATTCAATTTGTCATCACAGCTGGCCAAATGTTCACAGAGGCAATAGAGGAAATATTTAAACACACATATCTATGATGTGAAAAGAGCAAGTCTATAAAACAGCATATTCAAATGTTTTTAGAAAACTAAAAGTTTCAAATGAACTGGACGTGACTGGGTTTGGAAGGAGTAGGTGACTAGGAATAAAAGGTCAAACATGTGTGGTAATGTTGACAGTGCGGGAAGGTGTGTGTATCCCATCCAGATACTGGGTGAGATAACTAAAATCCGGAAAGACGCAGTGCTCTCAGCAAAGTATAGTTTGCTGAGACAGTTTTGTGTACATTTTCTTCTGGGCTGGATTTTACTTGGATTGGCAGATAGGTTTAGTAGTGGGATCTGCCAGTCCACAATCTTCCAGCACAGTTATTCCTCTTTAACTGAGGTGATCGCAGGTGAGGTCTGCTCTAATCGAAGAGGGCATAAAACCAACCCTCTGTGTGTTAGTCAGGGGGAAGGAAAGGCTGAGGAGGCCTGAGTTTGGGGGACCCAGCAACGCCTGCGGAGAGAGGATCGCACGGCCAGAGTCAGGCGGACTTCTGGGCCACAATCCACCAAAGGTACTGATGTTGTTGTAGTAACAGCCTGGAGGCTGCTGGACTGTTTGGGCTGAGAAAGCTGCATCTGATCACGTGTGTAAACTGTGTTCTTTAGAGGCGACTCAGGGAATGAATTATGTATTAGGTAGTGCCTAGATGGGCAGAAGTTATTTTGGTTGCTGTACTGTGCTAAAGTGCTAGAAAATAAAGCATCTTTTGGACTTCAATCTGGTTGTCTGCGAGAAATCTGTGCTTGAGACCCCCTTGTGAGAGAGCGATCCCTTACACATGTTAGAAGGTGTAAAAGGGAGCTTAAGTGGGAAAATGGGTAGGAAGAAAGGAGAACACCGACGTTCCTGGTAAAAGGAAGGTTAACCCCTTCCCGACCGCAATCTGTATATATACGTGATAGCTGCACATACCCCGTGCAGCTACCACGTATATATAATGTTCTGGCTGCTCTTTAATCTGTACAGACTAACCAATCGGATCGCGGCAGTGAAAAAATGCCGGTTTCAGGCTCTGATCTGCGCTCTGCAGATCAGAGCCTGAAATCACAGTGTCCTCGTGCCCCCCCCCCCGATCCATGCAGCCCCCCCCTGATCTGTGCAGCCGCCCCCCGATCTATGCAGCCCCCCATCTGTGCCCCCTCCATCTGTGCAGCATCTTGTGTCCACAGTGCCCCCTCCATCTGTGCCCCATCTTGTGTCCTCCACTGCCCCTCCTGCTGGCCGTGACAATTTCCATCCCCCCCCTTCCAGCGCTGCCCCCCGCTCGGTCTGCCCCCCTGCTGTGTTTGATGGCGGCGGCTCCATTCCTGAGCCGCCGCCATCATCAGAGTGTCAGCTCTATGCTGACACTCTGCTGTAACCCCATAGATGCCGCGGCATCCATGGGGTTAATAGAGGGAGGGGGCTCCCTCTCTCCACCATCGTGGCTGCTGCGCTGCGATGGCAGCCCCGATGGTTGCCCTGGCAACCGGACGCTTTGCAAAAGCGTCCGCTGTTGCCACCTACAGGGCATCTGAATGTATTACACTTTGCAATGCAAGAGCATTGCAAAGTATAGTACAGCCATCAGCCCCACTGGATCTTCATGATCCAAGAGGGACTTGATAAAAAAAATGTAAAAAAAATAAAAGTAAAAATAAATAAATAAAAATGGAAAATAAAAAATTGCCTTTTCCTATAAAAAAATGAAAAATAAAAAAACTACACATATTAGGTATCAACGCGTCCGTAACGACCGTCTCTATAAAGATATCACATGATAGACCCCGTCCGATAAACACCATAAAAAAAAACAGTGTAAAAAAAAGCCATTTTTGTCACCTTACATCACAAAAAGTGCAACAGCAAGCAAAAAGGCGTATGACCCCCAAAATAGTACCAATCAAACCGTCACCTCATCCCGCAAAAAATGATACCCTATTTAATACAATCACCCAAAAAATAAAAAAGCTATGGCTCTCAGACTATAGAGACACTAAAACATCATTTTTTTTGCTTCAGAAATGCTATTATTGTGTAAAACTTAAATAAGAAAAAGTATACATATTAGGTATTGCCACGTGGGTAATGATCTTCTCTATAAAACTATCACATGACCTAACTCCTCAGATGAATGCTGTAAAAATAAATAAATGAAAACTGTTCCAAAACAGCCAATTTTTGGGTCACCTTGCCCCATAAAGTGTAATAATGAATGATCAAAAAATCCTATGTACCCAAAAATGGTACCAATGAAAACCTCAACACTTTCTGCAAAAAACGAGCCCCTGCACAAGACGATCAGCAGAAAAATAAAAAACATATGGCGTTCAGAAAACCAATCCAGCACAATCTGCCTTCCAAAACCCGTATGGCATTCCTTTCCTTCTGCGCCCTGCCGTGTGCCCGTACAGCAGTTTACGACCGCAGCTTAGCAACTGCTCTTACTTTCTGGAATGAAGATCCACCCATGCTGCCCTCTTGGTGTTAATTGACAGCTCTACTAGTCTAGCACAGGGTAATAAATAATGAAAGGAATACTGAAGTCACCCAAAAGGTAACGTAGGACACCAGCGCTGGAATAACAGAGCCAAACCACTGCCACTTTCTATGTCTGGATTAGTGCAAAAGTATTGGTATGAGGAGGAGAGGAAAGGGGCAGATGGTGGGATTGGAACGAAAAAAAAATATGTAAATATATGGTAGAGAGAGAGGCTGCCTGATGCACTGGTCTAGTCTGTTATATTGAATTCAGGGAAAAAAGGCAGGTTCAAGCAAGGATAATTCTCACAGTGTGCGGTGTATAATACGATGTATAATTTATACCTGATAGGATCCTACCTGATGACAGTCTGTATTATGTCCTCTCCGGTTAGTTTCTTTCTTTTGTAGGTCCTGGAGACCACTGCGGTGACGTCACCTGTATAGGTACTGTAGCCGTCGTAGGACAAAAACCTCCAACGCGTTTCGGAGCCTATCGGGCTCCGAAAATCCCTGACGAAGGAGCCCGATAGGCTCCGAAACGCGTTGAAGGTTTTTGTCCTACGACGGCTACAGTACCTATACAGGTGACGTCACCGCAGTGGTCTCCAGGACGACGGTAACAACCAGCTCCCTCGCACCACGCTTGCTTCCGGCCGGGGCAGCGTCTGTGCTAGAAGGTGAGCACACAGGACGGACTTTTTACAGCACATCTATTGGACTTTAAAAAGAAAGAAACTAACCGGAGAGGACATAATACAGACTGTCATCAGGTAGGATCCTATCAGGTATAAATTATACATCGTATTATACACCGCACACTGTGAGAATTATCCTTGCTTGAACCTGCCTTTTTTCCCTGAATTCAATATAACAGACTAGACCAGTGCATCAGGCAGCCTCTCTCTCTACCATATATTTACATATTTTTTTTCGTTCCAATCCCACCATCTGCCCCTTTCCTCTCCTCCTCATACCAATACTTTTGCACTAATCCAGACATAGAAAGTGGCAGTGGTTGGGCTCTGTTATTCCAGCGCTGGTGTCCTATGTTACCTTTTGGGTGACTTCAGTATTCCTTTCATCTTGAAATTGAAGGAGGACAACAGCTCCTTCCGACACTTAGCAGCGGAGTCAGTTTCTACTGATTATTCACAGACCCACCAGTAGGGAGCGCAAGGTGGACTTATCTTCTACTTAAGATTGTAATAAATAATGAGTTTTGTTTGGCTGTTAACCCTCAATGTGTTAAAGAATTTTTTTTTATAAAATGGAAAATCTGCCAAAAATGTGAAATTTAGAAATTTCATCTCCATTTTCCTTTAATTCTTGTGGAACGCCTAAAGGGTTAAAAAAAGTTTGTAAAATCAGTTTTGAGTAACTTGAGGGGTGTAGTTTCTACAATGGGGTTATTTATGGGTGTTTCCACTATGTAAGCCCCACAAAGTGACTTCAGACCTGAACTGGTCCTTAAAAAGTGGGTTTTGAAAATTTTCTTAAAAGTTTTAAGAATTGCTTCTAAACTTCTAAGCCTTCTAACGTCCTAAAAAAATTAAATGACATTTCCAAAATGATGCCAACATAAAGTAGACCTATGGGGAATGTTAAGTAATAAATATTTTATTAGGTATGACTTTCTGTTTTAGAAGCAGAGAAATAGAAATTTGGAAAATTGTGAATTTTTCCAAATTTTTGGTAAATTTGGGATTTTTTCATAAATAAAGGTGAAATATATTGACTCAAATATATGACTATCATGAAGTACAATGTGTCACGAGAAAACAATCTCAGAATGGCGTGGATAAGTAAAAGTGTTCCAAAGCTATTACCACATAAAGTGACGCATGTCAGATTTGTAAATTTTGACCTGGACACTGGGGCATCAATGACCCTTGGTCATGAAAGGGTTAAGTATTGCACCTCTATTTCTGCCAGTGGTCCAAAGCATTAAAAGAGCCTACTTACCAACTTTTATATTGTCACTTTATCTGGCCATGGGTGAGGTCTTGCTTTGGGAATACATTGTCATGTTAGCCTATGGTAACAGAAGCATAAATATAATGAATAGGGTCACATAGCAAAAGGAGATGGGTCTGACCCTCTAGTGGCAGTAGACTGCAACAACAACATAATCAGCAGTAATCAAAAGGAGTACGTAGAGTATTTTGCAGTCATAAAACTAATTTCAGTGGGAAGATTACTTAAAGACATGTAAAACTCTACCTTTTGTGACCACTGAAAGCCTTATTATTGCAGACAAAGCTAAGTTTTATACATTATTTAAATGAGCTGCCAAGTGCTTTGAGGACAGTCCCCAGCTTAGCAACTGTTCTTACTTTCTGGAATGAAGATCCACCCATGCTGCCCTCTTGGTGTTAATTGACAGCTCTACTAGTCTAGCACGTTTCTGTATTAGGCCACAAACACTTGTGCATGCACCATGTGATACCAGGCAGAATACCAGGCTTGTTAGATTAGCGAACTATCAGTCAAGGTTAAGGGGCTAGCATTGGGTGGTGCTAGGAGCCACCTTCAGGGCAGTTTCCAGCCTATTTGCATAATGAAAAAGTTATATTCTATTATATTCATTATTCATATTGCATTATACTTATTTTGAGCTAAAAATAATTTTCAGTTGGTCTTTGTTCTACAGCCTTCACTTTCAGTGTATCTATTTCTTTCTGCTTTACAATGAATCAGTCAGGGGGCTGTTCTGACTGCTCAACATGTGACCCTTATTTCTGAACTCCTTTCAGCTCCTAAACACTCATTAAGCCATCAGTTTGATAAGAATGTATCATAATGAGTGTTTGTGAACTGTTAGGAGTTCAGAGATGAGGGCTACAGATCCAGCCATTAGAACAACTTCCTGATGGATTCAGTGTAAAAAAGAAAGCAATAGTCTGCAGATATACTGAAAGTGAAGGCTACAGAATAAAAACTGTTGAACATTTTTAATGAAGACCATTTAAAAAAAATATTTTTAGCTCAAAATTAGTAAAATAAAGTCAAGGGCAATTTAATAGCAAAAATAGCAACCTAACTTGTTCAGTCCAAATTAAGATGCCAGCTATTTGTGCCAAATTGTCATGATTATAATTTATATACTGGATATTTTGCACACAAAAAAAATGGAAATTGTAATTTGAATCTGAAAGTAGATGTGTGCCTCGTAGAAAAGTTGCTTTTCACTTTAAAGTTATGAAATATTTCAGTGTTTGAAGTAATAAAGAAAGAAAATGTTTAGAAGATTAAAGGATCAATTACATATTGCTGAGCCACTTTTCAAACATGGAAGATTTAGACATTTCTCCAATCAAACTTACAGATAAAGTTTATCATTTTTGCTATGTATGATATCATTTAATGTACAATTAATGTTCTTAATTCGGTTTGATTTGAAAAATAGTAATTGGGTTTTTGTCTGGTTTTTAACCCTTTCAGGCCCGGAGATTATTTGTTGTTGTTTTTTTGAGTTTTCGTTTTGTACTTGCCTTTCCAGAGCCATAACTTTTTTATTTGTCTGTTCACATTTTTGTGGGACAAGTTGTACTTTCTAAAGCCACCATTTAATATTGCATATGATGTAGTGGGAAGTGGGAAAAAAAATCTAAATGGGGTGAAATAAAAAAAAAAAAGGAATTCCACCAAATTTTAAGTTTTTTTTAATTTGCGAAGTTCGATGTACGATAAAACTGACTGGTTACTTTTATTCTACAGGTCAGTATGAATCCAGTGATACCTTATATGTATAGTTTTTCTTGCGTTTTGATAGTGATATAAAAATTGAAGTGGGAAAAAAATCTGTTTTATTTTTTTTTAGCCATATTTTGACCCCTATAACATTTTTGTAATTATGTGTACGGATCTGTATGAGGGATAATTTTTTGTGGGGTGAGTTGAACTTTTCATTGATACCATTCTGGGGTGTGTATGACTTTTTGATCACTTTTTATTAGATTTCTTTGTAGAAAATGAAGTGAACAAAAATGGCGAATCAGCCATTTGGACGCTTTTTTGTTCGTTTTGCGGCTTGCCGTAAAGGGGATATATTTTTATACTATGGGCATTTTCACACATCGCGACACCCATGAGGTGTATTTTTCACATCATTTTAGTTCTTTTATTTTTATTTTGGGAAAAGGGGGGTGATTAGGGAACTATAACATGCAATCATTAGATTGTTATTATCATAGACTCCAATGCACCTGCATTGGAATCTATGATGATTTTACTAGTTTCCTATGGAGCCCTATTAAAGACAAGGGCTCCATAGGAAATACTTTGCAGCAGTCTCTTGTCATTCACAAAGACAGGGGCTGCTGCACACATGCTCCAGCTCCTCCGATCGTCGCATGGGGGAGCCGGAGCATAACCGAAAGTGCTGGGCGTTAAGGGGTTAAGTGCTTTTTGTAATGTTTTGGTTTGGTTTTCGTGATTTTCTGCGGACCCATTGATTTGCAATGGGTCCGTTAATAACTCGGCTAATGCACCGTTTGCCATCCGCATAAGTGATCCGTGGTTCCAGTCCGTCAAAAAAATATAACCTGTCTTATTATTTTCGCAGAAAACGGTTCGTGGACCCATTCAAGTCAATGGGACCACTAAAAAATGTGGAGGCACACAAGATTGTCGTCCGCGTCCATTTTTTTCCTATCATTTGCATGGCAAACCTGTCTTAGACTTTTTTTTTACTTTCCTTTATGTCTGGTGGTCCTCCAAAAATAAAGGAAGACACACGGAAACAAAAACGGAAACGGATCACGGAACAACGGAACCCCATTTGCGGACCGATAAAAACAACTGTCGTGTGCATGAGGCCTTATAGACCAGTGGCACTCCGTGACTCCATAAGCAGATATTTTCTTGGAGGAGAGTTCCTCTGTAATAGGGCATACAGCACTGTAACACAATTTCTTTATACAAAGACACTTTTCAACAAATTCATATGGCAAAAAGATAAAGGCCCAGATTTACAATCCTAAAGATGACATAAACATAGACAGGTTGTCTACACCTGAACGAAATTTATCACAGAGGCTCAGGCTGGATGATAAATCTGGTGCAGGGAAAGACATTTGTCTCTGACTGTATACCAGCTATTGAGAAAGAATTTTATGGTAAAATTTTGACAACATTTTGGAGCAAAATATCACATCTTAGGCCCATTTCATTTTGAGCAAGTCAGGAAAAAATAAAAAAACGGTAGTTGTGCCAACTTGCACCAAACTTTTATCAATTTGAGCCACTTTTTCGAGAGATTTTAGACACAGATACATCAGTAAGGCCTCATGCACACGACCATTGTTGTGTTCCGTTCCGCAAAATGGGGTTCCGTTGCTCCGTGATCCGTTTCCGTTTTTGTTTCCGTGTGTCTCCCTTTATTTTTGGAGGATCACCAGACATGAAGAAAAGTAAAAAAAAGTCTAAGTCAAGTTTGCCATGCAAATGATAGGAAAAAAGCGGACGCGTGGACGCGGATGACAATCTTGTGTGCCTCCGCGTTTTTTCGTGGTCCCATTGGGGTCCGCGAACCGTTTTACGAGAAAAAAAATAGGACAGGTTATATTTTTTTGACGGACTGGAACCACGGACGCGGATGACAAACAAGGCATTAGCCGAGTTTTCAACGGACCCATTGAAAGTCAATGGGTCCGCAGAAAATCACGATAAACGGAACAACGGACACGGAATGAAACAACGGTCGTGTGCATGAGGCCTAAATCTAGGCCAAAGTGTGGACTTATAGCTATTGGTGTCATATTTAAGCTCCAATGCAACATGGGTCTGTAAAGTAGTTGTGTCCTTTAGCCACTACAGCATAGGTCAACACCTGCCAAAGGTTTACATGGAAGTCATATATTTCAGAACTACTTGCTCATTATAGGTTTTTGTTAAAAGGTGTCATACAATTGAAGGAAACAGACGTGTATAGGCTAAATAGATTTCAATGCACTGAGTATGATTCCCCTTCCCTGTTCTTTGTAATACAGAACAGAATAAGTTGAAACCAGCGTTGCCCATGCGTTAAGCACAGTATGGTTCTTTGAAGTGCCATCTGGTGTCTTGATTATTGCAGTTTTTGAAATGACTGGACTTTTTCCTTGGATCATAAGCAAAAGAGAGGTAGTGCCAGCTATGCAACTTGTGCACTATTACGTCAGCTGCTTTGATTGATCTGATTCCATCTGTACAATTATCTCAATGAAGTAAAATGGAAATTTATCATATATAGATATATATAAATATATTTATGTCAGTCTACTGTAGATATTTACGCATCCCAATTGGTTCATTTTGACTTCTATTATTTTTGTCTTGCGTGTTTATTTCTACTTTGTTGTAGGCTTTCATGTCTTGGTTTTGTTATTCATCCTGTGCCAGCCACAATAAATCTGTCTCCAGTCTCATAACATTGCAGCAATGCTAAATAAAACTGCTTGGTGACATCACAAATGATCTTCTGGACTGGAAGCAAGATGACAATTAAGGTAGTTTCATGACAGAGTAGTTGGGCTTGGCCATCACTCAGATCTATTCTTAGACGTGCATAGATACAGTGCTTTGATGGTTTGATACAGTTATTAATGTGGACTAGGACTAAACAGAGATTTTTTATTTTTTTGTAGTGCACCTGATTAGTTAGAGGTTCTGTCCTTAGGATAGGTTATTAATATCATATTAGAAGGTCTCCCACAGATCTTGTGCGGTAGTTCTGGCCCTTGAAACAGGCACTGAAAGGCAAAAGCTCCAACCACTGTGTAGGTGCCAGGACTGGTTCCTGTAGAACGGCTCCAGTTCACTTGAACAGGAGCATTGCTTCAGTGTCCAGACCCGGTAGCTACACAATCGATGGAACTGTGTAGTTGTGGTGCCTGTTTCTGATGCTAAAGGTACTGCAAAACAGCTGATCAAGAAAGATGTTATGAGGATAGATCATCAATGGTTCAGTCATGGAGAATCCCTTAAATGTGTTAGAGCAGCAATCAACAAATATATTGGGCAACATTTATTATTGTGGTCAGAATTAAGGTGTAATTTGGTGCCAAAAGTTGGTGCATCTTATTTTATAACTACATATAAGTAGGTATAAGGTGAAAAGAAACATCCATTGCACTTTGCCCTACAAGGGTGCATGACTTTGCTGGTGGGCATGACCTAGCAGGAAAGAGGTGTCTCACCAAACTCTGGGCACAAAATTCAGTAGCAGAATATTCCAAAATATACAGTAGGTGATATAGCAGTCAAAGCTGCACCAAATTTATAAAGGAGAACTTTGGAGTATCTATCTAAGTTTATACTCTCTACATTTTAGACAGGATTAGTAAATCTGCCCAACTATTTCAGAGATGGGAGGCATGAGAACAATTGAGAACATGAAAGAATAATCTGAGGCATGGCCCTCAAAGACTTTAGACTTTAGTCAGTTGGAATCTAGTCTGTGGTGCAAAGAAAATCAATCAGAAGCAGTATGTAATAAAATAATTACACTAAACATACAATGCAAGGCATACAGTTTTTTACATAGCTATATGTCTCGTTCACACGTCAGGGTTTTGTTCAGTGATTTCATCAGCGATTGTGAGCAAAAACCAGGTGCGGCTCTAAACATAGAGCAATGTCCGCGACCACAAAAGTGTCCGCGACCGGCAGACATTAGCCGCAGGTGTCTGCTAGAAGAAGCAGGCGGCCACCCGCGGCTATGGCGCCCGCAGCGGGCAGGAGCGGGTGCCATCTTTAAACAACTGTGAAAGGATTTTTCTGCCGCACCTTTTTTGTGAACATTTTTGAAATCATGTATCATTTTCTTTTCACTTTACACATACTTACTACTTTGTGTTGGTCTATCACAAAATCCCAATAAAATACATTTAAGGGTACTTTCACACTTGCGACAGAGGATTCCGGCAGGCAGTTCTGACGCCGGCAATCCGGACGCAAACGGATGGAATTTGTTAGACAGATCCGGATGTGGATCCAGCTGACAAATGCATTAAAATACCGGATCCATCTCTACGGTGTCATCTGGAAAAACGGATCCGGTATTTATTTTTTTCACAGATTTAAAGGTCTGCGCATGCACAGACCGGAAGGGCGGATCCGTCAATGCAGCAATTTCAATGCCGGATTTGGCACTAATACATTTCAATGGAAATTAATGGAAACTAATGCCGGATCCGACATTCTGGCAAATTTTCCGGATTTTTGGCCGGAGAGAAAAATGCAGCATGCTGAGGTATTTTCTCCGACAAAAAAACGTAAGAGGGACTGAACTGATGCTTCCTGAACGGATTGCTCTCTATTCAGAATGCATTAGGATAAAACTGATCAGTTTTTTTCCAGAATTGAGCCCCTGTGACTGAACTTAATATCGGAAAAGAAAAACGCTAGTGTGAAAGTGCCTTAAGTTTGTGGGTGTAATGTGCAAAAAATGCTGAAAAGTTCAAGGTGTATGAATACTTTTTCAAGGCATTGTATGTGTCATAACATAATAACCTATCGTTTAATTCAAGTTTATATGTTTAATGTATTTTTCAGAATTCTTTCACACAAGCTTTTCAGCAGTCATTTCATTATCAGCACAGGTAGGATTACAATAACAAATAATACAATGAATAAACAAAAGATCGGTGGATTCTGAATAGGTGATGGTTGCAGCTTATATACTGTATGTCTAGAAAACTCTCCTATACAATTCAATGAATATCTTTTATCTATTGTGGTTATGGTCCATGGTGGCTGCTGTCAAGCAAATCTCTAATGCTGGTAACAGCAATTCAGGCAAGATCATTGTCCCAATAATAATGTTCAGAAAACAGAATTTTAAACAAACTACAATTATAAAATAAAAACCAGTTTGTCACTGTCTGGTTTTGATTGGTAAAAAATATATATATTTTACAAAGCAATGGCCTATTCTCAGCATAGGCCATCTCTAACTGATCTGTAGGGGTCTTAGGGCTCGTTCACACGAACATGTAAAGCCTGTGCTGTGGACCGCAAATTGCGGTCCACAATGCACGGGCACCTTCCGTGGGGAAGCGCATGGGGTTCGCAGATCCATTCACTTGAATGGGTCAGCGAGCCCTCTGTTCTGCAAAAAGATAGAGCAAGGTCTATCTTTTTGAGGTGCAGAAATGCGGAACGGAACCCCAGAAAGCACTCCATAGTGCTTCCGTATTGTTCCGTTCCGTTCTTCCGTTCCACATCTCTGGATTTGCAGACCCTTTGAAATGAATGGGTCCACAACCATGATGCGAAATGGCCACGGAACGGTGCCTGTGTGTTGCGGATCTGCAAATGCAGTCCGCAATATGGAAACGGGCAGCACACGTTCATGTGAACGAGCCCTTACTCTCATCACATCAGCTACTCAGTGATAGCAGTGCTTTGGTAACAGGCTCTCTCCACTAAAAGGTTGAAGGTGATGTGTAGTTCTGTAATCCTACACCCTGCACCCAGCCAATCAGCTGTTTGGATATAGCTCAGTGATGACATGTCGGCACCAGAACTACATAGCACCATCAACCATCAACCATGTGCTGGACCAGTGTCAGACCCCCACCAATCAGCTAGTGATAGTCTATCTTGAGGATAGGCCATTACTTAGTAAAGTCTAGACAACCACTTTAAGTTGAGAAAAATAAATAGTATACTGTTTATCAAGATTCAATGTAAATTAAATTATACATTTCTAAAAAAAATTGTTACCATTGAATTCTCATAGTTGTTACTATTGCCAGTTAGTCACTAGTCAGAGGCATTTTGCGTTCCAGCAAATATACCACTTTGATGTGAGGTATGCTTTGATAACTATCAGGCAAGAATAAAATGTCAACATAATTTACACCTCAGCCAAGCAGGAAATTTGTAATAGTTCTCCCAAGCTTTTGTCATTAAAAACAGTTTCAAGATGAAAATCATTTGAAACAAACTATTTCGATTGTTTTGTTAATCTGTTTTAGATAGAAATAAGTCCAATTACATTTTCTGGTAATATGAGATAGATTCGGAATGGTATTGTTATATTTATTGTCTACTCCTCTCTTGTACCTGGATTTTCTCTTTTCATATGCCTTTTCTCTTTGGTAGAGATGATATCCTATCAGTTGGTAAATTGTGCTCTAGTGCTGGCTCTTTTAAAAGGGGTTTCCAAGACTTTAATACTGATCCGTGGGGGTCCAACACCCGGGACCAACACCAATCAGATGTTTGAGAAGGCTCCAGCGCCTTCTCCATGCTCACAAAGCGTTGTATAGCAGCTGTGCTTGGTATCCTGCTTAGCCCTATTCACTTCTATGGGATCAGCTGCGCCTAGGCCAAGTGACCGATGAACGCGTCGTCATTGACCTAGAAAAAGCTGAGAGAAGGCAGCTGCGCTACTGCGAATGCCACGGCCTTCATAAAATCTGATCACAAGTCACAACAATAAACAATCACAGTCTGCTTAAACTAATAACACACAAAGAATTAAATGTTACCATGTAAACATTCACAGTGCAGATGGAAAAGGTATGTGAACCCTTGGATTTAATAACTGGTTGAACCTCCTTTGGCAGCCATAACTTCAACCAAACAATTCCTGCAGGTGCCGATCAGACGTGCACAACGGTCAGGAGTAATTCTTGACCATTCCTCTTTACAGAACTGTTTCAGTTTAGCAATATTCTTGGGATGTCTGGTGTAAATCACATTCTTGAGGTCATGCCACAGTATACCAATCGGGTTGAGGTAAGGACTCTGACTGGGCCACTCCAGAAGGCATATTTTATTCTGTTTAAGCCATTCTGTTGTTGATTTACTTCTATGCTTTGGGTCATTGTCCTGTTGCAACACCCATCTTCTGTTGAGCATCAGCTGTTGGACAGATGGCCTTAAGTTCTCCTGCAAAATGTCTTGATAAACTTGTGAATTCATTTTTCCTTCGATGATAGCAATCTGTCCAGGCCCTGACGCAGCAAAGCAGCCCTAAACCATGATGCCCCCACTACTATACTTCACAGTTGGGATGAGGTTTTGATGTTGGTGTGCTGTGCCTCTTTTTCTCCACACATAGTGTTGTGTGTTTTCTTCCAAACTACTCACTTTGGTTTCATCTGTCTGCAGAATATTTTGCCAGTACTGCTGTGGAACATCCAGGTGTTCTTGTGCAAACTGTAAACGTGCAGCAATGTTTTTTTTTTGGACAGCAGTGGCTTCCTCTGTGGTATCCTCCCATGAAATCCATTCTTGTTTAGTGTTTTACGTATCGTAGATTTGCTAACAGGAATGTTAGCATATGCCAGATACTTTTGTAAGTCTTTAGCTGACACTCTAGGATTCTTCTTCACCTCATTGAGCAGTCTGCGCTGTGCTTTTGCAGTCATCTTTACAGGACAGCCACTCCTAGGGAGAGTAGCAGCAGTGCTGAACTTTCTCCATTTATAGACAATTTGTCTTACCGTGGACTGATGAACAGCAAGGCTTTTGGAGATACTTTTATAACCCTTTCCAGCGTTATGCAAGTCAACAATTCTTAATCGTAGGTCTTCTGAGAGCTCTTTTGTGCGAGGCATCATTCACATCAGGCAATGCTTCTTGTGAAAAACAAACCCAGAACTGGTGTGTGTTTTTTATAAGGCAGGGCAGCTGTAACCAACACCTCCAATCTCATCTTATTAATTGGACTCCAGTTGGCTGACATCTCACTCTAATTAGCTCTTGGAGATGTCATTAGTCTAGGGGTTCACATATTTTGTCTACCTGCACTGTGAATGTTTACATGGTGTGTTCAATAAATACATGGTAATATTTAATTCTTTGTGTGTTATTAGTTTAAGCAGACTGTGATTGTCTATTGTTGTGACTTAGGTGAAGATCAGATCACATTTTATGACCAATTTGTGCAGAAATCCATATCATTCCAAAGGGTTCACATACTTTTTTTTTGCAACTGTAAGTCTCGGAAAACACCTTAGAATCTTTATACAGCCATGTACAGTATTATATATAATTTCTTATACCATAAGGCATTTAAGAAAGTCCTGTTCACAGAGCTACTATTCATGATTCTCGCACTTTTTGACAACCTGAACAGTATATTCTGAAGCTTTGTTTTCTTCCTATAAAAAAGGAAATCCGACCAAAACAGACAATTATAAATCAATTGGATGCATCACGATTCATTAGGATTATCTATGAGCGAATCGATTCTATAGAATCAAAATTTGACCGGAATTTTCTAAGAATCCGAATTTCTAGCTATTCAATTCTGGAGAATTTTTGCAGAAAAAAGATAGAGAGAGAAGATGAGAAAGTGAGAGATGTTCTGCTTTTATTACAGCTTGAAGCACTTTTGCTTTCGGTAGATTTGATTCAGGTCAGAATCAATCATACACACAATTCAGATGAATCAGACTTGAGCTGAATGGGAATGTGTTACCAATATTTTTACTAATTAAAACTAGATACTGATATATATTCTTTATTTCTAATCTGAAAAACTACTGTGTAACATGATTGCACATACTGTGGGAGCTTTTCTGAACAAGTCATTGCATAATTCCAAGGAAACTGATTATTCTATGTCCTAATTGAACATTAAAGATTACCAAATCCATATTTTTAAACCCATTTCTGGCTAGCAAATACTGATGAAATATACTGACCAACCAAGTTCCACTTAAACCATGTTAAATTAGTTTTTTGTTGTTGTTGTTTTTGCTTACAATATACTTGATATATTATTTGCACTGTAAGCTTACACTTTAGATTTTTTTTACAAAAATACTAAGATGTAAAATGTATAAACATTTTTTGTTGGTGTTTTGCCAGAAGATGGTGTAAAGCACAGAAGGGTTACAAAAAAGCACATACAGTGCCTTGAAAAAGTATTCATGCTATTCATTCAACTAAAGACAGACGACTGGCGCATGCGCAATATGAAAAGCTGTTGGGTAGAGCTGTCTATATGAAAAGCTGTTGGGTAGAGCAGTGGGCAGAGCAGTCCGCAGGTGCGGGCCAGTTCCCAGCCTGACTTCTTCTCTTGCCGCTCGTGACGTCCGACAGCTGGAGGCAGATGAGGATGGGCTGAAAGAGGTGCGTTTTTCTGGGCACATTGCCCAGTAACACCGCCCCTGGGCACCTTCAGAAGCTCATTTGCATATGTTTAAAAAGTTTTTTTTTTTTCAATATCTGGACAAGGGACACATAAAACTAAGGTAACATTGTAATGAGGGTCTAAAACGGTCTAAAATGCTCAGATTAGGTGAAAGACTCCCTTTAAATGTATTTTATGGGTAGTTTATGTGATAGACCAACACCTCTCAAAATTTAACCAGGCCACATCCTAACAAATGCTGGAAACAATAATATTTTTTTCCACAACAAGCAAACTTTCAAGCTTATCTGTGAGCAAGTTTAATACTAAGCAGCCACACAAGCAGCTATTTATCATATGGCAGAGAACGGGTCAATGATAGGTGCATCATAGGTTGCTGCATAGGGATTACAGTGCAGCAGGCTGGTGACAGGGCCCATGTTGAGCCCTGTCCACTGCCATGTAGATAGCTAGGTGCATTTTTATTTTTTATCTAGGGAAAAGATTACACCAGGTTCTGCTATGGGAAGAGGGCAAGCCATTAGAGAGAGAGAGAGTGTGTCAGGTCCTGGCACTCATGTTGATGTTACTTTAACATGAACCATCTACCTAAACATTGTGGAAGATCAAGGATACCTCTTGATGGCAGAAGCATTCCCTAATGACAGTGGCCTCTTTTAGCAGTATAAGATGCCCTGCTGCACTGTAAAAATTGTTCAGGAATGGTGTGAGAAACATGACAAAGCGTTGAAGGCATTGACTTAGCCTTCAAGTTCCCCAGATCACAATCCAATGAACAATCTGTGGGATGTGCTTGAAAAACAAGTCCATGGAGTCCCTACTTACAGGACTTAAATCGAACTTATCACCTGAATAACATGATGGTACTCATCTTTCTTGAGCCATAACTTTTTTTTATTTTTCCATTCACATAGCTGTATGAGGGCTCATTTTTTGTGGGACAAGTTGTACTTTCTAATGCCACCATTTAATATGGTATACAATGTAGTGGGAAGCTGTAAAAAAAAACGATGGAATTGGAAAAAATTCCTCCACCGTTTTCCGGGTTTTGTTCCCACGGTGTTCCCTTTGCAGCAAAACCGACCTGTGCCCCTCATTCTCTGGGTCAGTACGATTACAACAACACCACATATGTATAGGTTTTTATGTCTAAATAGCGTAAAAATAAATGGAAACTTACTTTACATCACCATATTCTGACCGCCATAAGTTTTTTATAGTTATATCTGCTGAGCTGTTTGGAGGCTCATTTTTTGCAGGACAATCTGTAGTTTTATTGATACTATTTTGGAGTGTGTGTGAATTTTTGATCACTTTTTTGGGTAAGAGAAGCATTGAAAAAATGGCAAATTGGCCATTTTGCCCTTTTTTCCATTACGCCAGTACAGGCGTTTTCGAATACGGTGATGCTCATGATGTTTATATTTTTTTAGTTATTTTTGTATAAATTTTTTTATTCTATGGAAAGGGGGATGATTTAAACTTTTATATTTTTAAATTTTTTTATGTTTTTAGCAGTTTTTGTTTTTAACTTTTTTATGATTTCGAAGCTCATATTTGAGCCTACAAAACCCTCTTTTTTATTCTAAACACTCATGGGTCTTTTAGACCCATGATTTCTACAGAATTGCTCATTTATTATGCTGGCCTACCACATGCTGGGCAAATTAAGAATTGCAGGATTCAAGGATTTTCACCCTTTAGATCAGGCATCCCCAAACTGCGGCCCTCCAGCTGTTGTAAAACTACAACTTCCACAATGCCTTGCTGTGGGCTGATACCTGTAGGCTGTTCGGCATGCTGGGAGTTGTAGTTTTGCAACAGCTGGAGGGCCGCAGTCTGAGGATGTCTGCTTTAGATGCTGTGATCTCACTTGATCCCGGCATCTAAAGGCTTTAATGATCGCGATCAACATTATTGCTGGCCGTGGTCATTAGCCGCGGGTCTCTGCTATTTCAACACGGAGTCACTGTTGAGACTACACAGAGATAAGGTATAATGTAAAGATTTGCTTTGCATCTTTTCTGTTTTTTTTACCGGTAACTGGTTTTGGCTTACAATTAATGATGGAAATTACTGACAAAACTCTGACCAAATATTGAGTGGGTCTAAACTGCAGCAGATTTATCACAGTGGCTGGTAGAACATAAATCTGGTGATTGTCTAGTCTAAGTTTACACCACCTATTTTTAGATTGGTTTACTACAAAAAATGCACCAAAACCTTGTTGCATTTTTAAACCATGGTGCCACATTTAAGCCACACCCTCTTCTCCATGAAGTCACATTTTTTTTAAGCCATGCTCCTTGTTAAAAAAAGTCTCAAAAATAGTTTAAAGAATGTTTAAATCACAATAAGAGTGCTTTCACATGACCATATGTATTTTTGCAGTCCATAAAACACGGATCCGCAAAAAATACAGATGACCCATTGAAACAATGCCTATTCTTGTCGCAAAATAGACAAGAATAGGAAAAGTTCTATCTGTATTTGTGGGCCTGTGGAACGGACTTACAGATGTCTACAGCCCACGGTGTGCTGTCCGCATTTTTTGTGACCCTAATCAAATCAATTGGTCCACATCCGATTCACAAAATATGCGGATTGGTTGAGGAGCAAAAATACGGTTATGTGATTGGGGACTTAATGTGTTATAAAGCATGCGCACATGTTTTTTTTTTTCCCCCTCACATTCTGGATAATTTTGATTACCAAATTACTTATTAACTATAACTAACGGAATTTTTTTTTATTTTTTATAAATGCATCTAGAATCTGTTACTAGATTGTCCTGGTACCAGCCATTACAGAACACCTTTAGGAGTCTTGTTGAGACCATTTCTTGAGGGGTCAAAGCTGTTTTGGTGGCAGGAGGTAGTGGACCTTCACAATATTAGGTAGATTAGATAGTTTCAATATTGTGACTGACTGGTGTATCTTTCACCAATTTAAGGGCTCATTCACACAAACGTATTTTCTTTCCATGTCCATTACATTTTTTTGTGGACCATGTGCAGAACCATTCCTTTCAATAGATCTTCAAAAAAAGTAAGGTACTCCGTGTGCATTCCGTTTCCGTATGAACATGTCCTATTATTGTCCGCATAACGGACAAGGATAGTACTGTTCTATTAGGGACCAGCTGTTCCGTTCCGCAAAATACGGAATGCACATGGACGTCATCCGTATTTTTTGCGGATCCGTTTTTTGCAGACCGCAAAATACATACGGTCGTGTGCATGACCCTAAGTATGGATATGCTTTTCAGGACCAAGGAAAAAGCATATGTTGAAGTTTTTTTGTTTTTTTTTATTGAAAGTCAGTAGCAGATATGCCCATGTCAAGAAGAACTTAATTTTTCATAAAAAAGCTAAATTTAAAAAACAAAACATCAGGCGGATACCAATTGTATACTTTGAAAATTGATATGTTGGCATAAACCTGACATAGCTAATGCTTTCTTCACTATGGGTATCTTTTAAAAACAGCATACTATTTAATCCCTTAACATTTATGCTTGCAGTTAATTAAATGTTTTTTGGAACTTACCGTGTAATTTGTTCTACTGCATGATATGTTTTGTCAGAGGACTGAGCCTTTTTAATACATATGGACTGACAGGCAGAAATGATTAGCAGAATAGGCATTTTGCCCCTGGAAATCATGATTTCTAACAGATGGGATATGCACTTTACATTTGGGCAGTAAAAACTACAGTGCTCATTGCTTGAGTAAAGTCAAGTAAGGACACTTGCCTAGCTCATGAATTTAGGTAAGCATAATATAGAACTTCATTTACACATAAAAATAATGTGGCCATGGGAAAAAATATATTCACACAGATAGCATGTAAAATCTTGATAATGAGTTTCTAGTTCTTCAAATAATTATGGCTTTGACTATTTAAAGGATAACTGTCACACTTAGACCCTAATTTCAATTTTCATATATGTAGTTACTAATAACATGATATTCCAGAATCAGTTACTATTAGACTGACTTACCCCATATTTAATAAGATTCAGCCCTTAGCAACCAGTCTGCATAAAACTGCAATTTCACTATTCAGTTAAGATGGCCACCACTGCCCTCACCCTGAGGCTAATCCCGCCTGCCCTCACTAGCCAGTAACAATAGCCCCCCAAAAGTGTCAGTAACCAGAGCCCTCCCCCTAAAGGGTTAATCTCCAGCAGCACAAAGGGGCCCTCTTACCACATGTTGCTTTAATTTATACACTGAGCAGATGGCAGATCTCCCTTCCCTGTTGTGCGCTGGTTCAACACTGCATTCTCCTGCTCTGCTGAGTAAGGAAGCGTCTACCAAGCACAGGGACAGGGAGAAGTGCACACAGCCCAGGCACTGTTATCAGCTGCTAGGGAGGACCTGGCTTTAACCATTTACACACAATCCCTGGCTGTCAGTAATGTGACCCTGCACGCTGCGTGTTTCTGCATCCTCCGTCCTTCAACACATAGACGGACCATGCCTAGCAACCTGATTTTAAGCACAAGTAAAAATAGGCAGTACAGGGAACAAAACTGTGGAATTAAGGGTAATTGAATACACAGTGAAAAGTTGAAATAGAGCCACCAAGGAGATATTAATCACCACAATCCAAAACTCCAAAAAAAGAAAAGATGACAGTTATACTTTAACTATGAAAAGTATATTTGTGCTTTTTCTAAGAACAAACCAAAAGGAAGAAAATAGTATGAAAAATTAAATTCACACACATTGTACTTGGCAATAGATATGTGGAATGAGAAAACGTGTCTTTCTCCGTGGGAGCAAAGAACTACGTCAGGGACAAATATGTAGAGAATCAGTTAAAATACCTTGAGGAATCAGACTGCAAAGAACACATATTTTTCAGGTTAACTTGAGTACATTTGCTTTTGTCTAGTGAATAAATAAATAAAAACTCAAGATGGCAACTGAAACATTGTTGACCTGTTTGGTATGGTATATAATAGATATTATATTGCAGAATGTATACTGTACGTAATTTTGTTGGAAGAATATCAGCAAGATATGCTTACTAAAATACTTGCAGAGTTTTTTTGAGATTGATATCAGATTGTGTTTTCAATTTTGAAAGTAAGAATTTTTTTTTAGAATTATTTGTAAAAGGTATTGAACACAAATTCTTTAATAATCAGTGTTGCATTTTAATTAGGTCATTTAGCTGGTTTCATACACAGCATTTTTGTAGTGATTTTTTTGCACTTTTTTGGGGGCTAAATGCTGTAGCCCAATATAGTTTATAGAAGAATATGAAAATATGAAAAGGTTTTTTATCAAAACGCAGTACGGTCTACGTATGGCGTTTTTCATGGAATTTTTCAGCATAGGATTTTCAGTAAAAAGGAGACACAAAATACAACCACCAAAATGTTGCCATGTGCCTTACAGGATAAGATTGGTGTTCTGATATCTGTTCACATTTTCTATTGTAACCCTGTGGGCTGGTTGTTGGATACATGTGGGTGTATATCTAGGGTCATGTATTGGTATGGCAGTGCACATCCTCCTCAATTTTGTGTATATTGGGCAGGGATACTTGTAGGTGTAACATTGCATGCCGTGTGTGGGCTGGTTGCCGTTTTGTGCATACTGGCCACAGATACTTGTGGTGTGAACAGGTCTATTGGTATTGTATCTGCTTTCTGTTTAGTAAGATAGGGGGTTAATTGCCCTTGCTTGCTGTGTGCTCTGTGTGCCTCGTAGTAGTTAATGCCTTTTTGTGTGCAGCTGTCTGACTAAAGTGCTTGTTTCAGTCTGCTATATTAGTATCTAAGTAGTGTTGAGTGAACTTGTGTTTTCAAGTTAAACGTTCGGGTTATTTAAGAATCCCATTATGGCTTCCACTACCACGGACCATAACGGAATTCTATGACGGCATGCACCACGGAATCCTATAAGAGGCATTTCATATTGCATTATGTCATAATAGAAGTACAGTGTACAGTTGTGGCCAAATGTTTTGAGAATGACACAAATATTAGTTTTCACAAAGTTTGCTGCTAAACTACTTTTAGATCTTTGTTTCAGTTGTTTCTGTGATGTAGTGAAATATAATTACACGCACTTCATACGTTTCAAAGGCTTTTATCGACAATTACATGACATTTATGCAAAGAGTCAGTATTTGCAGTGTTGGCCCTCCTTTTTCAGGACCTCTGCAATTCGACTGGGCATGCTCTCAATCAACTTCTGGGCCAATTCCTGACTGATAGCAACCCATTCTTTCATAATCACTTCTTGGAGTTTGTCAGAATTAGTTGGCTTTTGTTTTTCCACCCGCCTCTTGAGGATTGACCACAAGTTCTCAATGGGATTAGGATCTGGGGAGTTTCCAGGCCATGGACCCAAAATGTCAATGAGCCAATTAGTTATCACTTTTGCCTTATGGCGCGGTGCTCCATCGTGCTGGAAAATGCATTGTTTTTCATCAAACATGATGCCCCAAACAATCGGAAAGAGGCTTCATCGGAGAATATGAAGTCCTCAGCAGTCCATTCATCATATTTTCTGCAGAAGATCAATCTGTCCCTGATGTTTTTTTTGGAGAGAAGTGGCTTCTTTGCTGCCCTTCTTGACACCAGGCCATCTTCCAAAAGTCTTTGCCTCACTGTGCGTGCAGATGCGCTCACACCTGCCTGCTGCCATTCCTGAGCAAGCTCTGCACTTGTGGCACTCCGATCCTGCAGCTGAATCCTATTTAGGAGACGATCCTGGCGCTTGCTGGACTTTCTTGGACGCCCTGAAGCCTTCTTAACAAGAATTGAACCTCTTTCCTTGATGATCCTATAAATTGTTGATTGAGGTGCAATCTTAGTAGCCACAATATCCTTGCCTGTGAAGCCATTTTTATGCAACGCAATGATGGCTGCACGCGTTTCTTTGCAGGTCACCATGGTTAACAATGGAAGAACAATGATTTGAAGCATCACCCTCCTTTTAACAGGTCAAGTCTGCCATTTTAACCCAATCAGCCTGACATAATGATCTCCAGCCTTGTGCTCGTCAACATTCTCACCTGAGTTAACAAGACGATTACTGAAATGATCTCAGCAGGTCCTTTAATAACAGCAATGAAATGCAGTGGAAAGTTTTTTTTGGGATTAAGTTAATTTTCATGGCAAAGAAGGACTATGCAATTCATCTGATCACTCTTCATAACATTCTGTAGTATATGCAAATTGCTATTATAAAAACTTGAGCAGCAACTTTTCCAGTTTCCAATATTTATGTAATTCTCAAAACTTTTGGCCACGACTGTATGCTGGCCATCGACTTCTATTATGACGGAATGCAATACAGAATACCTCCTATAGGCTTCCGTGGTGCATGCTGTCATAGAATTCCGTTATGGTCCGTGGTAGCAAAATCCATAATGGTTCCAGTACTTTGTATCTCCAAGTGCATGACGTCTGTGTGTCTGGATCTCAGAGATGTTTTTCTGCCATGTGTTGTCTGTTGCCTGCATTTGCGTTTGCCTTGGATTTGACTTTACTCTGGTTCTGTATTTTGCCATGTCTGTATTCCTAGTGCTTTGCACCAAAGTTCCTGAGTCCAAGGATCAGCTGCCATGTACACAAAGTCGCCAGGCAGAAGCGGTGAATAGACAGGCAGAAGTCAGGTTTGACAGAGTACTGACATGATGGTAGACAAATGGAAGTTCAGGGCAGGAGACAGACAGTTGTCAGGAACAAGCCTGGCCACTAATAGAGCATGAAATAAAAGCTGTTCAATGGAGAAGAGCAAGTGACAGGATTTGGTTTCACTGTTGAGTGGGGTCCATGGCCTGAGCAAATCTTACAGCACATGAAGTGGACATGGTCAGGAACAAGCTAGGTCAATAATAAGATCACATTATGGATTAACACCTTAGGACAGTTCTGAACTAAAAAAAAAAAACAGACACAGGACGATGAGAGATAACTGAACATTGGCCACTGGAAAGGGAGATGCGAGGTAGTGGCAGAGGACCCAGGAGATCAGCTGGCAGGAGGAATACACTGGGCATGGAGGCCCGGATGCCAAGAGGTACACAGAAGAGCAGGACAATGGGAATGGGCACATTGAAACAGAGGACTGCATCGGAGAGCAGGAGACCTGATATGCTAGCCCAGAGGTAAGATCTTGACAAATGCATACAATCAATGTCACTAAAAATAATTCAGACTCTATTTTATATGCATTGTAAAATGCTAAAAAAAAATAAAAAATTGCTTAAAAGCCCCAACCTAGAACTACATGCCATATATTTAATGTCACTCCTTATTTACACACATAGCATCAGATTTACTAATCCTATAGATGTTAATTTAGACAGACTACTTAGACCTGCCCCAGATTTATCACAGTGCCTCAGGCTAGATGATAAATCTGGTGGAGGGATAGACACTTTTCTCTAACGCTGGGTTCAGACCTGAGTGTTCAGGATGTCGCGCTCTGTATGCGATTGTACCGGCGTTTGCAATCGCGCATACAGAGACAAGCGAACGCCCATTGTCGCGCATTCCCGGAAGTCTATGTACGGGAACGCGCGACAAGACGCCCCAAAGAAGCTCATGTACTTCTTGGGGCGTCGGGCGTTTTACAGCGCGATCGTACGCGCTGTAAAACGCTCAGGTGAGACCCATTCCCATAGGGAATCATTGGTTCTTGCCTGTTGAGCATTTTACAGCGCGTAGGAATGCGCTGTAAGACGCTCAGGTCTGAACCCAGCCTAAAGGTGGATATAGATGGGAAGACTCTCTGACAGGTTATTGGGAACAAATGTTCCTGCAAACACTCATTCCCAACAATCATGCTCGTTCATCAGGTGATCCCGTCGTTCATGTAGGTACCTATATTATCATTTCTGGGCAACTGATTGTGCTATCTAAACAGCGACCTGCTGCCCAGAAACAATGCAGCTCTATAAGCATAAGCGATCACAATAGCAATCCCTTGTTCTCATACTGTGAAGGTGATTGCTGCATGTAAATGCAGCAGTCACCTCCCCTGAACAAGCAGCTGACTATGAGAAGGAACGCTTTCTTCCCGACAATCTGCGGCTGCCCTGCGCATGTAAATGCACTTTAACTCTATACCAATTATTGGTTCATTTAGTTTGAGACAAAGTTTTACACCAGAATTGTGGCAAAATTTCGATGTTAAATGTTACATATTAGGCCACTAGCCCTTTCCATTGACACCATGTCCATGCTTCCTTTTTAAGCTGATTGCCCTAATTTGTGCCAGATTACAACAGTGCCTAAGTGCATTAACATTAATAATTGTGGGCCATAATGTGTAGCTGATGAATAAGCCTAAGAGTAAGACTAAGGTAATATAAAAAAAATCTTAGAATTTAATAAAAATCATAGAACTGAAAAGAGAAATCCACACATGCATGGCTACCTCTCTATTCACTGTGACTGCAGCCACAGGTAGTATGGGCAGTTGGGGGACCCCTCTTTCTCGAGATTTATTAGGGTTTACACCAGCACTCTCAGCTGAGCAGAGACCAACAGGGAGCCATTAAGCATTGGAATGGGAGTGACCATTTTTTTTGCTTTATATCATTCTGACCTTTTTGTTATTTAGGAAACAAATATATATATATTGCCCAGACAAGCCCTTAGTGTAGTGTAGTTATAGTGGTTTTGACCTGTCTATTTTATGTGGGGCTGCATCAACGGAGCAGAGTCTCTATTTATCCATGTATAACAGATGTTTATTGGTAGTTAGAAAACTGCTGTGACTAGTTGTTTTCTGAGCATCTCTGTAAAAATTGACCAAACTCTCAAACCTAGTTTAATGCTAGTTATAGCTTCAAGGTACATATACAACTAAAATCAAACATTACAGATCCTAGAGGCCTAGGTTTGAATCTGACCAAAGACAACATCTGCATGGAGTTTGTATGTTCTCCCCGTGTTTGCGTGAGTTTCCTCTAGGTACTCTGGTTTCCGCCCATGTTCCAAAGATACACTGATAGGGAACTTAGATTGTCCACTTCACCAGGCTCAACAAGTGATGATAATGCCTGTAAAGCGCTGAGGAATATGTTGGTACTATATAAGTGAGTAAAATAAAATATGGGGCACTACAGAGATAATTATATCTCCGGAGGTACGGCAGGAGGTATTATAATTACAGGGGGTATGACGAGCATGTTGCAAAGTTCCTGTAACAAGGAGCCGGCGACGCACGCTTCCTTCGCAGCACCGCCGACACCCTGCACAAGGAGAGGGACAGGGACGTAGCCTGCGTCCCTATCTCCATGACAGCAGGCGAGCTGCAGGAGAGCCGATAATGATGATCGGTGCTTGGCTGAGTTAGGCTGCTGTGAGTAACGTGATGCCGGCCACATCATGTGACTCACCAGCCAGGACTATTTAAACAGGCAGCCTGCTGGCCACAGGTTGCCTGTGAATAAGGTCTTTTCATTTACCAAGTTCTCTGTATTGATTGCATTGTACCTTGACCTCGACTCTGTTTCCTTGACCCTGCTTCTGCTATTTCCTCTGAATTGACGTGACCTCCTGGCATTCGGATCTCGGCTTGTGTTTGCTGTGATTTGGTTATTCCTTTGTACTGACGTGACCTCCTGGTACTGACCTCGGCTTGTTTTGACCTTGCCCAGCACGTATTCAGTTTAGGGAACGTCATCCAGTTGTACACCATCGCCTAGGGTGGACCTTGCAAGTATGTAGGGACAGAGGTGTGGGTTGTGCTCAGGGCTGTGCATGCTCTCCCCTTCCGTGACTGTTCCTAAGAGCTTGCAAAGTTTTGCACCAGTGTGGCCTGCCCCTAAATTTGCAACTTTTTAATACCAAAAACTGGCCTACACTGTTTAATAAATTCCCTCCAAAGAGTTTAGACTGGCACTGCTGCTTCCACAAGACAAAACACAAGTCCTTTGTAGATCTTCCACACCAATAGACACAAACTCCCTGAAACAGTGCTCAGGTGATGCCCAACAGACGATTGCTTCAAGATTCCATATACAGTGTCCAGAAGAAGACCACTTTGTCCACATCCCATTCAGTTTTACTGTAGAATGGCGAGTTGTGAGCATTTATTTCTTCTGGGCACTAGAATCAGAAGACAAAGTCTCATGGACACATAGGTTATTTTCTTTTTTTTAATATGACATTACTGTATAAGCTTATTAGAAAGGATTTTCCTATCCATATTTGTTTTAACATATAGTTATGATTATTTGAACCTATATATTTAATACATTATTATTCCCCAACAGAAAGTTATTCTGAATCATTTCACACTGGAGATGTTCGTTTTTACAATGAACAGTGTCCAGACTGAACAATGGCCCATTCAATTCAATGGATATATGCACTCGCGTTGTTTTCACTGACCATTTTTGTTGTGGTGTGAAAAATGTAGCATGTTCTATTTTGTCTTGTCCTTGTCCCATAAAAAAAAAACACTGCATGGATGCAATGCCTTCTATTGTGTTTTTTTCAGATGCATGGACCAGTATCTTAAGAGGAGTTACATGCACTTGATCCTGCCCCGATGTGCATTCTATTTACCCAGCTATGCCAAAAGTCATAGATATAGAAAAAAAACAATAGTTCTAGCCCAGGATAGACCAGAACTTACTATAGCCATTACAGAAAGTATGTGGGCTGGGAGGATTTCACCAAACAACTGTATCTAGAAGCTTAGTAGAAAAGTCCTCACATACAGTGCAGAAACACTGGTAAAAGCTAATCAACCCCTATTGGCATCAAGTGTCATGCTGTCACTTGTGTACGTGTCCCCTGATAGTGATGGCACTTGCATATCTGTCCTCTGCTAGTGCTGACACTTGCATACGTGTCCCTTGACAGTCCCTTGGCACTTGCATATCTGTCTTTCTTTATTGGTTCCGTGCTCATCAACGAGTAGCAAAATGTATCAAAGCACTTTTTTAAATCCCTGAAATAAATTGAGACGTTATTATTACTATTTATTCCAGTTGATGATCTCAAGCAGACCTGTAGGCATCTGTTCAGAAAGGAGGTCACCCCACATGGGAGAAGTAGTTTTGGTCTCCTCAAGAAGAGGCTGTACATTTTGGAGGCCCTGGATTTTCTACCACTAGTTGATATTTTCAAGGCAGTATAAATTTACATAAACTTGTATTTTGTTATATGGTGTACCTTTCAGAGCACAACATTTAAATGCTTAACATATGTTCATATAGCACTACAATAAGAAACGCTGACATTTTATTGTAGCAGTGTTATCTATATATATTATGGTGAGTTTCTTAATTGTATGTGTATTACAATTTGTCACAAATGCTTAATGTGCAAGCATTGTTTAGTAAGCATTTTTTTCCATTTGTGTAATGAACAACAACCCTAAAGATGAAGAGAAGACCCAAGCCTAACTCACCTTCAGCCCCAAAGATGTGTCTGAAATGGGTCCCTCAGCTACATTTACCAGCAAGGGCCCTTTACATGCTCATGTACCTCAGGCAGATCAGTGTGAGCTGCAAGAGGAAGTCAGGTCCCACTTCTGGTCAATAATGGGGATTACCTAGGCATGGCAACAGTACTAATTTGACCTCTATGCATGGTGTCTGGCTCCACTTTTCCAGGAACTTCCCAGAGATCTATTGTTGAGGATCCAGGTGGCAGTTGGCATTGTCATTGATACTGCCACAACCCAATTAACCAACAGAGGTGTTCACTTGAAATAGTGGTGGCTCAATGGGAAAGCCAGAGGCCCTGCACTTCAAGTTCCTCACTAATATGTGCAACAAGCTATGGACTACTGGCCACATTCACTGTAGTCACAGGACCAGGACCAATATTTTGACTCCTCTGTATCCTGCAGGGTTACCATCTGCACTACCCTGTGCCCTATGCTTTGTCTATGGCACATATCGGAGACAGCAGTCTGAAAGGTCAGAAACACCACCTGTACATTTTTATGGATTGTGGATTTTGTTTTTGTGGGGGTCTGTTTTCTCTTGTGTTATTATTTTCATTGATGTTATAATTTATTTTTTGCGCTGACCTGTTGTGAGTTTCATTTGTGAAGTAAATAAATCATTTAACCCTGAAATTGGTATGTTTTTAATGGAAAATGGTGCATGGCAGGTGACTTTTGCCATTTTAAGTGGAAGGTAGGTGACACCTGCTTCACAATATTCATGTGGTAATGTCAATTTAATGTCAAATTAGCCAAGCCAAATCATATTGCTGTTGGTGTGACTCTCGGCTCCTTTGTGTATGAAATGTTTTGTTGATGGTGCAGAGGTAATTTAAAAACTGAATTTCCTGATTGAACATTTCAGTTCAATGAGAGAAAGGTGTAATTATACTGTACGACCACTACTATCTAGACAGTGTGGAGGCAAACACTGAAGAGGCTGCTGTACTTTCATTAGATTGCCACCATCAAAAAAATAGCTCATGGGAGACAAGAAACATAAATACTGATATGATATTGTAGGTCTATCCTAATGGTACCACATCTATAATGTGAAGCAGGTAATGGGAGCTAGGTTATGTGCACCCATTTTTTTTTTAATAGAGAATAAGATCCATACAACTTTAAAATTAATTTGTATTACCTTATTAAATTTACTAACATCAGACTTGTATTGATTTACTGTGGATAATGAGGCATTGATAAATATTTTTTCAAAAAATAAATAAATATATATATATATATTATTATTATTATTATTATTATTATTTTAAACATACCAAAGCTTGTAACCCGCATCAAGGGTCCTCGTTGTCTTGTGAGTCCCTAACTAAAAAGAATTTAAAAAAATTAAATTCCCCACCGAACAAAAAAAAAATTGTGAAAATAAAAAACTTACCATCGAAATGCAGATTCAATTTAAATGAATAATCTACCTCCCTGAACAGACTCCATCTGACTTGAATCTGAGCCCAGAAGGAATGGAAAAAGTCACAAACCATTTCGAACTCCATAAGTTCTTAGTCACTGGATCACCCATGTGAAAAAAGGCTTTAAAGGGGTTGTCCAACCTTTGGGACTTCTTTATCGGTACCAAGCAGGGTGTCATATCTATTAATTTTCCTGCTTTCTGGGTCTGTCCTGGTTCCCAGCCTGTAAAGTTCTGGATGGACAGGGTCATGTGCACTGCTACAGGAAATTACTGGCCTCAGTGGTGAAGTGTCTCCCGACAATGATGTGCCACTTTTGGACAAATCACTGCTGAGGTCAGTCATTGTCTGCAGCAATTCACATAACCCTGTCCATCTCTAAGTTTACAGTATGGGGACCAGCAGATTGCTGAACAGAGCTACGGAGCAAGAATGGAGAAACAGGTATGACTTTTTCAATAGGTACAACACGCTGCTAGGGGAAGTTTAAAAGTTCCAAAGGCTGGACAACCCCATTAAGAATGTAATATCACTACTTTGCATCATAATTATTTGCATTGCACACAATATAGTATTTTACTATACTTTTAGTATTGTATTTTACAAGATGTGTTGATGTTATTCATATAAATGAATACTATAAAAGATGTTCTTACTCTGCATAAATGTCTTTTTGACTTAATATGATATAACATATCCAGTGGTGTATCTTGGTTTTGTGCTGCCCTAGGCGAGACTAAACTCGGGCACCCCCCCCTAATATAAATTTGACCCACCCCTTCCTTGTTAAAAAACAATGTGCAGCTAGAGTTAGTACAGTATTAATCCCTCCCTAATTCTCCCCCCTCTAACCACGCAATGGGTCCCAACCCCCTTACCCCATAAAACAACTAAGTAATTGATTTTTTGTGAATTACTGTAATTTAAGTACTTACAGTTTTTGAAGACAGCAGGCTCAGGGATCAGTGCATTGGTGGCCGGGGCCTGGCCTCAGTGTTCACGGTGACCGTGTGCAGGATCCACTCTGCACTTGGAGGAGATAAGGCTCACCCTAGCGTTGCCGGCCCGTGACTCCACCTCTATGTGATGTCACGACGGCAACGTGAGGACGCAAAAGACAGGGGAGGTTGGGAGGAAGTCAGGAGGGGGAGAAAGTACGTTTTTCAACTCCTTCACTATGCGGAAGGATCGGACAAGGGGCAAAAAATATATTTTGCATATTGTGTAACTATCACTAAGCAAACAAGGCATTTTGCCGCCCCCTTTTCAAGTGCCGCCCTAGGCAAATGCCTTGTTTGCCTTGTGATAGATACACCCCTGAACATATCCATACTTACTTGCACAGTAAAATATACATTTTTGCAGATGAAAGTAATTAACTCGGAAGAGGACAGTATATTGCTGCAGATGGATCTGTATAGATTGTAGGCTTGGGCAGAGAAGTGGCGGATGATGTTTAACACTGACAAATGTAAGGTTATGCACATGGGAAGGAATAATGCAAGTCTCCAGTACATAATAAATGGTAAAACACTGGGTAACACTGACATGGAAAGGGACCTAGGAATTTTAGTGAATAGCAAACTAAGCTGTAGAAACCAGTGTCAGGCAGCTGCTGCCAAGGCCAATAAGATAATGGGTTGCATCAAAAGGGGCATAGATAACCATGATGAGAAGTCTTGCCACTTTACAAATTTACAAGTCTAAAATGCCGGTCTTAATAAATGTGCTCCTTAGTGCTTGAACAAATCGAGATCGAAGTCTCCATACAGCATTAAAACTAAGTATTTGAACAGATCCAAAGCTCAATTCACCCAAGCCTAATATTTTTGAGTTTTTGTATGAGTATACAAGCTCTCTTTTACTTTAAAATGAGACCCTCAGTATATATATATGGTTATTCTTTAACCCCTATACTGGACTTTGCTGCCGGAGAACCATCAGGCTGCTTCCTCTTGCAGTAGTCCCTGTGCAGTTGATGGCTAAACCCTGGGAGCAGAAACAACAGTGGTGCAGAGCAGCGAAGGATCAGGCAAAATCATAATAAGGGGCAGACCGAGTTTTGGGCAGGCAGAGTACATGTTAATCTTTGAAAGCACAGATCAAGTCAGGCAGTGGAGAGTCAGGAATTGGCCACAGAATACCACACCTTCACAGTAACATACAAGCTAGATACACCAATTGCCCAGGCACCTTCCCCTTGAGGTAGTGTCATGGTCATATTGGTGTTTGACCGTGACGCGGTTGCCATGCAGACTGGTTGCCGGTGGCAACATGTTGTCAGTTTGCATGTGCACTTCCCCTTTAAGGTTTGCCTCCCTGCTGTTTGATGTGCAAGGGGTTATTCTTGCTAGTGGGGATTAAGGTGTTTCCTGGGTGTGGCCGCTGGCTTGATATATACCTGTGGCTTGCTGGCTAGGGGTAGTTGTACTACAGCCTTGCTTGGTGTTGTAGCTTTGCTCCTTGCCTGGGTTTTTCGGCCCAGTCCTTAAGGGGCCACCTTATGGAACATAAATTGCCCTCCCTTATGTACCCTCCATGTACCTTTACCCTCACTTGTTGTATGTGTAGTGTGGGTTTATGTTCAGGGTTTGTTGTATGTCTTGTTTGTTGTTACATGTCTGGGATGTTGTTGGTGTTTCTCCTTGCATGTGTTCAAGACGTTTCCCTGTGTGTGTTGTACCTCCGAAAGGGGGCTGGTTTCCCGGAAGAGTGAACCATAAGTCTGGATGCAGTGCTGCCTGGGGCTGCTGTGCACCTTGCTGTATGGGGCCCAGGTAGTATCAGGTGTGCTGGATTCCGGTGTGTGGTGTTGTATGTACTGTGTCCTATTTGCCGACTCTGTTGCTGTATTCAGTCGTCCACTTTACCCTGCAGCTAGACCTGTGGTGTCTCGGATGAACCTGGTTGTCTCTTGTCCCTGTCTCCTAACTTCAGGGTTCTGAGGTTTCAAGTGTATGGGCCCTCCTACCTTAAGGGTCTGCTCATACAGTTAGGAGAACAGGGCCATATTTAGGGATGCTATTGCAGGTGACCAGCTCCCTTTTCTTGGTAGCCTGGTCTAGCTGCTACCCTTATCCCTTTTACATTGTACAGTGGGGGGTTTCCCCCACTCCCCACCATGACAGGAAGGTGCTTTAAGTACCTACTCAGGGGTGACCATCCATAGGCTGTGTAAGATTAGGCTGTGCACGTGCTGGCCCTTTAAGAGCCAGAGAGCACGTTTGCACGCACCTAAAAGGCAGGCTGTAGAGGCCTTGGCAGCGAGCAGTGGAGGAGTGGAGGAGCTAACATGAGATACTGGCAGCTGTCCTGCTGCTGGAGAGCAGAGGAGGGCCAGTGGGTCCAGACTGTCAGGACATCAGTGGCAATAGATGGGTAAGTGTAGTGGCAAGTGTGAGGAAGCGTAATGGCAGCACCACAGGCCGCTGATATAACATATTCCATGTCAGCTGACCTGTCTAGTCCAGCAGGACAATTTTTGGACCACAAAAATACAAAGCAAGGGCTCATGCACATGACCATATGAATTTTGCTGTCCGCAAAAAATACGGATGACATCAGTGTGCATTCCGTATTTTGTGGAAAAGAACAGCTGCCCCCTAATAGAACAGTACTATCCTTCTCTGTAATGCGGACAATATTAGGACATGATCTATTTTTTCGCAGAACGGTCATTCTGAAACGGAATGCACATAAAGTGACTTCCTTTTTCGCGTGCATGGGCCCTTAGACCAATTTTACCCATTAAGAGTAATATGTACATTTTTCCACTCATGGCCACTACAGGTAAGCGAATTTCTCGATATTCATATTGACAGATTTGATATGGGTACCATATAAATAAATTGGAGCTGAATTGAAAGTGCACAGATTGCCCTGAAAAGTTATTATTGACACTCTGGGGTCTCTAGGATTGTATCCTACTCCATTCAAGCTCTTTAACATCAAGACAGCATACGTAATTTCAAAGTGACAGTGACTTATTTGACTATGGGAAATTGGCTGGTAGTGGGGGTATTGAACAACCTGTTTAATAATACTGTAAGCCGTGTACTGGGGTTGGCTCCCTAGGATGCAGAGAAGTCACAAACGAGGAAAGCAACTCTGACACCAGCTTTTGCAAAAACTAACACTAACAACCACAATGTCACGGATGGTGTAACAGAAAACAAGAAGTTACAAATAAGGATCCGACTGGCTTGATCCGAAACTAAGGAACAAAAGGGTGACCCCTATTTAAGCGCTGAAACTCTCCCTGTTTTCTCAGCCCATGCAAAGATCTCCATGATAGAAAATTGCATGCCCTCGTGCCTCGACTGTATGACACCTGAACACCCTATAATAGTGAGGGGACACGACCACCGGCTCCCCACACTTAATACGGAGGGAGTCAGGGTCACCTAGGATCAAGCAAACAGGAAAACACAAATCAATGAAAAGACTTATCTGTAGAAGGATCAGTTGTAGCATCCAGCATGTACACACTCCAGGAAGTTGTATAAACAGCAAAGTGATGCAGTATGGGAAGGGATTTAAAGGGATGCAATCAGTGTAACTACATGACAGCTGAGAGAGGCTAACAAGATGACAAAACGAAAGCAAAACAAAAGAACCTTAAGCAGGAGGTTCTGAAGAACGTCTGTCAGAGCTTCTCAGATGTCTGGTGGTGACACACAAATACTGAGAACATAAGATAAGTTTACATACACCCAGCCCAAAGACTGAGACCCTTGTGTTGCTCAGCATGGCGCCCCCTGATGGATGCCAGCGGAAATTTTGCGGTAATTTACCTACTGGTGGGCACAACTAAAACTGCCTCGCCGTACCTATTATTACTCTGAAACAAACACAAACAATTGGGTGGGTGCTTAGTACTGGCCTGCGGTGCAACACAGCAGTTCACAATCTCACCTGCTCTATATTATTCCCCCTCCTATAACTAGTCCGGTAGCACATGCCTGATTATTTCTCCTGAGCAAAACGCAGAACTGTATAGAGTTCATGGGGGTATTTATCAGCTCTTAAATATGCAATGTCCCTTTTAGTAATGGAGTACTTGTAGTAGAGTAGCAACACTTTAGGCCTGACACAAAGCAGACCCCAACTATCTAACTACAGGCCTAGTCTAAGTCTCTAGGTGCCAACACTGCAGTGTGATGCGTGCACGATCTTACCAACCTGGGTCTGCTCTTTATCCACTGATGTCTCTGAACCGAACAACCAGTCTCTCCAGCAAACACAAGGTCCCACAGGGTATGAAGCTTGTTCCTTAGCTTTTGTCATCCTTCCTGGAAACAATCCTCTTTTCCCTGGACAGGATCTGGGTCTTGGACAACAATCAGCTTCACTCAGCTGCAGCTGTGGTCACAGAGGAGGTCCTCTCACTCCTGGATCCATTAGCTTTTCTGCTCACACACAGCTCCTCAGCTCTCAGCTCCTAAGATGGCTGCAGCTTCTTCTAGCAAGTTCTCAAAACCACACCTCTCATGAATATAGAAATGTTTATGCAGTCAGTAAGCTGTGCCTGGGAAACAGCAGCATCTTGTGGCCAAACAGCAGAACGTCAGTCCAGAACATTTCATTTAATCCACAGTGTTCAACCAATGGGAGCTGTTTCTCAATCTCGCAATACACTGCATGGTGTGATTTTGTTTTTAAACTAAACATTGTCGACAAATAATACCTTTTTGGTGCTAGATGCTGTCTACTGACTACTGTCTACGGACCTGTAAAATAGCGTCCTGTAAAATAGTTTAGAGTCGATTAGCTCATTTATAGTGGCAACAAATCTCATCCTGACCATGGGTCTGATTGCCCAAACTAATAGCATAATAAGTCCTTGATGTTATTTCAGGTCACACAGGCACAGAAATGTGCCTGTATTACCGCTAAGTGAAACTGACCTAAGGCTAAATTCGATCTATGTCTGAGCTACACCGTAGGCATATCAGCCAGGTTAATCTTTTTTATATATATTTCGCCATGGTTTGTTGTTCCTGGTTGGTCTTTAGGTTCTGCCTGATAGTTATGTCTGACTAGGTCTGCATCTGACTGCCAATCAGTTACTACTCTGTGAACTGAGACCCAGGGATACAACTGGTTAAGGCCAAACTTTCTTAAAGGAATCCATGGTAAAGAACCTAAGTGGTGGATTGATTGCAGTCCGAGGGGTTCATTTTTGAATGTTTTGGCTCCATGTCCACTCAGCTACAAGGCCCTTTAGTCGCTGCTGTAACTTCTATGGTGTTGTTCTGCCCTCTGCCCAAGACCCCAGTACTTGTGGAGATGAAAAAAGAAACACTTGCAATGGTATTTTGCTGATGCTGTAAATTGTACTAGCAGCAATTATCAGATTATACATGATTATTTTACAGATTAAGCGTGAAGAATGTTTACATTATTTACAGTGAGATCATGCAGTCAAATAAATGGTTCTTTAACATCACTTATTAATAAGATGAGAACTGCTTGGTGTATAACTTATCTACCCTTGTAAGTCTCAAGTGGATTGTTTGTAGACTCATGTGTACTTGTAATTCTCTCAGTATTGTAACATTGTGCGGCAGTCACATTTTACAATATTGTGAGAATGGAATGGAACAAAAGTAGGTTGTTTTTTTAACTGCTATTAATATTAAACAATATTGTTATTACCAATACAGCAAACATTACAAAAGCTAAAGCCACACATTGTAACTCAGCGGGTGTGGACCCTCTGTCCAGCTGAAAAAATTTAAATGGGTTGTCAGGGTTCAAGGCTGAACCCGGACATATCCCCATTTTCACCCAAGCAGCCCCCCCTGAAATGAGCATCAGAGCATGCTCCGATGCTCTCCTTTGTCCTGCACTGAATTGCGCAGGGCAAAGGCTTTTTAGGAGATCCGGTGACGTACCAGGCTCTGCATGGGGAAAGCTAGGAGAAGGCTTCCGCACAAAAGTGAGCCCGTTGACATTATCGACACTAATAGGCGGGCTTTAGCGGTACCTTAGATACAGCGGATGACAATCTTCCATGAGACTCTGTTGGAGTTGTACAGGGAGTGCAGAATTATTAGGCAAGTTGTATTTTTGAGGATTAATTTTATTATTGAACAACAACCATGTTCTCAATGAACCCAAAAAACTCATTAATATCAAAGCTGAATATTTTTGGAAGTAGTTTTTAGTTTGTTTTTAGTTTTAGCTATTTTAGGGGGATATCTGTGTGTGCAGGTGACTATTACTGTACATAATTATTAGGCAACTTAACAAAAAACTAATATATACCCATTTCAATTATTTCTTTTTACCAGTGAAACCAATATAACATCTCAACATTCACAAATATACATTTCTGACATTCAAAAACAAAACAAAAACAAATCAGTGACCAATATAGCCACCTTTATTTGCAAGGACACTCAAAAGCCTGTCATCCATGGATTCTGTCAGTGTTTTGATCTGTTCACCATCAACATTGCGTGCAGCAGCAACCACAGCCTCCCAGACACTGTTCAGAGAGGTGTACTGTTTTCCCTCCTTGTAAATCTCACATTTGATGATGGACCACAGGTTCTCAATGGGGTTCAGATCAGGTGAACAAGGAGGCCATTTCATTAGTTCTTCTTTTATACCCTTTCTTGCCAGCCACGTTGTGGAGTACTTGGAGGCGTGTGATGGAGCATTGTCCTGCATGAAAATCATGTTTTTCTTACCTTGCAGACTTCTTCCTGTACCACTGCTTGAAGAAGGTGTCTTCCAGAAACTGGCAGTAGGACTGGGAGTTGAGCTTGACTCCATCCTCAACCCAAAAAGGCCCCACAAGCTCATCTTTGATGATACCAGCCCAAACCAGTACTCCACCTCCACCTTGCTGGCGTCTGAGTCGGACTGGAGCTCTCTGCCCTTTACCAATCCAGCCATCTGGCCCATCAAGACTCACTCTCATTTCATCAGTCCATAAAACCTTAGAAAAATCAGTCTTGAGATATTTCTTGGCCCAGTCTTGACGTTTCAGCTTGTGTGTCTTGTTCAGTGGTGGTCGTCTTTCAGCCTTTCTTACCTTGGCCATGTCTCTGAGTATTGCACACCTTGTGCTTTTGGGCACTCCAGTGATGTTGCAGCTCTGAAATATGGCCAAACTGGTGGCAAGTGGCATCTTGGCAGCTGCACGCTTGACTTTTCTCAGTTCATGGGCAGTTATTTTGCGCCTTGGTTTTTCCACACGCTTCTTGCGACCCTGTTGACTATTTTGAATGAAACGCTTGATTGTTCGATGATCACGCTTCAGAAGCTTTGCAATTTTAAGAGTTCTGCATCCCTCTGCAAGATATCTCACTATTTTTGACTTTTCTGAGCCTGTCAAGTCCTTCTTTTGACCCATTTTGCCAGAAGGAAAGGAAGTTGCCTAATAATTATGCACACCTGATATAGGGTGTTGATGTCATTAGACCACACCCCTTCTCATTACAGAGATGCACATCACCTAATATGCTTAATTGGTAGTAGGCTTTCGAGCCTATACAGCTTGGAGTAAGACAACATGCATAAAGAGGATGATGTGGTCAAAATACTCATTTGCCTAATAATTCTGCACGTAGTGTAGTTTCCATCTGCGCAGGAAGGAGAGAAACTGGTTTCCTAAGTATAAGGACAGAATGGTTAGTATTATCTAAGTCACATGATGCCATAACTGAAAATGAAGATGTAAATTTCTGTATAAATTAATTCTGTATTAAAAATGTAACTTTATTACTAAAGGAGGTTCAATATCTATTTGAAATGGAAATCTGAAAAAAAACATGGGAGGGGTTCTTCAATTTTATTTCAGTTTTCCACTACCTGTAACTGGAAAGCTAATTTCTGCATCATCTTTTAGTGTGGATTTACCCTGACATCATAGCCAGGATACTGCTCTTTGAAAACCACTTTCGGCCTCAAAACCAAGATAATAATTGTATGTGTGAACCCACAGCTTTTTGGAAATAAGGCATGGCATATATCTCGCCACTTTGGTCCTATCAATTATTTATACATTTGTTATAGACTAAAAGTACCAATTCTTTATGGCCATATCTATATACCATTGCTACATCATCTTGAGGGTACTTCATTACCGCTTCCACAGGAATATCAAATATATCTGTTGACTTCTGTTGATATCCGGGAATTTTCAACCTACACACATATTAAAGTTGTTGACTAGGTTTCGGCAATTAATTTGCCCTCTCAGACTCAGTATGCCTTTAGTGATGATCGCATTTATTCATCAACATGACTGTTACAATGAGAGATCGGAATCTCACTATAGCATACAAATGCATCTTATATTGCATAGCGACGGTACATCTGAGGCCTCCATGAAGTACACCACTTCCTTTTTCAACATAACCCAATTATGATTCTTGATACCCTGTACCACCAGTACAGTCATTCTCTATTTAGGTTTATGTACATATTGTACACCACTGTTGTATGCAGGGCATTTCACATTGTCCCCTGATGAACCATTGTCTAATGGGGAAACACATTGGGACTTTGGAGTAGGGTGCTTAAAATTTCTGAAAGTTTACTGTAAGTACCCACACAATCAATATATTACTTATTGAAGCTGAGCCGTGCCCAAGCCAGTGATAATAGTCATGACGTCACCGGGCCTGCGGAAAATAGCAAGAAGGCTGCGGCGCTAATGCAAGCACTGCTGCCTTCTCTAACAGCTGATTGGCAGGGATCCCAGGTGTCGGACCCCCGCCTATAAGATGCCTGTAATCTATCAAAGGATAGATCATCAGTAATAAAAAGGCTTAGAACCCCTTTAATGAGTTTGGTTTGACGACTGTCTAGTGGCACCTCCGTAAGTCTATCCACTAACCGGGGCCTTCATCAAACTGGATGCAGTTTACTCCTTTGGAGATCAGCGATTTGTTATTTTGTTATGATTAGTGACATGTGTTGCCCTAATATTAAGCAGACCAGACACAGCAGTCAATATACTGTGTGAGTTACTGATGCACGGTTCTGCCATGTGGAGGAGAGCAGCCCCTTCTTCTCCACATTGTGACACAGTGTGTGAGTGACTACACTAAGAGTCACTCACACAATGAACATGCTGTCTTCTGCGTCTGACTGCTCTGCTAGGTGAGGAGGAGTGTGGGACCTTTCATTGTCAATCCACAATTTCTCCTCTGTCATCAGAGTACAGTCTCCAGGCCATGGGCTATTTAGGTTAAAGTGGTCAGGTCAGGATTCAGCAAGACATTAGAGCACTGAAGCACAAAAGTTTTATTCTTAGGCCCCCTTGCTCACAGAGCTCTGCTGGACTTTTTCTTGTCTTACTGTAATGGCTCTGTATGTTTCAGACAGACAAAGAGCAGAGTTCAGGTGGAAATGCCTAAAATTCAGCTGATCAATAAGGAGCACAAAGAGTACAGCATCTCCCTACTTATTGGCTAGCTGTGTGCCTGACTGTGACAGACAGGAGGGAGGAGCAATGTCATTAGTAGTGTTAAGCACGAATATTCGAATTATGAATATTTATCGTGAATATTGCAACTTCAAAAATTTGCAAATATTTAGAATATAGTGCTATATATACTCGTTTTTCGGATATTCGTCATTTTTTTTTTACTCGGCAATGTAATGATCGCGTAATATGTGACATAAGTATTCAGACCATTTACTCAGTACTTTGATTACATCTTCCAGTCTTTTTGGGTACGGTGCCACAAGGTTTGCACACCTGGATTTGGGGATTTCCTGCCATTCTTCTTTGTAAATCCTCTTAAGCCCTGTCAGGATACTGTCGGTGGACAGCCATAGTCAGGTCTCTCCAGGGATGTTTGATTAGGTTCAACTCACTCAAGGCCTTTCACGGAGTTGTTCCTATGCCACTCCTGTGTTGTCTTGGCCGTGTGCTCAGGGTCAATGCTATGTTGGAAGGTGAACCATACACTTAGTGAGACGACACGGGGCATATGAGAACAGAGAAGACAGAAGCAGTGAAACCACTCCTGCCTTCTCTTCCGTCTTTCACAGCAAGGTCTAAATATGCTATGACGTGTGCTTTAGGGATCTGGAGTTACTGCTGTAAATATAGGTTAAAGAAGTCAAATGTATTAAAAAAAGTCACTAAACTTTGATGAACGTGTGTAATAAAAAGCCATCATCAATGAACCTTACTGGTGAACAGATCATTGGGTGATTCTGCTGCTTTCATACAATTAATAACATTTGGTTGGAAATAAAATGTTTCCTTTAACTGTAGGAAAATAAGGCATACTTTTAGCAATGACAGATATAAAATTTATGACATTTTTGCTACTAAAAATACTCTTTGTCAAATTAAACTAGCATTTTTGTTCCTGTCTGCAGAGTTGTTTGTCTGCAACGTGTCAGCCCTTAGTCAAAACCAGCAACTAAACTAAATTATTTAAATCTGCTAATCTCCCTAAAAGGCTGACTACGTGCTACAATAAACTGTCAACCGATGCAAAAATATGCGAGCTGAAGAGAAGCAGCACATGGGGGATTTGCTTCATTTGCTTGTGAGGTTTATTGTATAGTAAATGGGAATCAGCACAAGAATGAGATGCTGCTTTTTAGCTGTAATCGTTTTAAAATTCCATCATCTTATGCATGGATATTAAACGTATAAGTCTGTAGTGCATAACAAATTCCAGCACTTGTGTTTTCTACCTTAGCGTATATTTGCATTTAAAATCGAGACGGATTACATTTGGCAACAAGCAATAAATACAAAAGGGTGAGACCGTCAGAAATTACTAGGACATATTTTGGCACAGTTTTTTTTTTTTCTGTTATTTTACCCTTTGGTGGATAAAAGAAACCATGAGGTTGCTGAATTGGTGCAGTTCAAAATCCACACAGTGCCAACAATTTAATATAGGTCCTCAGATTGAAAGGTGTTGTCCTATGGTTAAAAAAACAACAACTTCAATATTAATTGGACCTGTGCAACCCACCACACACCATCTGCTGTGGTGAGGAAATGAAACATAACAGATATTGGAAAGTTACCGAATGTTGTATTATATAATGACTGCAGTCTGCAGTACTGCACTATTTGTGTAAACCAGAACACCCCTTTAAGCATGCCTTTAATGTGCAATTTCAATACAGTGGGCTTGTGCCCCAGATGTTTTCAGACCCTAGCAACCCCCCTGCCCGTAACCCAATGGCTTTCCTACAACAAGATTGCCTCCTATAGATTGACTCCCAGGCCTGCCATAATTAAAGGGGTTGTTCCATGATAACAACTTATCCCCTGTCCACAGGATAGGATATAGGTGTCTGATTGGGGGTCTGCGACTGCTGGAGATAGCAAAGCGCTTGTACTCGCTTCTTTTAGCATTTCCATAGAGTTGAATAGAGCAGCAGATGCACTTGTGTGAGCCATTCTATTCAAAAGGGTAGAAGTTGTAGTCATCAGACAGCCTATTTCCTTTTGAGCCCTAACTCAGAAGAAAGTTTTGAATTTTTTTTTTAAAGAAACATTGGTATCATCCCTTTTCCCTATTTTGCATATAAAAATAAACTAAATATAAACATGATTTTCATTGTGATGTACAAAAATAACTGAACTATTAAAATTTATCCTGTATGGTGAATGCCATAATGGAAAAAAAAATCAAAATGGCCCACCCTGCAAAAAAAAACGCACACAGCTCTGTAGGTAGAAATATAAAAAAGTGTCAGAATATAACATTCCCCCAAAAAAATGTGGTAAAAATGTGGTCATGCTGATCCCCATAAGGGTCCATTCACACATTTGTAAAATGTGTCCGCACCCGTTCCGCAATTATCTGTAACGGGTGCGGACTCATTCATTTTCTATGGGGCAGGAATGGATGCGGACAGCACTCTGCATCCGCATTTCAAGGAGCACAGCCCGAACTTCCGGTATGCGGCTCTGTAAAAAAATAGAACATGTCGTATTGTTGTCCGCAATTGTGGGCGCCGGGGGTACCGGCCGGGTGTATTGCGGATACGCAAAACACTACGGATGTGGGAATGGACCCTTATAAAGGTAATGTATTTTTACTGCTCAGTGAATGCCATAAAAACAAACCTCATAAAACAATGCAGAATAGCTTTTTTTCCAGTTCCATTTAGAATTTTTTTACCACATCCAACTACATCATATGAAATATTAAATGGTGTGATTAGAAAGTAAATAAAGTAAAACTTGTCACACAACGTACAAACCCTTATATGACTTAATCAATGGGGGAAAAAAAGTCTGAAATTTTTGTAAGACAGGGAGTAAGAAACGAAAATGAAAAAAATTTAAATTGTTTATGATGGGAACAGGTTAAGCACTAGATTGAAGGTTGAGTACCAAAAAGGCCTCTTTCAAGAACAAAAATAGGGCATGCTTCTGTAGTGTCACCACAGACCCACCATCCATGGAAAACCTCTGATATCTGAATACATACATTAAAGTCAAAGGATACGTGACTGGTCCATGGAGACTGTGGACAGCGCACATCCGCAATTCACTGAGATGTCAAAGAGGCCTAATTATAGGAGTCACCGAGAGAGGAGGAGGAACTATGCATTTCTATGAACCATGGATTAAGTTACATATTTAACTATATATTGTTTAGTGACTGAAAAAAAGACCTTTAAAGATGGAAAACAAGAGTAAACTGAGACCATAATAAAATCATATACAGTTTAATGGTGCTTCTATACTTCATGTGATACAGAGCCTACGGCAGAATACATTGTGAAAACAGAAGACTGTGAAAACTAATTACAAAACAAAGGCTTTGAAAATGATCCAGCAATGGCCACTAGCATTAATCAACAGTTAGCCAAACTTTTAGAACAGCATAAGAGAGTCTATTTTTATTATCACAGGAACGCGTTTCAGTTGACAAAGGCTCAGGACGGGCAGAAACGCGTCCCTGTTATAACAATAAAAAATGACTAATTGATTGAAGACAGCGAGTTCTGGGATTCTCTTTATGCTACATTGGGGTTGCTCCCCACACGTGCATCGTTAACCTCCCGAGTGCCGACCAGAACCTACTATTAAACTTCAAGAACAGACTGATTGTACAGATGCAGCAGATTCAAACTCTTAATTCAAATTTCTTACATGATAGTGGTATCCCGAAACAATAGCCATTGAAAAGCAATTGAAGGTGTTGGCTTGACACAACTAGTTTAGTTAACACGTCTGTGTGTTAATAATGTGCGTTAACTCTACTACAGCTGTATTCTTATAGTATTTTACCATATAAATACTTTCATGGATCACACTTAGAGACTCTAAATGACTTGCACATAGATGAGAGATGTATTAGACAACTGCCTCTTCAAACTAACTACACTTGGATAAGAATTTCACCAAACTAGTTCATACCTAAAATTAAAGGGGTTTTCAGGGATTTTACTACTGATGATCTATCCTCAGGATAGCTGTTTCCTGCCCAGTTATTAAAAAAAAAAAAAAAATCGCACTTCACTAGTGACATCCCATATACTGGGTAGTGATTATCATCTCCTTGACCATGTGATGGGACTTTACGGGAGCAGGAGGAAAATATTATGGGGCAGATCTCCTAAAGATAACAATTTTACACCCAGGACACCCGCCGATCAGCTATTTGAGAAGGCACCAGTGCACCTGCCTTCTCGCAGATTACCAATCACAGTACAGTGACTGTGCTTGGTATCTTACTCAGCCCCATTCCTTTGAATGGAGATGAGCTGCTCCTAGGCCATGTGAATGATGAATGTGTCGTCAGTGACCTAAGAAAAGCTGAGATAAGGCCACGACACTCAGAGGAGCACTGCTGCCTTCTCAAACAGCTGATCGGCGGGGGTCCTGGGAGTCGGTCCTCACTGATCAGATACTTATGTCCTACCCAGAGAATAGATCATCAGTTAAAAAATCTTGGAAAACCCCTTTAAATATTTAGTTAGGTAGTTTTAATTAATTGATACAAAGACCATTATTAGCACTAGCAACAGGACAGGGTCAAGTAATGTTTTGTGTGTCTGTTACAGGGCTTGTCATTTTTATGTGCAGCAGTGAGCTAGCAGCCCAATTAATATAAAAAAAACTAAATCTACTGGCTGATGTTTTAAGCATCATAGTTGTGCTGGACATTGTGCAGTTGCTCCTTTTTTTCAAAAAACTTTTGCAAAGTTTCTACTATTAATAAATGTACAATACGAAAATTTTCCAGCATCACCGACATGGTATATTTTAGCTGCAAATATTGTCTAATTGCGCATTTATTAATTTTTTTAATCGTGTTGCATAGATTCTATAATTAGAAAATGCACAATAAAAATATTTTTCAGTGTTACCAGCAGAGTATATTATTTAGTAGTATTAGCAGGCTTGGAACTTTTCAATTTTAAAATGCTAAAAAAAAATCCAACACTTCAGTATATTTTTGTTATCATTGTCAACCATGCAATTATCCATATTCACATATGTCGCTGTTTTGGCATTAAAGAGCTTGAATGTAGTTGCATACAGTGCTAAAAGACCCAGAGTGACATACATAACTTTTCAGTGCACTTTTGATTTGGGTCAAATTTATTCATACCTGAAGCAAATCTTCTGACCGATATGTTAGAATCGGAACCTAAACTAATTTCATGAAATGATCTTATCTCTAATAAAGACCAAAGAGCTCTCCAAATAGATCACAAGGTTTTGGAGAAGTATAAGGTTGGCTAAGGCTACTTTCACACTAGTGTTCATGGGTCCGTTCGTGAGCTCCGTTTGAAGGAGCTCACGAGCGGACCCAAACGCCTCCGTCCAGCCCTGATGCAGTCTGAATGGAGCGGATCCGCTCAGACTGCATCAGTCTGGCGGCGTTCAGCCTCCGCTCCGCTCGCCTCCGCACGGACAGGCGGACAGCTGAACGCTGCTTGCAGCGTTCAGCTGTCCGCCTGGCCGTGCGGAGGCGAGCAAATCCGTTCAGACTTACAGTGTAAGTCAATGGGAACGGATCCGCTTGAAGATGTCACCCTATGGCTCAATCTTCAAGCGGATCCGTCCCCCATTGACTTTACATTGAAAGTCTGAACGGATCCACTCAGGCTGCTTTCACACTTAGAATTTTTTCTAAGTTATTAATGCAGACGGATCCGTACTGAACGGAGCCTCCGTCTGCATTAATATGATCGGATCCGTTCAGAACGGATCCGATCAAGCGCAAGTGTGAAAGTAGCCTTATTGAAAAAGAAAAAAAAAACTTTGAACATCCTACAGAGCGCCATTAGATGCCTTGTTATAACCAAATGGTCAGAATATGGCACAACTACAAACCTGACAAGAGAAGGCCACCCACAAAAACTCGAAGACAGGGCAAGGAGAGCAATAATCAGAAACACTAGTGCTAACATTGCATACGCTTCAAAGATTCACAACAGAGATGAAAGTATCTGTCCATACAACCACTATAAACCACACATTCCACAGTGTTTTATGGAAGAGTGGCCAGAAAAAAATGTCTATAGAAAAAATATAAGAAAACATGTTTGGAGTTTGCCAAACAGCATGCGACAGACTCCATAAATACACATGAAACTCGAAAAATTTGATTAGCGTGCAAACGTTTTTTTATTTTAAATGTTGTTTTTGTAACAGTAAAACATATTATGCACCTTTGAAATGTTAGATATGTTTTGTAAATCAAAGGGTACAAATCCCCCAGAAATACATTTTAAACACCAGGTTGTAAGGCAACAAACAGGAAAATCACCAAGGGGTGATGACTTTTCCAAAGCATTATAGGGTAGATTTATCAAACTGGTGTAAAGTAAAACTGTCTTAGTTGCCCATAGCAACCAATCAGATTTCAAATGTTAATTTTCAAAGCACCACTGGAAAAATGAAAGGATCAGTCTGATTGGTTGTGATGGACAACTAAGCCAGTTTGCCTTTGCACTAATTTTGATAATTCTTCCCCTGTGTGTTTGTTTTACCACAGTGCATGTGCAACACAGGGCCCTATTGCATCCCAGGTTTGGCTGGAATGCCAAGTGGTGTAGTGCGGCCTATATGTCTCTTTATGTGTCACGGTGCTCCTACCCGGATACAGCGGGACCCCAGGCTTTGGCTCCGAAGCATTAAAAAGGGGAATAATTGAGGGATGAAAGAAAAATAACTTGAGTCCAGACCTTGTTGTGAAGTTCAACAGCAGGTTAACTGGAATAAGCTTTTATCCAAACGATTTGCAGGATTTGTCTTGGTTCCAGATGGCTTTATCATAAACTAGCAGGCAAACTCAATAACTCTGCTTTCTCTCTTTCTCTGCTGTACTGACAGGCTTACTTAAATACTTTGCTTTCCTGCTTTGTGCTTAACTAAACTCTGCTTAAGTTTGGTTTCTGTACTTTAGGTCTGTTCTGGTATCCTTGGATGGGGTGCCTGTTATTCCCCTCCTAACACTCAGCAAATAACTTACTTTCAGCCGAAGAACAATTTCCTCTGACTTTCAGGTCCTCTTGGCTCCAACATGGAGTCTAAACTGGAATAAACTAGAACTGCCACCCCTCCTCGTAGCAAGCAAGATTGGCCCACTTCTGCCCAAAGGGGGAGAATGGAATGGTGAGTTCCATTCTTCTAAGGATAGCTTTGCCGTTTACGCTGCCACCTGCTAGTGAACCAGGCACATTACATGTAATAAACAGTTGTATAACAAGATTAGGAATGCACGGTGTAGAAAACCTGGACAGAAATACATAAGGTAGCATTTATGTTAGAACATAAAAGAGAGTAGCAGGGAGTAGGAGTGGTCGCACACATACTTAAAACCAAGCCGCCCTCGGCTTGTGCTTAGGGTATGCTGTAGGGTTCCCTTTTAAAGCGCTGCTTTTAACTATGTACTATTACATAACAAGCAACAGATACCCATAGGTCTTTGCCCATGTGAGTAAGTTGTCTATTTACTGATCTCCTATTGGTATAAACCAGAGAAGCAAAAGACTGCACCAAGCAATCATTCCATTTCTTTTGTGTCAGGACCATTAGTATTAGGCGTCCTCAGAGGCAGTCCTTATGAGCAATATTAGTAAGAACACTAACTATCTGGCTAACCGTATAAAGTCCAAAGTCCATTTAGAGTGCATAGGGTCACATTGTTGTACCCATAAAAGAGTTCATAAAATGGGCAAAATTGCTTGAACGTTGCTGACATTTTTTAAACATTAGTGCAAACAATATATGACGAATATTCTACAAAATATTCTCAAAATATAGCAAATTTAAATCTTGCCCCTGCTGCTCATCACTACCTGTGAGTACCAGCCTAAGGGGCTGGATCTCACAGGTTTCCATAGAAGGCAAACTCTGATGCCTATGGAAGGTATCGGGCTGCCTTCTCTGCCACTGGGTCCGCGGCTTACAAGGGGTTAATACACCGGCATCTGTGTTTTCACCAATGCCGGCGTATGCAGCAAAGGGGTCCGGCTGTCAGTGACTGCCGGGTCTGTGCCGCTGATCGGGCGGGTGCAGCTCCTGCACACACCCGATCAGCCTGCCGGTCCTCTACGGGTTAATGTCTAACCAGCTGGCAACAAAAGTGAGTACACCCCTAAGTGAAAATGGCCAAATTGTGCCCAAAGTGTCAAAATTTTGGGTGGCATGGAGATCACTAGAGCTTCACAGGTTGCCACTGGAATCCTCTTGCACTCCTCCATGACAACATCACGGAGCTGGTGGAGTTATTATTGCAATTATGGTATACAAAATATATAGTTTTTATTTAAGAAGTTGTCCAGGGAGGTCCATTTTTTAAAGGACCAGGATGGATTAAAAATAACAAATAAGCATTAGCTATTTTACTTATACATCACCACTGTCATTCTGTGTCTTCTGTTCCGGTTCTGGCTAATCCCACAGGAAATTACTGGAAATGCTCTTTCAGTCAATCACGGCAGACAGGTCAATGCTAAGGGCAATGATTAGCTGGGCTGGCATTTCAAGCCATTTTTTTGTGTACCAGGAAGTGGAGAATAATGGGGACCAGAGCACCATTTGCGATAGTAGCAGTAGGGGGACCAATGAGGTAAGTAATGGTCATTTTATATTTTTATCCCATCCTGGCACTTTTGAAAAAAAAACACTTTAATGTATAACTGATCTAAGATTTTAAAGAAGCATTATAAATTAAGTATTTATTGTACAACCATTCACCTAATATATGTCAGCTAGTATAAGCTTAATTAGTTATTTTCTATGTGAAAATTCAAGAAATCCTTCTTCCAATGGGTCAAGTGATTTCCTAGTTACCCCTCTGCATAAGTTGTCTTTTTGTGGTCAGCCTCTCAGTCCATGTTATGATGTACTAAGGGGTCATGAGATTGATAGAATGACACAGAGGAAGAGAAAGCAGGCTTGTAGCTAAAATGGAAGAAACTAGTGTAAACCAGTGACTCAACCCAGGGGCGTACCTAGAGCATTTGGCACCCGGGGCGAACCCTTTGTTTGGCACCCCCCCCCCCCCCCCCCCAAGAAAGTTAAGAAAACATGCACAAACTTTTTTCAATGTTTTCAATAATATTTATTACAAAACATTCAGACATCCGCATGTGTTTTGCGGATCCGATCCATGTATCAGTGGATCCGTAAAAATCATACGGACGTCTGAATGGAGCCTTACAGGGGGGTGATCAATGACGGAGGTGATCAGGGAGTCTATATGGGTGATCACCCCTCTGTCATTGATCACCCCCCTGTAAGGCTCCATTCAGACATCCGCATGTGTTTTGCGGATCCGATCCATGTATCAGTGGATCCGTAAAAATCATACGGACCTCTGAATGGAGCCTTACAGGGGGGTGATCAATGACAGGGGGGTGATCAGGGAGTCTATATGGGGTGATCAGTGGTTCATAAGGGGCATCTCCTCTCCTACATAGCGCCACATACCTCTTACATCCAGTGATGTCACCTTTGATGTAGACGTTCTCTTTCCTCATCTTCTCCATTCAGACCAGACCGCCATGATGATTTTTCTGCCATCTCCCGTCTCTGCAGAGATTGAGAAACAGACATTAGTTTTCTGCCACCCCCAATACTATACTGCAGAAACAGTCCCCCTGCGAATACTACTATAGTGCCCTAGTAATCATGTTCCTCATCGTAGTAGTAAAGCTCCCCATAATACCCCCTAGTGGTACTAATTTTCCCTATAATATGACAGTACATGAAATACCCCCACTTAGTGCCCACAGTTGAGCTAATGTCCCCATAATGTATGCCAGTATAAAATACCCCTATATAGTGCCCCAGTAAATGCCCTCATACTGCTCCTCTCCCCCTTCCCCATAGTGTCCCCCATAATATGCCAGTAAAAAGATGCCCCTTAGTGCCCCCAGCAGATGCCCCTATAGTGCTCCTCCCCCACAATGTGCCAGTAAAAAAATGCCCCTTCTTAGTGCCACCATATGCCTCAATAGTGCTCCACTCCCCCATAGTGCCGCTCTCCCCTATAGTGCCTCCCATAATGTGCCAGTAAAAAATGCCCCCTTAGTGCCACCAAATGCCAGTGCCCCCCATAATGTTCCAATACAAAAGACCACTTTAGAGCCCCCACTTCCCCATAGTGCCCCCAAATAATGCCCCTGTAGTAACACCAGATGCCCCATAGTGCTGCTCTCCCCTATAGTGCCCCCCAGAATGTGCCAATAATAAAAAAAAGCCCACAGATACCCCCATAGTGCTCCTCTCCCCCATGGTGCCCCCCATAATGTGCCAGTAAGAAATGCCCCCATAGTGCCAGCTCCCCCCCCCCATAGTGCCAGCTCCCCCCCATAGTGCCAGCCCCCCCCCATAGTGCCAGCCCCCCTATAGTGCCAGCTCCCCCTATAGTGCCAGCTCCCCCTATAGTGCCAGCTCCCCCATAGTGCCAGCCCCCCCCATAGTGCCAGCCCCCCTATAGTGCCAGCTCCCTCTATAGTGTCAGCTGTCCCTATAGTGCCAGCTGTCCCTATAGTGCCCCCCCATAGTGCTAGTTCCCCCATAGTGCCAGATCTCCCCCCATAGTGCCAGCTCCCCCCCATAGTGCCAGCTCCCTCTATAGTGTCAGCTCCCCTATAGTGCCAGCTGTCCCTATAGTGCCCCCCCATAGTGCTAGTTCCCCCATAGTGCCAGATCTCCCCCCATAGTGCCAGCTCCCCCCCATAGTGCCAGCTCCCTCTATAGTGTCAGCTCCCTCTATAGTGTCAGCTCCCCCTATAGTGCCAGCTGCCCCATAGTGCCAGATCTCCCCCCATAGTGCCAGATCTCCCCCCATAGTGCCAGCCCCCCCTATAGTGCCAGCTCCCTCTATAGTGCCAGCTCCCCCTATAGTGCCAGCTCCCCCTATAGTGCCCCCTCATAGTGCTAGTTCCCCCATAGTGCCCCTCCATAGTGCTAGTTCCCCCATAGTGCCAGCTCCCCCCCCCCCCGCAAAGAGGAAAAAAAAACAAAAAAACGAATACTTACCTCCATCAGCTCAGCAGCGATGCAAGCCTTTTTCGGCCTGTGTCCCTGCTGTGTGCTGCCGGAGTCAGGCGTCGCGATGATAATGACATCATCGCGCTGCCTGAGCTGGCCTCTGATAGGCTGCAGGCATTAGTGCCTGCGGCCTATCAGAAGAACAGGGGAGGGACACGCCTCTCCCTCCCCTGCCCCACAGCACGGCCGCAATTACATCCAGGGCCGCGCCGCCTGTGGCGATCGGCGGTGCGGCCCTGAAGAATAAAAAATATTCCTGGCACCCCCCTTGTGAGTGGCACCCGGGGCGGCCCGCCCCCCCCCGCCCCCCTCTTGGTACGCCACTGACTCAACCTATAGACCGAATAGATAAGGGTGCTCACCTCTCGGTCCACCCAGACCGCACAAATAGATCAGAAAAAATAGTAGGTAAATGAGGGGCACTCCGTATAAGGGAATACAAACAGCAAGTGAATAATGGCTAGATTTTATTAATCCTATAAACAAGCCAATGCATCAAACAATAACAATGTTAAAAACATCCATAAAATGTGATAAAATGCATAAAATAAAATGAATACCCAATGGAAAAGGGCCCTGAGAAAAATTCGTCAGACAAGCATGAAAGTCCACAAATTCATATTCGCGAATAATCAGCAGTCCTCACAATAGAAATAATCGCACCGGGTCTTTATACACTTGGAAAATTCGTAACTCTAGCCTGTATCAGGCTCCAAATGGATCGCATCCACAATCTGACTATGTCAGAAAAATCGTATTCTGTACTGTCCGATTTAAATCCTCCAGTAAATTTGAATAGTCAGATCTATTAATAATCGTGAGGGAATCTAAGGGATAATCGTAAGAGAATCTCTTACCTTGTTCCGTCACTGGCTTGATATAATGGATCGTAAACACAGCCGATCTTACCCAAACGCGGCGTCCCACGTGGTATGGAGTTGTAACTAAAATAGATGGGCTCCCCAGATGGACATGACTAGAAGCAACCAACCACTACAGCATTCTCAGAACTCATGTCCACCACCCCAACAATCCTAACATCTAGAAAACACACTGAACAAACCACATTGAACCATTTAAAGGGTACTTGAGTTTTCAAAAAAAAAGCATAATGGTTGTGCTTCGTTGTACAATCAAAACTGTGAAGGGGCAGTTATGTTTGGGCTTCCCTAATGTCTCTTTTAGTCATATTAGTCCCTGTTTCAGCTGCACAGCTAGATGCATTTCACTCAGAAGGGACTTTCTCCCTTCTGCCAGTACTGTACTGCATCCTTTCCCTTACTTCCCACTTGCTCACAGAACAGATGGGGGAACCACACTTACAGACACACAGGAGCTCCCTGTGATGTTCAGAGCAGTTATTTTTATCAGGCACACCATCTCAGCTTGCTCTGGCACGCCCTCACTTCCTCTCAGCCGTTTTTTGAGTCTCTGTTACCAGGAATGGATCTTGCCTGAAAACAGGCAGTGGGCTGCAGCTTGAGTGGAAGTGAGACCCCTAGTGGCCATGACTTTATGGCTTTGTTAAGGTGGTTGCAGGCATATTTTTTTTAAATGAAGTGATTTAGAATCTTTCTAGTTACATAGTTCTCTATTAAATGAAATTCCCTTAAAGCGCAGTACTTTCATCATCGCAACTTGCTATCTGAGCATCACATGACCTCCTTGTGTGAAATTGTGACATCATACCTTCTAGGACCCCAGACATGGATGAAATCTAACATTGAAAGTGCAGATTAGTGGCGGAACTACAGGAAAGTGAATATAGAATTCATAAAAGAAGACGAGGGGTGCAATGATGGAAAATTGTGTTTTCTCTGGAGATTTTCTTTAGGATAACTATCTGAATTATGTTCTCAACTTAACCTTTCATTCCGATTTGTATTGTTGAAATGTTGATTTAAGAGAAAAGTCCCTCACGTCTTGTAATATATTCATTTCTTGTTCATTCAAACTTCATAGTAAGTACAAACTTTTTGCAGGACGTGTTTCGGCCCACCCACAGCCTTTTTTAACTGCATGCTGTTGAAATTTTGATCTGTTGTGTTTGGATGTTTTCCATTGGTAGTTGGCTATAACCTGTAATTTATGGTCTGTTACTAAAAGGGTGTTTTTTAAATTCTGCCTAAACTATGCATGAGCGGAAATGTTTGTAGTGTATCGGCCAAAAGTACGAGCTTCCAACTTTCCAGGTAAACTCACCCGTCTGCAACCAGCTTAACAGTGTGGCTGCAATACGCGTGCGAAAAGCCATGGCAAACTTTCTGACATCACATTCACTTCACATGGGCTTGTTTTCAGTGATCTCACTGTGAAAAGCTGGCACGTGTGGTAGAAGAATGTTAGCGTGTTCTTTGATCACCGCCTATGTGTGTTTTGAATGAAGAACATTTATGAAGAGAAACTCTATGAACGAACATTGGTTCCAGATTTTCTCGGAACGTCTCTCATGTGTTAAGCCGTATAATAGAATGTTTGCTTTAAACCTGATGAATTTCCACAGAAAAACATTTTGTCAGATACGTTTTAAATGAACAGCTTCTCTGTGGGCAGTTGTCACCAAAGACTTTAACTGCTTGCGAATGGAAGGATGTCTGTAAACATGTTCATTACTTCAGAACAACTGTGTGTGCTTCTGCTCATAGAAGACAAGGGTTTTCAAACTAATAAGCAGCTAATATACCTACTCACATGGGCCATTTTTATCTAGTGAAGGATCTGCAACGCTGCAATCTAAACAGTTGGGAATCTTCCTATGGTAACGGAAGGATTGTTTAATTGTGGAGAGGAGCACAGAGAGGTTTCTGTGTCTGTTTTATATCATTGTTTCATTCTCAATAACACATCTGCTTTATTGGAAGACTCTGGAGCCTTGACAGAATATTAAAGGGGTTGCCTGCTTTTACTATTGATGACTTATCCTTAGGATAGGTTATCAATATTAGGTTGGTGGGGGTCCGACACCCAGCACCCCCGCCGATCAGCTGTTTAAGAGAAAGCAGTGCTTGTAGGAGCACTGCCTTCTCTTCTCTATTTACCTGCTTGCCGAAGCAATTGCAGCGGCAAGCAGTGTAATTACAAGTATGGCGTCCACATTCATTCTATTGGACGGCTCCATCCTATTCACTTGAGCAGACAGAGGCACCCCATAGAAGTTAATGGGGACGCCATACTTGTAATTACACATGCTCACCACTGTAATTGTTGCGGTAAGCAGGTAAACAGAGAACAGAAGGCAGCAATCATATGAGTGCTGGTTTCTCTTCAAACAGCTGTGCGGGAGTTGGACCCCTGCCGATCTCATATTGATGACCTATTACTGAGGATAGGCCATATGACTGATGATCGTGAGTGCCGCTGCCTTCACAAACAGCTGATCTGAGGACCCCCACTGATCAGATACTGATGACCTATCCAAAAGACACATAGCATCTCTTTATACCATAATGTTTGCCACCTAATGCACATGGTCATATTACAGGTCTACCTAATAAGTTGCCCATAGAGTTTGAAGTCAGTCCATACTGTACAATGATTTTACAGAGATTTTTCTCACAGATTCTATGAAAATCCTTACATGCTACAATGCAGCTGTACAGAGGCACCATATGGTGGCACACAAAGTAATGAATACAGACCCATGGGGATTTTGTGTGCTACTGTAAAAGGTTCTGTGCAAATGGCATTGCCATGTGCAAAAGTCCTATTGATCAATAACCATGGGACAAAACTTAGAGTACCATTTAAAGAAGACCTGTCATGTCCTACTAGAACTCCAAAAGGTTGCATACATTTGCAGCCATATTTCCATGACTTTTTAGCAGTGCTTTTAGTTTCAGCACCCAATAGAAGTAAATGTTAGGCATGGAGGCCATTATAAGGCACTAGCTGCCTTTGAAATGCATCAACATCCCACAGAGCCCTCTTTCTGTCTATCATATGAATGTTGTGGTCAACAACTCTTTCTGATTCCGACGTTAGACCTGGATAATGGCTATGTAATACAGCTTGTAGCCACAAGTGATGGCATAATTCAGTTCCTGTACCATCACTATGACATAATGGGAGAACTTATCATGAGGGGAATATTTGAAGTCAGTTTCGCTTGAGTCTGTGTATTTTATGCCACATTAATCAACCTTGTTTGATAAATATGTCTTATCCTTAACCTAACACTTTCTAGAAAAGCTGCTCCAGTTTTCCTACTCCAACCTCCTACTGGAGTGATATTATGAAAAAGTCTCAATAATAAATCGGGAGCGAAACATCATTAACATAGCTAACAACACCCACATTCCAAACTGGAGTGAGTGGTGTAAAACTGCAAAAATGTTGCAATTTTTTTTTTTAAAGGGTAACTGTCATATATTTTTTTTTTTGTATTTGCTAGTTTATTAGAGCAAGGCATGTTATACCTGAGTTTAGTCTGTCAATGATTGTCAAAGATCTGTAATTACCTACCAATAACAGCTTTATAATGTCCCCTGTCCCTTTCACTGGTCCCTAAAAGACCGTTACTAGGGCTTGTCTGTCCCTCAACTTAATGTAAACAGAAGACAGAGGGGCGGTCCTTCACACGCATTAGGCTTCAGAGTGAGGAGGTGTGTCTCTCGCAATTCCAATCTGATTGGGGCTGCTAGGGAGCTAGTGGTCTACAGCTAATGTGTATGGGAAGTGAGGGAGGAGAAAGCAGTTTTGGCCTCAGAGAAACTGGCAGAGGAGCCATCTTGAGAAGGTCCTCATATTGTAAATGTTAAACAGCCGTAACTAATGGGAAAAACTCAAGGAAAACAGTGGCATGTGAGAAACTAAAGATTGCTTTATGCATAATGCTGAGGCATTAGCAGTAACATATGCTAAAATGTATTTTTTGATTGAAAACATGACAGTTACTCTTTAAGTGAATACACACAGTCACATAAACCCTATTTTTGCAACTTGCTGAAGCCAGAATTCTGGAGTGAAGGCATGATAATCAGGGTCATTATGTCTGTTCGTGGAAGCAGCATATTTTCTGTGCTGTAATAGTAAAATTGTAATGGGGGGAGTGGAGTCAATATCTTTCTCTATTAATTTTCCAAAATGCAAATCACTCTGATTACTGCTGATTTTTCGAACGTGGGACATTAAAGGTAGTCTGTCACCAGGAAATTCACTGTTAAACCAGACACAATGAGGGACACTTATCAACTTGTTTATGCCACTATTTTCACCATAATTTGCAACTTTTTTGAGCATCTAGCCACTTCTCTAAAGTTCCAAGAAAGGGGTGGGGCTAGTGGGAAAGGGGAGATATAAAGGCTGCCACAATGCTAGCCGGAGATACTCCTAATTTATTAAGAGGAATTTAAAAAAAAGAAATCCGAAGCATAACAAAAATGGCTATACTTTAGATATTTGATTTAAGGGAATCTTTAGCTAAATTACTTGCTTAAAAAATGTGTGTCTCAAGAATCAGACTATGCACTCATATGTAAATGTGTATTTTATTATTTTACTAACTGGCTTGATATCACTAAAGAGTTCCTTGCCTTATGTATGACTGCCTCTTTAAGGACACAATTTGCAGTGCAGCCAGATATACAAAGCATGATTTTCCATGTGTTTGTTCTGTATTTAGAGATTGAGGAAGACGATCAATTACACAGGAAGACGTGACCAGATCACTTCCTTATTTTCATGAGCGCTGAACAAATGCTATTATTCAATCTCTCTCTGCCTTAGTGCGTTTGTATATACGCACAACCAGCAATATGTCTTTAACAGTAAGGACACTTAATGATTCTGACATAATACCCTGAGTAAATACTTGCTACGAGGTTGGAAGTGTTATATGCCAAGTACCGGAAGAAACAGGAAATCTCAGGGGTAGTGTTCACTAACTCTTGGGTCAGGAAACAGACAGTGCAGGTGCATTATTTAAGAGCTTGTCAAAGATGATCTCCTGCAGCACACTGTTCCAGAGCTGTATGTGTGCTTGCTGTAAGTGTAATCATTTATTAAAGGCTTTCCCACAGCACAGTTTAACAGTGTTTAACACATTACATATACATTTATATCGATGTACATTATTAATAGGAATAGAATGGTTTCTGTGACATCATTTTATAAATACAGAACAGAAGGTATGCTTTCATCATTTATTTAGTTCCACACCATACAGAAACCTAAGAAGATAATAAAGTACAAACATAAAGACTAGGAGGATGGAGAGAAAATCAATGAGGTCAAGAGATCAGAGTTAAAAGGGTTCTATACATTTTGATTCATAGATTGGTTTAGTTTATATACTCTACATACAGCTCTTACCCATCAAGGCATGGACTCCTCAAGAGTTTTGAAGATGTCCTATGGTTCTGGCACCAAGAAATTAGCAGCAGATCCTTTCAGTCCTCTAAGTTGCGAGGTTGAGCCTCCATGGATCGTAGTTATTTTTACAGCACATCCCACAGATGTTTGTTTCAGATCTGGGGAATTTAGAGGCCAAGTCAACATCTTGAACTTTTTATCATGTTCCTTAAACCAATTCTGAACATTTTTTGCAGTATGGTAGCGCATGTTATCTTGCTGAAAGAGGCCACTGTCATAAGGGAATATTGTTGCCATGAATTGGTTTTCAACAATATTTAGGTAGGTGATACATGCTAAACTAGCATCACTTAATACCAGGAACCTAAGGTTTCTCAGCCGAATATTGCAGAGAGCAGAATATTGCTTCCACCAGATCTTCTTTCCATACTGCAACCAGGTGCCATCCCCTTCCTCAGATAAGTAACTCACTAGCTCATGGCCATCCAAATGATGTAAAATTAAATGTGATTCACGCCAGGCTAACTTCTGTTAATATTCTATTGTCCAGCACTGTTCATATGCCCCATTGTAGGTGCTTTTAGTGGTGGACAGGGATCTGCACCGACTCTGACCAGTCTGTGATGACTAGAGATGAAGCTAATCGAAGCTGACAAAGTGAAATTCGATCCGAATTTAAGGAGAAATTTGATTTGCAATGAATGCAAATTTGCTTGTGCATCGTGATAATATTTTTAAAATGGCGGATACACTTGTGAGGACTGAGGACATGGGGCAAGGAACTTTGGGAAGGCGGTATCAACCAGATTGACATGCCTGCATGCAGCCAATCAGCAGCCAGCCAGCCCTGTGTCACAGCCCTATAAATACAGCAGCCATTTTAGATTCTGCCATTTTCCAGCGTTCAGAGTGCAGGGACAGACGTGTGAAGGTGCTAGAGACAGCAAGTGGAAAAACGATTGTGGAAAAAAAGACAGAAAAAAATAAATTATAAGTACAGGGAAAGGATAGGAATCATTTCACAGCATCTTAGTGCAGCGAGAGACATCAGAAGGCGCTAGAGACATTGATAGGGAAGTGATTTACAAGTGCAGGGAACGATTGGGGATCCAAATAGTCATTAGACAGCTCTGTCATTCCATCTTTTTGTTATTGGCTGCAAGTGTTATGTTCAAAAGCCTTTAGTGGCTTATATCTTAGTATCTTATTCAGTACGACAAGAAAAATGTATACGCATTTCAATTATGCGGTTATTTCTGTTGAAAGCTTATAGGGGGGTATTTCAGTACAACAAGAAAAATATATACGCACTGCACTGTACAGTTATTTCTGGTGAAAGCGTATTGAGGCATAGTTCAGAACAACAAGAAAAATATATTCTCAGTTCACTTCTGCAGTTATTTCTGGTGAAAGGGTATAAGGGCGTATTTCAATAAAAAAAAAATATATATACACATTGCACTGTTGCAGTTATTTCTGTTTAAAGCGTATAGGGGCCTATTACAGTAAAAGAAGAAAAATATATACGCACTGCACTGTTGCAGTTATTTCTGGTGAAAGCGTATAGGGGCTTAGTTCAGTACAACAAGAAAAATATATACACATTTCACTCCTGCAGTTATTTCTGTTGAAAGAGAATAGGGGCATATTTCAGTGCAAGAAAATATATAAGCACTGCACTGTTGCAGTTATTTCTGGTGAAAGCGTATATAGGGGGCGTATTTTATAAAAAAAAAAAAAAAAAAAAATTATATATATATATATATATATATATACACTCACCTAAAGAATTATTAGGAACACCATACTAATAAGGTGTTGGACCCCCTTTTGCCTTCAGAACTGCCTTAATTCTATGTGGCATTGATTCAACAAGGTGCTGATAGCATTCTTTAGAAATGTTGGCCCATATTGATAGGATAGCATCTTGCAGTTGATGGAGATTTGAGGGATGCACATCCAGGGCACGAAGCTCCCGTTCCACCACATCCCAAAGATGCTCTATTGGGTTGAGATCTGGTGACTGTGGGGGCCATTTTAGTACAGTGAACTCATTGTCATGTTCAAGAAACCAATTTGAAATGATTCGAGCTTTGTGACATGGTGCATTATCCTGCTGGAAGTAGCCATCAGAGGATGGGTACATGGTGGTCATGAAGGGATGGACATGGTCAGAAACAATGCTCAGGTAGCCCGTGGCATTTAAACGATGGCCAATTGGCACTAAGGGGCCTAAAGTGTGCCCAGAAAACATCCACCACACCATTACACCACCACCACCAGCCTGCACAGTGGTAACAATGAATGATGGATACATGTTCTCATTCTGTTTACGCCAAATTCGGACTCTACCATTTGAATGTCTCAACAGAAATCGAGACTCATCAGACCAGGCAACATTTTTCCAGTCTTCAATAGTCCAATTTTGGTGAGCTCTTGCAAATTGTAGCCTCTTTTTCCTATTTGTAGTGGAGGTGAGTGGTACCCGGTAGGGTCTTCTGCTGTTGCAGCCCACCTTTCTTTCCCATTCTAACATTCAGCTTGGAGTTCAGGAGATTGTCTTGACCAGGACCACAACACTACATGCATTGAAGCAACTGCCATGTGATTGGTTGACTAGATAATCACATTAATAAGAAATAGAACAGGTGTTCCTAATAATTCTTTAGGTGTATATATATATATATATATATATATATAGCAGTCATAATTACAAAAAACTAAATGGCTGCACACTGTTATATATATAAAAAATAGATCTAAGAAATTGGGGTCATTCTACAGGGAGTGCAGAATTATTAGGCAAGTTGTATTTTTGAGGATTAATTTTATTATTGAACAACAACCATGTTCTCAATGAACCCAAAAAACGAATTAATATCAAAGCTGAATATTTTTGGAAGTAGTTTTTAGTTTGTTTTTAGTTTTAGCTATTTTAGGGGGATATCTGTGTGTGCAGGTGACTATTACTGTGCATAATTATTAGGCAACTTAACAAAAAACAAATATATACCCATTTTAATTATTTATTTTTACCAGTGAAACCAATATAACATCTCAACATTCACAAATATACATTTCTGACATTCAAAAACAAAACAAAAACAAATCAGTGACCAATATAGCCACCTTTCTTTGCAAGGACACTCAAAAGCCTGCCATCCATGGATTCTGTCAGTGTTTTGATCTGTTCACCATCAACATTGCGTGCAGCAGCAACCACAGCCTCCCAGACACTGTTCAGAGAGGTGTACTGTTTTCCCTCCTTGTAAATCTCACATTTGATGATGGACCACAGGTTCTCAATGGGGTTCAGATCAGGTGAACAAGGAGGCCATGTCATTAGATTTTCTTCTTTTATACCCTTTCTTGCCAGCCACGCTGTGGAGAACTTGGACGCGTGTGATGGAGCATTGTCCTGCATGAAATCATGTTTTTCTTGAAGGATGCAGACTTCTTCCTGTACCACTGCTTGAAGAAGGTGTCTTCCAGAACTGGCAGTAGGACTGGGAGTTGAGCTTGACTCCATCCTCAACCCGAAAAGGCCCCACAAGCTCATCTTTGATGATACCAGCCCAAACCAGTACTCCACCTCCACCTTGCTGGCATCTGAGTCGGACTGGAGCTCTCTGCCCTTTACCAATCCAGCCACGGGCCCATCCACCTGGCCCATCAAGACTCACTCTCATTTCATCAGTCCATAAAACCTTAGAAAAATCAGTCTTGAGATATTTCTTGGCCCAGTCTTGACGTTTCAGCTTGTGTGTCTTGTTCAGTGGTGGTCGTCTTTCAGCCTTTCTTACCTTGGCCATGTCTCTGAGTATTGCACACCTTGTGCTTTTGGGCACTTCAGTGATGTTGCAGCTCTGAAATATGGCCAAACTGGTGGCAAGTGGCATCTTGGCAGCTGCACGCTTGACTTTTCTCAGTTCATGGGCAGTTATTTTGCGCCTTGGCTTTTCCACACGCTTCTTACGACCCTGTTGACTATTTTGAATGAAATGCTTGATTGTTCGATGATCACGCTTCAGAAGCTTTGCAATTTTAAGAGTGCTGCATCCCTCTGCAAGATATCTCACTATTTTTGATTTTTCTGAGCCTGTCAAGTCCTTCTTTTGACCCATTTTTGCCAAAGGAAAGGAAGTTGCCTAGATGCACATCACCTAATATGCTTAATTGGTAGTAGGCTTTCGAGCCTATACAGCTTGGAGTAAGACAACATGCATAAAGAGGATGATGTGGTCAAAATACTAATTTGCCTAATAATTCTGCAGTCCCTGTAGATAAAAGTGGTACAATACCGACTATAAATGAGTATAAATGAATAATGGAAACTCTTAGCGCACATACGTGTCAGGCCCACCTACCAGGCGTCAAGGTGGCTTCCGCAGATGGGTCCCTACTAGAGTTGAGCGACACCTGGATGTTCGGGGTTCGAGAAGTTCGGCCGAACATCCCGGAAATGTTCGGGTTCGGGATCCGAACCCGATCCGAACTTCGTCCCGAACCCGAACCCCATTGAAGTCAATGGGGACCCGAACTTTTCGGCACTAAAACGGCTGTAAAACAGCCCAGGAAAGGGCTAGAGGGCTGCAAAAGGCAGCAACATGTAGGTAAATCCCCTGCAAACAAATGTGGATAGGGAAATTAATTAAAATAAAATTAAATAAATAAAAATTAACCAAAATCAATTGGAGAGAGGTTCCATAGCAGAGAATCTGGCTTCCCGTCACCCCACCACTGGAACAGTCCATTCTCAGATATTTAGGCCCCGGCACCCAGGCAGAGGAGAGAGGTCCCGTAACAGAGAATCTGTCTTCATGTCAGCAGAGAATTAGTCTGCATGTCATAGCAGAGAATGAGGCTTCACGTCAGCCACCACTGCAACAGTCCATTGGCATATATTTAGGCCTAGCACACAGGCAGAGCAGAGAGGTCCCGTAACAGACGATCTGGCTTCATGTCAGCAGAGAATCAGTCTGCATGTCATAGCAGAGAATCAGGCTTCACGTCAGCCACCACTGCAACAGTCCATTGTCATAAATTTAGGCCCAGCACCCAGGCAGAGGAGAGAGGTCCCGTAACAGACAATCTGGCTTCATGTCAGCAGAGAATTAGTCTGCATGTCATAGCAGAGAATCAGGCTTCATGTCAGCCACCACTGCAACAGTCCATTGGCATATATTTAGGCCTAGCACACAGGCAGAGGAGAGGTTCATTCAACTTTGGGTAGCATCGCAATATAATGGTAAAATGAAAATAAAAATAGGATTGAATGAGGAAGTGCCCTGGAGTCCAATAATATATGGTTATGGGGAGGTAGTTAATGTCTAATCTGGACAAGGGACGGACAGGTCCTGTGGGATCCATGCCTGGTCATTTTTATGAACGTCAGCTTGTCCACATTGGCTGTAGGACAGGCGGCTGCGTTTGTCTGTAATGACGCCCCCTGCCGTGCTGAATACACGTTCAGACAAAACGCTGGCTGCCGGGCAGGCCAGCACCTCCAAGGCATAAAAGGCTAGCTCTGGCCACGTGGACAATTTAGAGACCCAGAAGTTGAATGGGGCCGAACCATCAGTCAGTACGTGGAGGGGTGTGCACACGTACTGTTCCACCATGTTAGTGAAATGTTGCCTCCTGCTAACACGTTGCGTATCAGGTGGTGGTGCAGTTAGCTGTGGCGTGTTGACAAAAGTTTTCCACATCTCTGCCATGCTAACCCTGCCCTCAGAGGAGCTGGCCGTGGACACAGCTGCCTTGGCGACCCTCTTGCTCCTCCTCTGCCTTGGCCTTGGGCTTCCACTTGTTCCCCTGTGACATTTGGGAATGCTCTCAGTAGCGCGTCTACCAACGTGCGCTTGTACTCGCGCATCTTCCTATCACGCTCCAGTGCAGGAAGTAAGGTGGGCACATTGTCTTTGTAGCGTGGATCAGCAGGGTGGCAACCCAGTAGTCCGCACAGGTTAAAATGTGGGCAACTCTGCTGTCGTTGCGCAGGCACTGCAGCATGTAGTCGCTCATGTGTGCCAGGCTGCCCAGGGGTAAGGACAAGCTGTCCTCTGTGGGAGGCGTATCGTCATCGTCCTGCCTTTCCCCCCAGCCACGCACCAGTGATGGACCCGAGCTGCGTTGGGTGCCACCCCGCTGTGACCATGCTTCATCCTCATCCTCCTCCACCTCCTCCTCATCCTCGTCCTCCTCGTCCTCCAGTAGTGGGCCCTGGCTGGCCACATTTGTACCTGGCCTCTGCTGTTGCAAAAAACCTCCCTCTGAGTCACTTCGAAGAGACTGGCCTGAAAGTGCTAAAAATGACCCCTCTTCCTCATCCTCCTCCTCCTCCTCCTGGGCCACCTCCTGTTCCATCATCGCCCTAAGGGTTTTCTCAAGGAGACATAGAAGTGGTATTGTAACGCTGATAACGGTGTCATCGCCACTGGCCATGTTGGTGGAGTACTCGAAACAGCGCAACAGGGCACACAGGTCTCGCATGGAGGCCCAGTCATTGGTGGTGAAGTGGTGCTGTTCTGTAGTGCGACTGACCCGTGCGTGCTGCAGCTGAAACTCCACTATGGCCTGCTGCTGCTCGCACAGTCTGTCCAGCATGTGCAAGGTGGAGTTCCACCTGGTGGGCACGTCGCATATGAGGCGGTGAGCGGGAAGGCCGAAGTTACGCTGTAGCGCAGACAGGCGAGCAGCGGCAGGATGTGAACGCCGGAAGCGCGAACAGACGGCCCGCACTTTATGCAGCAGCTCTGACATGTCGGGGTAGTTGTGAATGAACTTCTGCACCACCAAATTCAGCACATGCGCCAAGCAAGGGATGTGCGTCAAATTGGCTAGTCCCAGAGCTGCAACGAGATTTCGCCCATTATCACACACCACCAGGCCGGGCTTGAGGCTCACCGGCAGCAACCACTCGTCGGTCTGTTGTTCAATACCCCGCCACAACTCCTGTGCGGTGTGGGGCCTGTCCCCCAAACATATGAGTTTCAGAATGGCCTGCTGACGTTTACCCCGGGCTGTGCTGAAGTTGGTGGTGAAGGTGTGTGGCTGACTGGATGAGCAGGTGGAAGAAGAGGAGGAGGAAGCTCGAGAAGGAGGAGGTGGCAACAGGAGGCAAAGAATGTTGCCCTGCGATCCTTGGCGGCGGCAGGACGTGCGCCAAACAGCTCTCCGCCTGGGGCCCAGCTGCCACTACATTTACCCAGTGTGCAGTTAGGGAGATATAGCGTCCCTGGCCGTGCTTACTGGTCCACGTATCTGTGGTTAGGTGGACCCTTGCTACAGATGGCGTTGCGCAGTGCACACTTGATTTTATCGGATACTTGGTTGTGCAGGGAAGGCACGGCTCTCTTGGAGAAGTAGTGCCGGCTGGGAACAACATACTGTGGGACAGCAAGCGACATGAGCTGTTTGAAGCTGTCTGTGTCCACCAGCCTAAATGACAGCAGTTCATAGGCCAGTAGTTTAGAAATGCTGGCATTCAGGGCCAGGGATCGAGGGTGGCTAGGTGGGAATTTACGCTTTCTATCAAATGTTTGTGAGATGGAGAGCTGAACGCTGGCGTGTGACATGGTTGAGACGCTTGGTGACGGAGGTGGTGGTGGTGGTGTTGGTGGTACATCCCCTGTTTGCTGGGCGGCAGGTGCCAACGTTCCTCCAGAGGCGGAGGAAGAGGCCGAGGCGGCAGCAGCCGAATAGGCCGAGGCGGCAGCAGCAGAAGAGGTAGCAGGGGGAGCCTGAGTGACTTCCTTGGTTTTAAGGTGTTTACTCCACTGCAGTTCATGCTTTGCATGCAGGTGCCTGGTCATGCAGGTTGTGCTCAGGTTCAGAACGTTAATGCCTCGCTTCAGGCTCTGATGGCACAGCGTGCAAACCACTCGGGTCTTGTCGTCAGCACATTGTTTGAAGAAGTGCCATGCCAGGGAACTCCTTGAAGCTGCCTTTGGGGTGCTCGGTCCCAGATGGCGGCGGTCAGTAGCAGGCGGAGTCTCTTGGCGGCGGGTGTTCTGCTTTTGCCCACTGCTCCCTCTTTTGCTACGCTGTTGGCTCGGTCTCACCACTGCCTCTTCCTCCGAACTGTGAAAGTCAGTGGCACGACCTTCATTCCATGTGGGGTCTAGGACCTCATCGTCCCCTGCATCGTCTTCCACCCAGTCTTGATCCCTGACCTCCTGTTCAGTCTGCACACTGCAGAAAGACGCAGCAGTTGGCACCTGTGTTTCGTCATCATCAGAGACATGCTGAGGTGGTATTCCCATGTCCTCATCATCAGGAAACATAAGTGGTTGTGCGTCAGTGCATTCTATGTCTTTCACCGCTGGGGAAGGGCTAGGTGGATGCCCTTGGGAAACCCTGCCAGCGGAGTCTTCAAACAGCATAAGAGACTGCTGCATAACTTGAGGCTGAGACAGTTTCCCTGGTATGCATGGGGGTGATGTGACAGACTGATGGGTTGGTTTTCAGGCGCCATCTGTGCGCTTTCTGCAGAAGACTGGGTGGGAGATAATGTGAACGTGCTGGATCCACTGTCGGCCACCCAATTGACTAATGCCTGTACCTGCTCAGGCCTTACCATCCTTAGAACGGCATTGGGCCCCACCATATATCGCTGTAAATTCTGGCGGCTACTGGGACCTGAGGTAGTTGGTACACTAGGACGTGTGGATGTGGCAGAACGGCCACGTCCTCTCCCAGCACCAGAGGGTCCACTAACACCACCACGACCATGTCCACGTCCGCGTCCCTTACTAGATGTTTTTCTCATTGTTATGGTTCACCACAACAACAAATATATTATTTGGCCCAATGTATTGTATTCAAATTCAGCGGGATATAAATTTGAGGCCTAGTATTTAGGCGCTGGGTGACCGGTATGGATTTAGTGACAGAATTAGACTTGGAAATGCACAGAAGCGTGTGTGTGAAGTTATTCTGAATGACCCTATGTGCACCTTCAATATTATATACCCTTTTAGGGATAGATTTCAAATAGCTCTGATATAGCAGAAACCACTAAATTATGAAATTGCTAAATTGGGAATTGTACTTCAACCCAGAACAAAAAATGTGCTTTGACGGACACTAAATATCTTGCCCAGCAACAACAGTACAGCGGTGGGTAACGAGAGATTTAGAGGGATTTAAATTTGAGGCCTAGTATTTAGGCGCTGGGTGACAGGTATGGGTTTAGTGACAGAATTAGACTTGGAAATACACAGTAGCGGGTGTGTGTGAAGTTATTCTGAATGACCCAATGTGCACCTTCAATATTATATACCTTTTTGGGATAGATTTCAAATAGCTCTGATATAGCAGGAACCACTAAATTATGAAATTGCTAAATTGGGAATTGTACTTCAACCCAGAACAAAAAATGTGCTTTGACGGACACTAAATATCTTGCCCAGCAACAACAGTACAGCGGTGGGTAACGAGAGATTTAGAGGGATTTAAATTTGAGGCCTAGTATTTAGGCGCTGGGTCACCGGTATGGATTTAGTGACAGAATTAGACTTGGAAATGCACAGAAGCGTGTGTGTGAAGTTATTCTGAATGACCCTATGTGCACCTTCAATATTATATACCCTTTTAGGGATAGATTTCAAATAGCTCTGATATAGCAGAAACCACTAAATTATGAAATTGCTAAATTGGGAATTGTACTTCAACCCAGAACAAAAAATGTGCTTTGACGGACACTAAATATCTTGCCCAGCACCAACAGTACAGCGGTGGGTAACGAGAGATTTAGAGGGATTTAAATTTGAGGCCTAGTATTTAGGCGCTGGATCACCGGTATGGATTTAGTGACAGAATTAGACTTGGAAATGCACAGAAGCGTGTGTGAAGTTATTCTGAATGACCCTATGTGCACCTTCAATATTATATACCCTTTTAGGGATAGATTTCAAATAGCTCTGATATAGCAGAAACCACTAAATTATGAAATTGCTAAATTGGGAATTGTACTTCAACCCAGAACAAAAAATGTGCTTTGACGGACACTAAATATCTTGCCCAGCAACAACAGTACAGTGGTGGTAACGAGAGATTTAGAGGGATTTAAATTTGAGGCCTAGTATTTAGGCGCTGGGTCACCGGTATGGATTTAGTGACAGAATTAGACTTGGAAATGCACAGAAGCGTGTGTGTGAAGTTATTCTGAATGACCCTATGTGCACCTTCAATATTATATACCCTTTTAGGGATAGATTTCAAATAGCTCTGATATAGCAGAAACCACTAAATTATGAAATTGCTAAATTGGGAATTGTACTTCAACCCAGAACAAAAAATGTGCTTTGACGACACTAAATATCTTGCCCAGCAACAACAGTACAGCGGTGGGTAACGAGAGATTTAGAGGGATTTAAATTTGAGGCCTAGTATTTAGGCGCTGGTCACCGGTATGGATTTAGTGACAGAATTAGACTTGGAAATGCACAGAAGCGTGTGTTGTGAAGTTATTCTGAATGACCCTATGTGCACCTTCAATATTATATACCCTTTTAGGGATAGATTTCAAATAGCTCTGATATAGCAGAAACCACTAAATTATGAAATTGCTAAATTGGGAATTGTACTTCAACCCAGAACAAAAAATGTGCTTTGACGGACACTAAATATCTTGCCCAGCAACAACAGTACAGCGGTGGGTAACGAGAGATTTAGAGGGATTTAAATTTGAGGCCTAGTATTTAGGCGCTGGGTCACCGGTATGGATTTAGTGACAGAATTAGACTTGGAAATGCACAGAAGCGTGTGTGTGAAGTTATTCTGAATGACCCTATGTGCACCTTCAATATTATATACCCTTTTAGGGATAGATTTCAAATAGCTCTGATATAGCAGAAACCACTAAATTATGAAATTGCTAAATTGGGAATTGTACTTCAACCCAGAACAAAAAATGTGCTTTGACGGACACTAAATATCTTGCCCAGCAACAACAGTACAGCGGTGGGTAACGAGAGATTTAGAGGGATTTAAATTTGAGGCCTAGTATTTAGGCGCTGGGTGACAGGTATGGGTTTAGTGACAGAATTAGACTTGGAAATACACAGTAGCGGGTGTGTGTGAAGTTATTCTGAATGACCCAATGTGCACCTTCAATATTATATACCCTTTTTGGGATAGATTTCAAATAGCTCTGATATAGCAGGAACCACTAAATTATGAAATTGCTAAATTGGGAATTGTATTTCAACCCAGAACAAGAAATGTGCTTGAACGGACACTAAATAACTCGCCCAGCTACAGCACTAGGGACAGATTTAGCTGGATATAAATTTGAGGCCTAGTATTTAGGCGCTGGGTGACCGGTATGGATTTAGTGACAGAATTAGACTGGGATATGGCCAAAAAATGAACAGACTATTGCTGGTTAAATGCACTTGGTGTGACAGCTTCACCCTGATGTAGGCTTTAGCCAAAAACAACCACACCATTGAGGGTTAAATGCACTTGGTGACAGGCGCAGCTTGCCCCTGATTTTGTATATGGCCAAAAAATGAACAGACTATTGCTGGTTAAATGCACTTGGTGTGACAGCTTCACCCTGATGTAGGCTTTAGCCAAAAAACAACCACACCATTGAGGGTTAAATGCACTTGGTGACAGGCGCAGCTTGCCCCTGATTTTGTATATGGCCAAAAAATGAACAGACTATTGCTGGTTAAATGCACTTGGTGTGACAGCTTCACCCTGATGTAGGCTTTAGCCAAAAAACAACCACACCATTGAGGGTTAAATGCACTTGGTGACAGGCGCAGCTTGCCCCTGATTTTGTATATGGCCAAAAAATGAACAGACTATTGCTGGTTAAATGCACTTGGTGTGACAGCTTCACCCTGATGTAGGCTTTAGCCAAAAAACAACCACACCATTGAGGGTTAAATGCACTTGGTCGCAGCTTGTGCTGGCGCACCACAAGACACAAAATGGCCGCCGATCACCCCAGAAAAATGAGACTGACAAACGGTCTGTGCAGCCCAAAAACAGTGAGCAATTGAGGATCAGCAGCTCAATGATCCACAGCTGCAGATCGATCAGTTAATCAAGTCCTTTGGAGGAGTTAATCTGCCTAATCTCGCCCTACTGTCGCAGCCGCAACCTCTCCCTACGCTAATCAGAGCAGAGTGACGGGCGGCGCTATGTGACTCCAGCTTAAATAGAGGCTGGGTCACATGGTGCTCTGGCCAATCACAGCCATGCCAATAGTAGGCATGGCTGTGATGGCCTCTTGGGGCAAGTAGTATGACGCTTGTTGATTGGCTGCTTTGCAGCCTTTCAAAAAGCGCCAAGAAAGCGTCACAAAAGCGCGAAGAAAGCGACGAACACCGAACCCGAACCCGGACTTTTACGAAAATGTCCGGGTTCGGGTCCGTGTCACGGACACCCCAAAATTCGGTACGAACCCGAACTATACAGTTCGAGTTCGCTCATCCCTAGTCCCTACCACTAAAGATACTGCCTCCCTTTGGACTTACTTAAGCCTACACAATTCAGGGCAGTGTAGGAACCAGCTACAAACGTACTGGACTCAGAAGTCCCAGATAGATGGGCGTGTCCAGTCTAAAAGGGGTGCCCGACACATATGTGCGCTAAGAGCTTCCATTATTCATTTATACTCATTTATAGTCGGTATTGTACCACTTTTATCTAGAATGACCCCCATTTCTTAGCTCTATTGTTTGTATATATAACGGTGTGCAGACATTTTGTTTTTTGTAATTATGTTTGCTTCATGGATATGCACCTGTGATTCTGAAGGTTTTATTCTAAATTTTCTTGCAATATAGGGGGTGGCCACCCTTTTAGACTGGACACGCCCATCTACCTGGGACTTCTGAGCAGAGTACGTTTGTAGCTGGTTCCTACACTGCCATCAATATTGTAGGCTTAAGTAAGTCCAAAATGAGGCAGTATCTTTAGTGATAGGGACCCACCTGCGGAAGCCACCTTGACACCTGGTAGGTGGGCCCGACTTGTATGTGCGCTAAGAGCTTCCATTATTCATTTATACTCATTTATAGTCGGTATTGTACCACTTTTATCTAGAATGACCCCCATTTCTTAGCTCTATTGTTTGTATATATATATAAAACGGTGTGCAGCCATTTGTTTTTTGTAATTATGTTTGCTTCATATATTCACCTGTGATTCTGAAGGTTTTAGTCTAAATTTTCTTGCTATATATATATATGTATGTACGCACTGCACTGTTGCAGTTATTTCTGGTGAAAGCTTATAGGGGCGTAGTTCAGTACTACAAGAAAAATATAAACGCACTTCACTCTTTAATTGTTTTCTGGTCAAAGTGTATAGTGGCCTATTTCAGTCCAACAAGAAAAATATATTCTGAGGTCAGTTCAGCAGTTATTTCTGGTGAAAGCATATAGGGGCGCAGTTCAGTACAACACGAAAAATATATTCTCGGTTCACTTCTGCAGTTGTTTATGTTGAAAGCGTATAGGGGCGTATTTCAGTACAACAAGAAAAATATAGATGCATTGCACTGTTGCAAATATTTCTGGTGAAAGCGTATAGGGGCGTATTTCAGTAAAAAAAATAGATAAATATATACGCACTGCACTGTTGCAGTTATTTCTGGTGAAAGCATATAGGGGTGTATTTCTGAACTACAAAAAATATATATACACTCTTTACTCTTTGATTGTTTTCTGGTCAAAGCGTATAGTGGCCTTTTTCAGTCCCTATATTGCCTATAAGGGACACCAAGGGACAGACAGAGAGGGGTGTTTTTGTTCATGAGTGAAGATCAAGGGATGACATAGGGGAAGAGACCCAGTATCTGTCTCCTTCTATTATTGTATCCCTTTGTTTCCGCACTTACCCTCTGAGTAAGCCAGTGAGCACACCTTGTGGCTGCTTGTACTCTCCACCATATCACTCTGGTTGGCAGTAGATGACTATCTTTTGAGGTAGTTTTGTGTGATAAATTATTGGGCCTATCATTTTAACATACGATGAATTAAAGATTGTTTTAAGGTTTTCCCATTATTCAATTATTGTTTATTTCTGTTGAAAGCTTATAGGGGTGTATTTCAGTACAACAAGAAAAATATATACGCACTGCACTGTTGCAGTTATTTCTGTTTAAAGCGTATAGGGACATAGTTCAGTACAACAATAAAAATATATTCTCAGTTCATTTCTGTAGTTATTTCTGTTGAAAGCGTTTAGGGGCGTGGTTCAGTACAACAAGAAAAATATATTCTCAGTTCATTTCTGCACTTATTTCTGTTGAAAGCGTATAGGGGCGTATTTCAGTACAACAAGAAAAATATATACCCACTCTACTGTTGCAGTTATTTCTGGTGAAAGCAAATAGGGGCATATTTCAGTAAAAAATGAAAAATATATACGCACTGCACTGTTATTTCTGTTTAATGCGTTTAGGGGCATATAACAGTAAAAAAATATAAATATATACATATATAATATATATATATATATAATATATACGCACTGCAGTGTTGCAGTTATTTCTGGTGAAAGCGTATAGGGAAATATTTTTGAACTACAAGAAAAATATATATGCACTTCACTCTTTGTTTTTTTGGTCAAAGCGTATAGTGGCCTATTTCAGTCCAATCCCTCAACATAGGCTGATATGCGATGTTTCCACCCGTTGGAATTCCACCCTCCATATGTTGGACCGACTGTATGAACAGAGAAAGGCCATCAACGATTTCTTGATGATGCAAGCACATAGGAGTACACTACTGTGTAACTTCGATGTCAGCCATTGGCAGCTCATGTGTGACACCTGCCATTTGCTCAGGCCCTTTGAGGAGGCCACGTTATTTGTCAGTGACCAAGACTACAGAATGAACAACGTCATTCCACTGCTTCATGTCCTGGAACAGATTCTGGTAACTATGGCTGGTCAGGGGACAGGTGACGTGGCGCCTCGATCTCACGGCTACATGAACCCTGTGGGGGTTGAACTGGAAGAGGAGGAGTAGGAGAACATTGAAACACAGGCAATGTGTAGCCAAATTGGTGTTTTTGTTTCTAACCAGCTGACAGGAGCAGGAGAAGCCAGAGGAGCTACAGGGCAATGAGGAAGACGAGACAGAGGACCCGGACACACCATGGCAGTATGCAGTGGAGTTGGAGGCAGGGAGTCCTTCCGAGTCACTAGCACAAATGGCATGATGCATGCTCACTAGCTTGCGTAGCGACAGCCGAATTGTCACCATTCGGCAGAGAGATTACTTCTGGCTCTCCACCTTGTTGGACCCTCGCTACTGGTCCAGAATGGGGGCCTTTTTTACAGCCAACAGGGGAGGGAGGACAAACTGAACTACTATAGAGATCCTATGTAGTCAGTAGGCCGCTACCTATCTGCGCCATCATCGATCCTCTCGCAGGTATGACTGGGGGGGCCCTCTGCAATCACATTCTAATGCCATGGTGGCTGGGGAGGGGTGGGGTAGCAGGACCAGTACCAGCTCCATCAGCACCATCCTGAGTCTACTGTTGCTGATGAGTAGCTTTATTCACCCGCATAGTGAAGAAACTACTCACCAGCAGCAGGTAGACCTGGAGCAGGACCTGGACCAGCAGATGGTGGCATACTTGGACAGTACCCTGCCTCCAAACATTTAAGATCCGCTGGACTACTGGGTAGCCAAACTGGATTTGTGGCCGCAACTAGCAGTTTGCCCTGGAAAAGCTGTCCAGTAGTGTGGCATCAGAGCGGGTTTTTAGTGCGGCGGGGGGCACAGTTACCCCAAGGAGAACTCGCCTGTCCACCCAAAATGTAGAGAGACTGACCTTTGTCAAGATGAATCAGGCCTGGATCAGCCAGGATTTCCAACCACCAATTCCTGATGCATCAGACTAGGGGCAGACACAGGCAGCAAAAGGCCCCTGTGCACACATACAAATATAAACATAAATGTGCAGATAAAAAACATCTTGTGAATATGTTTACAATATGTACATACAGTATATTTTTTTCATACTAGGTCACGCCTCTAAAAGCATAACTATACACACCCAGTCCCCTTAATGCCCCAACATAGTAATTATTCCCTCTTTGTGCCAGTACATAGTAGTTATGTCCAGATATGTGCCCCCTCACAGGAAGTAAAAAAAAATATACTCACCTAGTTCCTCATGATCACAGTTCAGCCACTGGCACTCCACAGCAGTAGCAGGATATAGTGTCACACATTGCTCTGCTGGTCTGTGTAGGAGGAGGAGCACAGCAGATTCCCGGATGCACCGCTCCTACTATACCAGCAGTGTGACACTACATCCTGCTACTGCTGTGGAGCTAGATCCAGATTTGATGCCACCCTAGGCACTTTAGTGCCAGCTTTCTCCCCCCAATGAAGTCCATAGCTGATGGCAAAATGCTCCCTAGGCCATCAGCTATCCCTTAGGACTCCCTCATACACTTGGACAATTAAAGGACTGACCTGTCACATGTGCGCTTGGCATCTGAAGGCATCTTTGTTGGTCCTATGTTCTTATCTGCCCGCATTGCAAAGAAAAAATATTTTATATGAACATGGGCCCAACACAGACCGGCACTGATGGGTGGCTTTAGCGCTGCCCTAGCCATTTTACAGGCTAAGGCAGCGCTAAAGCATGTCCATTAGTGCCAGTGACATCACCAGGGTCACTGCCAGGTGGAAGCCACCTCTAAATAGTATCCCCAGTCGTAATAAGGCGCCCTACAATGCCCTCAGTACTAATAAGGCCTCCCTATAGGGCACCTCTTATAATCCATAAGACACTTCTATAGAGCCCTCAGTAGTAGTAATGCCCTCCACCACTGCCCACAGTATTTATAATGTTCACTGCAGTGCCCCTTGTAATTATAATACCTCCTGCCGTACCACCAGAGTTATAATCATCTCTGTAGTGCCCCCATAAAGTATAATCCCGTCCTCTCCCTCCAGTCTTCTATACCATGCAGTCCCATGTAAGTAACACCAGTCATCTCCCACCAGTCTTCTATATGATAGTCCCATGTAAAAAATCCTATCTTCCTTACAGTCTTCTATACCATGCAGTCCCATGTAAATAACTTTACTCCTCTCCCTTCAGTCTTCTATACCATGCAGTTCCATGTAAATAACACCAGTCCTCTCCCTCCAGTCCCATGTAAATAAATTATCTTCCTTACAGTTCTCTATAATATACAGTCCCATGTAAATAACTTAAATCCCCTCCTTCACCCCCTTACAACACATAGTCCCATGTAATAACACCAGTCATCTCCCTCCAATCTTCTATAACATACACTCCTATGTAACTGACACCCCTCCCCTCCCTTCAACCCCTCTAACATACAGTCCCAGTTAAATAACATATTTCACTCCCACTAAGCAGGGAGGAAATATAATGGGGAGAACCACATCTCCCAGCATTTCTCTGACACTTACATTCATTTCATGGCATCACAGGTCTCCACTGCTGAGTGCTACCTCTTTCTGCACTGGCCACATGAAGGTGACCTCATCACAGGTCCTACCTCCACTTCCACTGCTGTTAAGATCACATGACTATGCAGTGGCGGATCCAGAGCCTGGTCTCGGGAGGTTCACTTTCAGATTATTTTCTGTCCGCCGCCACAAAACAATGGGGCTTATAGAACAGACTACACAGTGTAGCGGTATACTGTATATTGTGTGGCACAGTGTAGGCTATATGTGTATAACATAAACATATTTCACATGAAAACTTATAATTACTTGGCTTGGCCCTTGGGGATCTCGGACACCACTTTGGCCGGGGGCTCGGCGGAGCTGATGTTGTGTTTTATCCTATTGAGAAAGATTTCATAATAAGGATTTGGAGAAAGGGCAGAGGGATAGCAGAGCAGGGAGAGGCTGGTGCTTCTACTAGGGGGTCATACCATGGGGGAGTAATAAAGCCCACCATAATGTCCCCCCCAGTAGAAATAGTTCTCCTTATAATGTGACATTGCAAAACATACCCCCTTGTAATGCCCCCAGTTGAGCTAATGTCCCCATAGTGCCCCCATAATGTACCAGTATAAAATGCTCCAGTAGATGCCCTCAGTGTCCCCCATAATTTGCAAGTATAAAATACCCCTTCTTAGTGCCACCCCGTAGATGACCCCATAGTACTCCTCTCCCCCCTTCCCCATAGTACCCACCATAATGTGTCCCAGTATAAAATTGTACTGTACAGAGCGCCCATATAAAATACCCCTGCTTTGTGGCCTCAGTAGATGCCCCTATAGTGCCCTCAATCATGTGCCAGTATTAATAACAGCCCCCATGTGCCAGTATTAATAACAGCCCCCCATGTGCCAGTATTAATAACAGCCCCCCATGTGCCAGTATTAATAACAGCCCCCATGTGCCAGTATTAATAACAGCCCCCCATGTGCCAGTAATAACAGCCCCTCCCTGTGCCAGTAATAACAGCCCCCCCTGTGCCAGCCATAACAGCCCCCTCCCTGTGCCAGTAAAAGTATTGTATATTAAAAAAAAAAACAACACATACTTACCTCCATGTCAGCGATGCGATGCAGGCCTCTTCCGGCCTGTGTCCCGCGCTGTATGGCCTGCGTCGGTCTCTGATAGGCTGCTGGCCTAGTGCCTGCAGCCTATCAGAGGAAGGGAAAGGGACACGCCTCTCCCTCCCCTGCCGCAGCATGGACATCTGTATCGCTGTCTTGAGGACGGCGATTCAGATGACTGGAGATGAGCGCTCATCTCTCTGTGCCCCGCCGCCGCCAGCTCGGGGGGGGCAATTGCCCCGTTGCCCCCCCCTGGAACCGCCACTGTGACTATGATGTCATCGAAGGTCCTACAGCTATGAAGTGTAGACACAAACTGGTAGCAGATTCGCAGTAAGTGCGAATCAGACCCCCCCCATCCCCCAAAACTCTGCCCCCGACCTCCACACCAAGGTGCCCAGGTTACCCTGTTGGCAGAGGTAGGGAATAATAACGTGTCTGTTGGCACAGGGATGGGCCCCCTCCCTAGCTGGGCCCCTGTGCAGCTGAACCAGCTGCACAGGCGGTATGTCCGCCACTGCATCAGACTAGATCACCCATGGTGCCACACCAACATTTTGATAAAAGAGACCCGCTCTTATGCCTCCCTGCCTCAGCTACTACTCTGATGCTGCAACCCGCCTGATGCCACACATCTGATGCCAAGTGCTCCGTATTTCACCCACCTTCGTCAGCTGGTACTGGTATTGCCACCCACCACCCCACTCTGTTACTGGGTCACTTTGTGGTCTCCTGATGCAGCTGCTGCTGTCATCTCCAAACTATGTCATCTTGCCATTCTGTGGTCTCCTGATGCTGCTGCTGCTACCGCCATCTCCACACTATGCCCCCTTGCCACTCTGTGGTCTCCTCATGCTGCCGCCACCTCCACACTATGTCACCTTTCCACTCTGTGGCCTCCTGATGCTGCTGCCACCTCCAAACTATGTCACCTTGCCACTCTGTGGTCTCCTCATGCTGCTGCCATCTCCGCACTATGTCACCTTGTCACTCTGTGGTATCCTCCTGATGCTGCTACTGCCATATCCACACTATGTCACCTTGCCACTCTGTGGTCTCATCGTGCTGCTGCTGCTACTGCTATCTCCACACTATGTCACATTGCCACTCTGTGGTATCCTCCTGATGCTGCTACTGCCATATCCACACTATGTCACCTTGCCACTCTGTGGTCTCATCATGCTGCTGCTACTGCCATCTCCACACTATGTCACCTTGCCACTCTGTGGTCTACTGATGCTGCTGCTGCTACTGCTATCTCCACACTTTGTCACCTTGCCACTCTGTGGTCTTCTCATGCTGCTGCCATATCCACACTATGTCACCTTGCCACTCTGTGGCATCCTGCTACTGGAATCTCAACATTATGTCACCTTGATACTCTGTGGTCTCCTGATGATGCTGCTGCTGCTGCTACTGCTATATCCACACTATGTCACCTTGTCACTGTGTGGTCTCCTCATGCTGCTGCCAACTCCACACTATGTCACCTTGCCACTCTGTGGCCTTCTGATGCTGCTGCCACCTCCAAACTATGTCACCTTGCTGCTATGTGGTCTCCTCATGCTGCTGCCAACTCCACACTATGTTACCTGGCCACTCTGTGTTATCCTCTTGATGCTGCTGCTGCTGCTGCTACTGCCATCTACACCTTGTCATCTTGCTACTATGTAGTCTCCTGAAGCTGCTACTGGTGCTACTGCCAGCTCACACTATGTCACCTTTACACTCTGTGGTATCATTCTGATGCTGCCAACTCCACACTATGTCACCTTGCCACTCTGTGGTATACTCCTGATGCTGCTGCTACTGCCATCTCCACACTATGTCACCTTGTCACTCTGTAGTCTCCTCATGCTGCTGCTATCCACATTATGTCACCTTGCCACTCTGTGGCCTCCTCATGCTGCTGCCAACTCCACGCTATGTCACCTTGCTACTCTGTGGTATCCTACTGATGCTGCTGCCATATACACATTATGTCATATTGCTACTATGTGGTCTCCTGATGCTGCTGCTGCTGCTACTGCCATCTTTACACTATGTCTTGACACTCTGTGGTCTCTGGGTGCTGCTGCTCCTGCTACTGCCATCTCCACACTATGTCACTTTACCTCTCTGTGGCCTCCTGATGCTGCTGCTACCTCCAAAATATGTCAACTTGCCACTCTTTTGTTTCCTCGTGCTTCTGTCAACTCCTTCACACTATCACCTTGCCACTCTGTGGTATCCTCCTGATGCTGCTACTGCTACTGCCCTCTACACATTATGTCATCTTGCTACTATGTGGTCTCCTGATGCTTCTGCTGCTGCTACTGCCATCTACACACTAAGTCACATTGCCACTCTGTGGTCTCCGGATGCTGCTACTGCCATCTCCACACTATGTCACTTTGCCACTCTGTGGTCTCCTCATGCTGCTTCCATATCCACACTATGTCACTTGCCACTCTGTGGTCTCCTGATGCTGCTGCTACTACTGCCATCTCCACACTATATCTCTAGATGCTACTGCCACCTCCAAACTATGTCACATTGCCACTCTGTGGTCTCCTTATGCTGCTTTTACCTCACCACTATGTCATAGGGCCACTCTGTGGACTTCTCATGCTTTTCCCACCCTCCCACTTTATGACTGGGCCACTATTTTGCCTTTCGGCCTGAATAACACAATCATTTATTGACCTTTCTGATCTTTCAGAAGGAAGGAAAAATGAGATGTACAACGGATCCTGTCTGTGTAGCAGCTGTAAGGCCTGTATGGTCCCATCAGAATTGGCTTGGGCGCATGCGCACTTCGCTCAACGAGGCTGCTGCCAGGAGTCTACGGCGCATCAGGCTGAGCCTAGTGCGCAGGATTGGCAGAGGGACGGGAGGATTTCAGAGGCGGCGCTGAGGTGAG